>NC_140168.1:21057041-21379541 GCF_963971535.1 Notolepis coatsorum | reverse complement strand
CTAGAAGATGATGATCATTCTACAAACCCTCCACCGGTTTTCGTATTGGGAGCACGCCGCTGCATGCTTCTCAACTGCAGTTCCTTGCTGTGTTTGTTGGGGTGAAACCTGTCAGGCCACAGCTGAACTGTCGGACATGCCGCTGTTGTGAGGAGCGGTGCGTTCCAGGTTGGGTGAGTAGTGTTTGCTGGCGGGCTCCACTTGTCTGTTAGTGCTATGGGGGCTACTTGACAAAGTTTATGGAAACCGGCCCCAGGCTAGGGTCCTTTGTTTAGCCGTCTAGGCGACAGAAGGCCTTGGTCTGGCGACCATTATAGTTTTAACTAGTGGGCCGCGACCATTGACACTGGTGATCCCTGTGTGTTCTGGACGAGTGGATTCTCTCTGTCACCGTGTTAAGACCCCATCTTTCATATCCAAATGAGAGTATTCCTTCACGAGGGGATATGTGCATGTAATGTGCGATAGCGGCAGATTCATGTTCAAAGTCAGCTATACAGGCCAGTTGGTACTGTGCTGATTCCGCCGGACGTGTTAATGTCACCGTTGTGAAGCGGTGTTGACGTCTTGTTTTCTCTTTTCTCTTAAAAAGTGAGGAGGGTTCAGAACGGCGGCCTGTCTGGGTGAGTGTTATGTCATTGTTTACATGTTCATAGCTTACGGTTAGCCGGTCGGTGGCCTGGCGCGGGGTAGCTTGGCTTCTCGCGCGCCGCCGGGAGCTCGCTCCTGATCGCGTGCGTCGTAGATCGGCGTCTCGCGAGCGGAAGCAATAGCACCCGAACGGTTGGAGCAGCCGTTAGCTTGATGCTATTCTGTTGAACGTGCTTTGATTTTTAACATGTTTTACACTCTTGACCACGACGTCATCCTTGACAGGGGATGTTCGTCGACCCTGCCTGAGCCTAGACGGGGATTGCGTCAACAAAGAGGACTGTAGCGACTGGTGGAGCGGCGACGCTGCCCGGATCGAACAACACGGGACGGCTGTGTTCTACGGTGGCTTGTGACTGCACTTCGCTGATCTGCGTTCCGGGCAGGTACGGGGTTGGCCAGACCTCATAACACGTCTTCTGGTTTTACCTTGCTAAATGTATTGTGAATAACGGTGTTTTTTCCCAAAACGTGTGTTGTTGCAATGCATTTGAGATACGTTGCGGGTTGTGTGTGAGCTGTTTTTGTCACTGGCAGTTAGCTTCTCCGTGCAGGTCGTGATGTATTGATCTGGTTGTTGTGTGAGAAACATCATGGTGTTTATGTGTACCGTGTACTCACTACTAAGGCAACTAACCTATGAAGCTATGCTTGGTGACGAGTGAGTAAAAGAATGTTCTTTCTCAGACTGTAATGACAATGAACAGTGTGTTCACACATTAACAGGTTTTCCTGTTTTAACTGGCCGTATTGAGGGTAAAATAGGAGGATTGTGTTTCCCCCCCCGGTTCCCTGGGGACTTTATCACCTCCTATCAGACATGTTGTGCATTAATTGTGTCTTTTGTGTGGTAGGGATACGATGTAACTCTCAGCTTGATTGCTGAGGTTGTGCTAAATCTGCTGGAGAAACTTATTTCCTAAAGGGAAATTGGTTTGGTTGCTGTCATGTGTGCTTAGCAAGGCCTGTGGTCGATACTAATCAAGAATGATGTATTCTCTCATTGTGAAAAAAAACGGCGTTCCTCTGTTGAGTGTTTTTGCCATTTTTTGTAGGTGATGATGGGTTGTGTGTGTCATGTGACCTACAACTGGGTTGTACTGGCCACAGAAGCACATGTGTATGTTGGACCGGGGTTCTTAGAGCCCTCTCTATTCTGTGTTTTTCCTTAGTAAAAATCAGATAGCAGGTTAGCTCGTGCGCTGTGTGGAGCTGTGAAACGCTTCATAGAGCTGACTATGACTGTGTCATATTCTCTTTTTGTCGTTACGTCGTATCATGGGTGTGGGGTCGTAAAGGGGTGAACTGGTAACCTTTCCTCTCCCCATTGTTCTGTCGGTCAGGGGTACACCCCCTGTCCTTCAAGGTTCCCGTCACGTGGCGGTTCGGCACGTTACGGGGGGGGGGGGGGGGGGGGGGGGAGGGAGTTCCTGGTCCCACGGCCTGGTATATTGGGCGTGTGCACCGCAGGAATTCCCCCGCCATAGAGTACGTCACCGTGCGCGTCTCTGTTGGTAGGACTTCCGTGTGCTGTTCAGGTCCATGTGATGGATCTGTTTTCAGGGGGGGTGGTCAGGGCTCCTCCTCACCAAGCGCCTACTCAGGCCTTCTGTGAGTTCGGACTCCTTCTTCCATGTGAGGAAGCCTCCATCAGAGTACAGAGCCTTCCTCCTCAGATTGTCAAAGTGAGTGGACCCTCTAGAAGGGTCCTTTTCTATTGTATGTATATTCGATTCAATTCGTTTATTGAGTGTGTATGGGTTCGGTGCCTCTTCCCCGGAGGCCCTAAAACCAGTTTTTTACATGGCTCAAGGTGCAATATATTCTTTTCAATCTGTACAGCTCGCGTGGGAAGTCTCTCTGGGGATCCCCGTCTCTTTCCTATGGGAGGGTGGTGGGATGTAAAAATGTGAACATTTTTTACCCCGGCTGTGTAGACTGGGATACATACTGTTGATGCTTCCTTCTTTCTATTCCAGAAGTGTTGGAGTTAGGGAGTGTCACACCCCTCTTGTCGTTCCCCTGGGCGCCTTGGGGATTCAATGACAGGTCTAAATAGCCTGTTCATTGATGGGGGTGTGTCCCGACGCACGTATAGTGCTAGCTCGCTGTAAACAGGCGATTGACTGGCACGCCTTAGTTGCTTGTGGTTGAAACAGCGTTTTTATAAAGCAACTGAGATGGGGGTTTTTCCTCTTCCGGCGACCACATCCCATGACCTGGGTGGGTTGTCGACGGATTCTCGTTCATGTCTGGGGGATGATGACGGGATGGATCTGAACATATGTAGTGGGGTCTCACGCCCTTGGGGTGGGCCACCAGGCGCGGTTCGTCCCGACGTCTGGGTGGCGCCTTCTTTTCATGTTAAGATCAACACGCATATCTGCCCTTCTCCTGGAGTAGGCATGTCGGCGTGGTTAGGGCACGGGACTGGTTCTGGTCACGCTGGTCCAGATCAGTTGAACCCGTTGTCCGCCGGGGATGCAGATCTGCTGTTCTGGTACCCTGAGGGACTTGGGCTTTTTTCAGGGGGAAAAATGCCAGGTCGGTCTGGGTGTCACAGGGTTAAGCGCTATGGAGACCCTGGTTGGGTATGTTTTTACTCAGCACTGTCGTCATGGCTTACAGCCATGCCATTCTGTACGCGCTCGATCTCGTCGGATCTCGGCCGCTACACAGGTTGGTCCTGGTTAGTACTTGGTTGGGAGACCGCCGGGGAATACCAGGTACGGTGTGCTTAGGGGCTGGTTCTCCATTATTTTTCGCTCCTCTCTCACGCATGGCGAAGAGGGGCCTGTGGGGGTGGTTTTTTGACCTCCTCTGGTGACCCTGTGCTTCCCGTACCGCCAGGCCCGGTCCGAAGTGATGTTTGCGACCCGTAGGCCTGGGTTAACCCTTTTTGGAAACTGAAACACTTGTACTGCGGTATAGCCGGTGTATACCCGCAGGTGTGTTTTGGAGTTTTTTCTTGAGGGGTTATAGGAACAACCACCGCATTGGGTAACACCGAGGTGGTTGATTCCCTGGTGTGTTGGAGCAGTGTCAACTCCCGGGTTCACCGTTTGAGGGTGCCCCTGCACGTTCATGACGTCTGCCAATCGTGTCAGCCTTCTCTGCCTCGACCCCTCTGGGTGGGGGTTGTTAAATGGAGGCTTGGTCATGCAACACCGCCAGCTTACGCTCCTTCCGCCGGGGCGGCTGTGTTCAGCTGTCCCCTCTGGCGCCTGTCTCGTCCGCAGTCTCCAGGCTAGGGTTAACAGCCTGTTGCCTGGTTTTTCCCCGGTGCGCTGCCTGCTTCCGTTGGTTAACCTTTTTTGTGTGCTTACGGCCATGCTGACTGCCTATTCTGCAGGGTCAGTGTGCCAGGCGGTGTACTATTGGGGGGACGGGGCCCGCTCGGCTTACGGCCATACCGACCTGAACACGCCCGGTCTCGTCCGATCTCGGAAGCTGGGCAGGTTCTGGCCTGGTTGGTTCCGCCTGGGAATACCAGGTGCAGTAACTGAGGGGCCTTTGTCCGAATACGCTGGCGATGTGGGGGGCGGGGCACTACGTGCCCACCTGGTGGGGTCTTGATGCTGGCATCATGGACTTCTCCGGGCCCCCATTCCAGGGAGTCCAGTCCTTTTGGTGGGTCTGGGTCTTCCTTCGTGCTCCGCTGCTACGGCCTTGCCACGGGGTTGGGTTTGCCCTTGACCCCGTGATTCTGGGGGCAGTAACGAGGTTGTTCCTCCGTTCGTTCCCGGGTGGCATGCGGGTTGTGCGTGTGTGTAGTCGTGGGGTCAAGCCACGGTCTGCTCACCCTGTGCGTTGAGTTGCTTGAGTGCCTCTTCGCACGGTCGGGTCCGTCGCCCTCCCGTGACGTCCCTAATAGGGGGGCTACCCTCCATTAGGGGGGGTCGGGGGGGCTCGGCCCTCCCTGTTCTGATGGTTTTGGGGGGCTGTCAGCGGGGTGTATTTGTCAGCCAAGTGGCTCCGCTTGGCCTCCCTTGTGCAGTAGCGATGCCAAGCTAAGCCACTAACGATACAGAACGTTGGGTTATGACTATAACCAAGTTCTGTTAGTTAGGGGCGATGCTTGGCATCGGACGCCGCTGCAGCCCTTGTCCTCACCTTGTGGTGAAAGCTTGGGAAGGAGGAGAGCAGGTGACCACACACCTGCTTATGAAGGTAAGCTGATGAGGGGTGTGGTCAGACTAATACTGGTATTAGAGGTACATTTGTGGTTTATTCAGTACGCGTGCACGTACGCGAGATAGTGCAGTAGCGATGCCAAGCATCGCCCCTAACTAACAGAACTTGGTTATAGTCATAACCCAACGTTAACTGTGTCCTGGAGTGGTAGTAGTAGTAGCTGTAGTAGTAGTAGATCTAGGTTAACTGTGTCCTGGAGTGGTAGTTGTAGAGTAGTAGTAGCTGTAGATCTAGGTTAACTGTGTCCTGGAGTGGTAGTTGTAGAGTAGTAGTAGCTGTAGATCTAGGTTAACTGTGTCCTGGAGTGGTAGTTGTAGAGTAGTAGTAGCTGAAGTACAACCACACACACACACACACAACACAATAAACACATATACACACTAAACAACGATGCATACAGCAGAGGACATACTGTTAGACCGGAACCCGCTCATAAAGAACCTAATTCTCAAGGTTGGTGTCCGTTGGCAGAGACGTTCAAAGGCCGGGGACACAAAATGGCCTTCCGGAGGTACTTTTGATCTCGACGTATGCGAAGAGATGAATGTAATGATTCGTAACCACAAGCCAGGCGACAGCAGCAAAAAGAGGTTGAAAAAGAGGACAGAAGAGTTGGGGGTAATGAAGCTCTACGCCCAGAAGGGGAGAGCATACAGGCAGGAAGCTTTAGCGCTAAATCAGAGAGAGACGGATATAGGATATATATCCCTGTTGACGCGCTTGCTAGGAATTGGTGCCTGCCGGGACATCATGGGTGATACATCGATGCGAGTGGCATGCGACACGCAGGCCCATGATGGAGACATATTCAACGCGCATAGAGCGGCGTTGTGGTACAAACTCAGGAATCAATATCCATCACGTATTAATCCGGCAAAACTGGCGGGCAACCCCATAATGGAGACGGAAGGGCCTGGCACCTATGTGAACAAAATACTGAAGGAGTGGAGAGGTGAGCTAGGACACAACCCAGAAATTGACCCGTTGCAGAGGGCGATGTTTAGAGAAAGTGTGATGAGAGGGCTTCCAGAGGTGGTTAAGAATAGACTGGAAGACGTGGTGGGGTTAATGGACATGACTTATCCTTTGTTCTGTGCACATGTAACACATAGTGTGGAGAAGCAAAGGGCTCAGGAGCAGAAAGTCAGGGAACAGGATAGAAATGACTCAAGGAAGTTAACTCAGCAACAACTGCAGCCCCAAAGGAGGTTGCAGGCAGTAATGGTGTCATCTGCTACCTCTCCACCCATGCAGGACCAGGGACCCCCGCCTGCACCTCAGGTAGTGAGAAGCTATGGCTATAGTTCACAGAACCAGGCGTCCAGGCGGCAGGCAGGGAATGGGCAATCAGGCCCACGGTTTACACAGGGACCGGGGAACGAACAACAGTTTCCCCGTTTCCACTGTTGGAACTGCGGCATGCAGGGACACAGGGAAATGAGATGTAGGCAACCATACCGTCCCGGCTCGGAGTATGGAAGACCCGTGCGCCAGGGGGAGTCACAAGGGCCCCACGACCAGGGGGAGACAGGAGGGCCCCGAAACCAGGGGGGTAATCACTAGGGGTGCCCAGAGAATGCGACGGGGGGAAATCAAATGATTGTGGTTTCCAAGGGAGCTGAGCAAGAACCTATTCTGCAGGTCCTAGTGGAGGGCAAATTAACAGAGATGATGGCAGACACTGGAGCAGGTTTTTCCTGCATAAAGCAAAAATACGCCGCTCACTTACCCCAGTCTGGACAGTATGTTCGGACGGTCGGATTCTCGGGAAAAACACAATTAATACCCACATCAGATCCAATCTCTATGACGTATAACAACAAGACCATAACAATACCTGTATTAATTTCGGACAGCACCCCGCGCAATCTCTTGGGACGAGATGCAATGTGTAAACTAGGCTGTAAAATCCTATGTACGCCTGAGGGGATTCAAATTGAACAAGACGTGTACCAAATGATGCTACAAGGGACGGGGGAGAAAGAGGCCACTGTGTTCTGGCTGGGCAACATAGATGCAGAGCTGCAAAGGGTCTGTGACCCCTGGGAGCCATTTCTGAAAACCCAACTGCCTCAGTCTAGACAAACAAACATGGAGGCACATTGCACACTACAATATTTGACGAATAGTGACCTAGTTAGGAACAAGGCATGGTTGCAGGGACAGCCCGAGCAGGTGCAGATTAACTCATCTACGATAATTGTAGGGAGACAGGGCGCGGCGTTGAGGGTTAACACGGGTAAATATCTACGGGAACAACATAGACTAAGAGACGCCGCCCCACACATCACTCTGAGAATAAATCCTGGTTACGAATCCGAACATCTAGGTTCAATGATACAGGAATCCGAGACTCAAAGGTGGGTCTCCGCGGAATCTCCGCTAATTTGGAACAGCGCAGATGGGAGTTTCATAAAAATAATGATTTCCTTTTCAGTTTTGGCAAAACCGCAAGTAATCAGATTACCAGGAGACCCTTGCGTTATTCCAGAGGCGGATGCTTTGCTGGAACAGGACATGTTGGCGCGCACCCCGGAACGGTTGTGGTCAAAACACGACACAGATGTGGGTCTAATATTGTCGGCACAGCCAGTGAAGGTCAGGTTAAAGAAGGGTTGTAGACCACCCTTTATCAGACAGTATACAATGAAGCCAGAGTCGGAGGAAGCTATATCACATCAGATTGAGGGACTGTTAAAGGGGGGAGTGCTCGTCCCTTTCAAATCCAGATGTAATACACCTATCCACCCAGTGCTAAAGGCGGACAGGGCTAGGTACAGACTGGTACACGATTTGAGGGCGGTGAACGACGTGGTGTCTGGACCAGAGGCGGAAGTCGCTAATCCACACACCCTCCTGACAAACATCCCGAGTAGCTCGCAGTACTATACGGTCATTGATCTCACGCAGGCATTCTTCAGTGTTCCATTGGAAAAAGAGTCTCAGTATCTGTTTGCTTTTACCCACAGGGGGAAACAATACTCTTACACCCGGTTGCCACAAGGGTTCGCGCACTCGCCGCATTACTTCTCGAAGGCGCTCAAGGAAGACTTGCAAGGAGTGTGCGACACACTACTCAGCACGGTTTTACTGTATGCAGATGACATTCTAATCTGCTCGGATACACGTCAGCAGTGCCATGAGGACTCCATCAAAGTTTTGAGTGGATTGGCCGTGGGAGGCCACAAGGCATCCCGTTCAAAACTGCAGTACTGCCAGCCAAAAGTTGAGTACTTGTCTCGCGTCATTCAAAAGGGCATAAAAACATCTCACCCACGCAACTCGAAGCTGTATCCAAGGCACCTAGGCCATTGACGGTCCGACAGATGATGACGTTTTTAGGGATGACTGGGTACAGCTCTGAGTGGGTGGAGGACTATACGATAGCGACAGCGCCGTTGAGGATGATGATAAAAGAGGCGGGTACAGACAAGCTTCGCACTCCCTTGACATGGACCGAGGAGGGGGAGGACGCGTTCATAAACATTAAGCGTCTGTTGTTACAGGCCCCTGCCCTGGCGCTGCCGGATTATGAGAAGTGTTTCCACCTATTCGTCTCACATAGAGCGCAGCATGCGACAGCTGTCCTGACTCAAACACAGGGGGTGAGTGGGAAAAAACAACCGATAGCATATTACTCTAGAGCTCTTTCGCCGGTAGAGCAGGGTCTGCCACCTTGTTATCAGGCCCTGGCCGCAGCACATTTGATGTATGAGAAGGCAACGGCCGTGACAATGGGATATGACATTTGCATTTGGACACATCACAAATTGGCAAACTTGATTGAAAGAGGCAAATTTGTTCTGACCAGCCAACGGCAACAGGCTTACATGAGGCTCCTGCAGTACTCGGACGTTACGATAAAAACATGCCACGGCAGTAACCCGGCGGATCTGGTACCACTCCCGAGCGAGGGTCAACCGCATGAGTGCGAGGTGGAGGTACAGGCTTTCGTGAAACTCCGTCCTGATTTGGGAGTCGACCCGCTCGCGATAGCAGAACTCTCACTTTTTGTGGATGGGTCCTGCTATCGGGAGGGGGAAAATTTAAGGTCAGGATACGCCGTCGTACAGTGCAAACCTAACGGAGAAACACTAACAAGAAAGGCCGGACAATGCATGCAACCATGTTTGGCCCAGCTTGCAGAACTAATAGCACTAACAGAAGCATGCATAATAGCTAAAGATCGCACGGTTAACATCTTTACAGACTCTGCGTATGCGCATGGCGTATGCCACCTATTCGCGGCCATTTGGAAGGCAAGAGGCTTTAAGAAATCGGACGGCTCACCGATCCTTCACCACAAGCAGGTTGTGGCGCTTATTCAGGCTGTAAAGTTGCCCAAAAGCATTGCTATCGTAAAGTGCCAGGCACACAGAAAAGACCTGTCCTTTGTGACGACGGGAAACAACGCGGCGGACGAGGCCGCGAAGGCGGCGGCTGCGGTGCCGTCCACGGCTGTTCTGATGTTTGCGGCCGAACTGACGACTGAGGTAACTGAGGATAATTTGAGTGATCTTCAGGACTCAGCCACGCAGGCCGAGAAACAGTCGTGGACGGAGAGGGGGGCTGTAAGGGGGGCAGATGGTCTGTGGAGGAGTCATAACGGTTTGATAGTCGCCTCCATCGATCTTCTGTCCTTGGTGATACCTGAGGCTCATGGTGTTGATCACTGTGGAAGAGCAGAGACCCTGAAACGAATCACGAAAATGGGATTTTGGTCCCCAAAGCTTCAGGCACAAATTGACGTTACACTAGCCAGGTGTTTAACATGCTTACAGGGCAATGTGCGCAAAGGAGTACCGACAGTGGCGGCTTACACACCCCTCCCTGAGGGACCATTCAGACATCTGATTATGGAAAATCTGTATGCAAACTAAGCTTAACTGGATTGATGCTTTGCCACTTGCTCTGATGGCTATTAGAAGCAGCGTAAACCGCCAAACACAGCTAACACCGCATGAAATGCTTACAGGCCGCAGCATGCCAGCACCGCCATTTAGACACCTGGCTAGGGGCCCGGCATTAGATATTTTTGAGCAAGATCTGAAAAATATCTTCAGCAAGTGACTAAAATACATGAAGCTGTGTTTCGACAGGAGCAGAGAAAGGAGAAAAAGGGGGTGAAGGAGGCGGAGAAGGAAGCCACCAAACCGAGACTGATCCCTGGGGACCTGGTCTTCGTAAAGGTCCACAAGAGAAAGTGGTCATCACCCCGGAGAGAGGGCCCGTACGAGGTGATCCGATCGACTGGAACGGCAGTCCAAGTCAAAGGATCAGCGACCTGGTTCCACTTCAATCACTGCATAAAGGCCAGCGGCGATCTCTTGGGGGATACAATCGATCGCAGTTATGCAGAACCCGACAAGGAGGGTCCGAGACGGCAACTGGAAGGTGCAGTGCCTGCTGATGCTCCCGCAGATGTTGGCAGCAGTGTGCGGACGGTCGGCCGGGCACAACGACGTCATTGAGAACCGTCACGGTCGACCCGTCCTTGAGGATGACGGGTTTGAGTGGGTAGGAGTCCCACGGGGTCCCGCTCAGGCTCAAGTACCGGCAGGCTTTCATGACCAGGCTCAGAATCAGGCGCCCCCTCTGCCCTCCATCGAGGAAGGGGGGGAGAAGATAAGACTACAACCAAAAGGGGTGTTTCCCGTAGGACCGCAAGGGCATGTTTTTGATTTTGACCATTCCCCCGTTACAGGCGGGGATACTTACCATTATACTAACGAGGATCGGGTTGTGGGGGTAGATAGGAGGGTTGAGCCTGTCCCGAACCAATCACAGGGGACAGGGGTGAGGGGAAAAAGGGAGGTCAAGGACACTGAGTCGGAAGAGGTGGGGGGACAGGATATGTTCCAGAGGACAGCCGGAACGTTGAGGGACTCAGTGGGCTCACTCTGGGCCAGGTTGAGGGGTTTGCTTCCTTCCGGGGAACAAGATGGGGGCGACTATGACTATGACGAGGAAGACCCGGAGGCTGACCCGATGTATAGGGCGGCTTTAGGGAATGAGTGGTTTAAGTGGGTCCAGTACACGAGCGCGCAGAATCAGATAGAGGATTGTTATGTCTGCTCCAAGGCACGTCCGGATAGGCTGCTGGTGAAGGGCACGAAGTTCAGTTGGGCTCAGTGTGACAGGGACGCAGAGGCATGGAAGGGGCCCCATAATAGTCGCCCTTGGTGCGAGGCAGAGTGTTTGGGGTTTCTCGGCTCTAGTCGTTTTAAGGCGGCAGGAAACGTCACGGATTTCAAGGATGTCACTATGCGGGAACGTTGTAGGAAATTGGATGTACGTGTGCAGGGGGTAGCGACGGGGTTGCCAATACCCAGAGGTGTCAAACTATGGCTGACCAAGGATTTCGAGTGCTTGCAAAAGGAGGGGACCCGGGACGTAGGGGAGGTGGCAGAGGGGCGGTGCACTACTATTTGGAGCATCACGACTAACTGCACGAAAGAAGGAAAGTGTGGACACGGGGTCGTGTTAAAGGGAGTGGATACCAACCCACGGCCTGTAGCTTGCCCTTTTCATGTCCAGGATATGGCACTGGCGGACCAATACTGGCTCTGCGGCGGTAGGAGGTTGAGGAATACACTTCCTTTAGATTGGTCAGGTAGATGTGCCCGGGTTCAGGCGATCATGCCAATGGTGGTCCTACCATTATCAGTGACGGAAGGACCTTCTGAGTCTCCTATCTCTCGAACGAAGCGTAGCTACAAGGCAGACCCAAGGGTGTATCTGGACAGCATAGGACAGCCAAGGGGCATTCCAGCCGAGTTCATGGCTAAGAATGAGATTGCGGCAGGGTTTGAGTCTATTCTGCCATGGATATCGGTCAATAAGAACACCGGGTGGATCAACTATTTGTTTTACAATCAGCAGCGGTATCTCAACTACACCGAGGAGGCGTTGGATGCAATGGGGGACCAGATGCACGCGACCAGTACGGTGGCGTGGCAGAATAGACAGGCTCTGAACTGGTTAATGGCGGAGAAGGGTGGAGTCTGTTCCATGTTTGGACAGTACTGCTGCACATTCATTCCGACGAATGTGGGGCCAGGGGGAAAGTTCTCCGAGGCCATGGCTAAGCTGAAGGATTTGAGGGAGGAGTTGAGGGGGAATTCTGGCCGGAATGAAGAATGGTGGGGGAGTGGGGTGTTGGAAAGATTGGGACAGTGGGGAAGCATAGTGATGCAGACAGGGATATCCATTGGGGTGGCAGGGTTGATATTGGTTCTCCTTTTCTGTTGTGGTATGCCTCTCTTGGGTAGGCTGGTAACTTCACACGTAACAAGCCAAATGCTGATGGTGGGACAGAAAGAGATTGAGCCACAAATCGGGCCATGTCCTCAGCTTTATGCTGCCTTAGAGGGAGACGAGGGGATAGAGGATTAGGGGTATGGTGAGGTAGGGACATTTTCTTTTTGTTGGTTCTTTCCTTTAAGAGTGACGGGGGATGGTCTGAGTGCAGTTTTGTTGGTTTATTCCTTTAACTAGGAATTTTAGTCTGATTTTCTAATGATCCTTCGGCATAGAGATTGCAACCATTGAAAATCATTGCATTATTTTTTTTTTTTTTTATTATTTTTTGTTTATTTTACTCATGGTCCTGGTCAAACCGGAATGGGAAGGGGCATCGGCAGAGTGTCGGTTCTGAGCCTGAGGAAGCATTGAGAAGAAGTGGTCTGGGGATCGGTTCTGGGGACTGGAGGGACAAAGGGGGGGGGCTAACGCAGTGGGCAAGATGGGCACCTCCCGTCGAAGATGGGGGGACACGTGGTGAGGTCGGGACCAGCGCCTCCCGTCCAGGCATGGGGACATGCTTCTACGGGGACTGGAGGTGTGGCGTGGTGGTTGCGGTATTGGCAAAATGTGACTTTTTGGCAATACGGTGAGGAGACTATGGCGTGGGCATGGAAGGGGGGCTGAGCGATGGACACTAGGACTCAATGTTATGGAAGAGACAATGTCATTTTTTTTTGGGAGGGATGTTCTATGTTTAGTTCTGACGGTCAACTTCTCCTTTCCCTGATGAGAGTCGCGGTTTCCGGCCGGAACTGTGGCTCATTTGGTAAGCGGTGGAGGTTGGGGGTATTTGTCTGTCAGGTTAGGATTATAAATTGGGGTATTTTTTTGATGTTTTATTATTACTCTTGTTTGGAACGGTTTTGTGTTTTGGTAAGAACGGTAGTCAGCCTTTGTTGGTCCGTTAGGGGTCCAGTGAATGAAGTAAGGTTTCTGGTTTAGATTAGGCATTTAAACTTTTATTATATAATTGTGGTTTCTCGTTTAGTTAGACGTTCACATTTTCTTGGTTATATGATTTGGGTGGGACTAGGGATAGCCCCAAATGGGGGAATGTTGTGGAAAATGTGTATACGGGGGTGGAGGTAGGAAAGGGGTTAGTCTTGACTAGTTTAATATAGGTCAACTAGCAGGGCTCAAAGACACTAGGGCGACAGTCTGGCTGATGTTCTTAAAACAACCTCAAGATAGGCAGATGGACATTTCAGTACATCATATCGTGTGCTCTAATCTTGTGTCTTTTCTCTCTTTCATACATACACAGCACACACACACAGACACACAGACACACACACACACAGACACACACACACATACACACACACACACACACAAACACACACACACACACACACATCTCACTCTCTCTTCGACACACACACACACACACACAGACACACACAGTCGTACAGACATACACACCGACACACACACACACACACACATTCCCTGTGTCACAATACACACATACAATACACACACGTCTGTACACAGACGCACACACACACAGACACGCACACACAATACACACATACAATACACACACGTCTGTACACAGACGCACACACACACAGACACACACACACATACACACACACACACACAAACACACACACACACACACACATCTCACTCTCTCTTCGATGTTCTTAATGTTTTACATCATATCGTGTGTGTACATCATATCTTGTTTATCTCTCTTCGATGTTCTTAATGTTTTTATCTAAATCTATGTTCTTCTTAATGTCTTTATCTCTCTTCGATGTTCTTAATGTTTTTATCTCTTTCCGATGTTAAATCTACGTGTCATCTTAATGAACGTCATGTCATATCTGACATGATATGACACGTCATCATATCTGTCATGTGGGGGCAGGACTGAGAGGGGATTTAGGGGACAAGCAGAGGGATTGAGGGGTAGAGTGTTTTTTGTTCAAGCTGTGGTGATCCTCTGCTCGATCCATAGCTTTTGCTGTTAAGAACTTCTTTTCCTAAATAAATTACCTACTTGTTAAAATTGGAAATATCGTCTCCTGCTGTGTTAAACAACCATCAGCCACAACAATGCCTTGTACATTTTTTCGTATTGTTGAATTTGTCTCTGTTTGTAAAAATAAATACACGCTTGTCTTAGCGTTTAAACTGTTGGACTGTTTCACTCTCTTATTTGGGTCCCGTTCCTCTGTTCCCATAACACATATGTGTACATTGTGTGTCCCATATGTTACTTTATGTTTATATTAGATTTTTTTTTTATATACGCTGTGGGAAGGGGTAAAACGCTATTTCATTTTTCTGTATGTCTTGCACATTAAGAGAAGCGACAATAAAGCTGACTTTGACTTTGACTTGTACTTATGCAATGACAATACAATGACTCAAATCTATAATAAAGTCAGAGCCAGCACCCATTGTCTATGGAGCAGTCCCCAGATTTCACATCCCAGTTACATCATTGATTAGGTTAGGTTTACTTTATTTGTTCAGGGGGGACAGTGTACATTAATAAACATTTTAAAAACGTAAATGTACCCAATTTTAGCCAAAAAGGCTCAATTCCATTGGTAATCCCCCTGCCAGAAGGTACAGGCTAAAATCATATGCAATACAAACAGAATACAAGCAAGATAAATAACATTACAATAAAAACAAAAGCACATAGGACATAAGATAGGGATACAGCCATACAGGGCACAATACAGTCATAGACACAAGGACAGAGCACATCATGACAGATTAGATGGCCCAAAACGCACAATATCCACACACTGCACACACACACACACACACACACACACACACACACACACACCACACACACACACACACACACACACACACACACACACACACACACACACACACACACACACACACACACACACACACACACACACACACACACACACACACACACACACACACACACACACACACACACACACACACATCTCGACGAGGTAAATAGAATACAAGCGGCGAACGTTAACACCGCCATTTTGGTGCTGGGTGATTTCAATAGCGCCAATCTGAGAAAGGTATTACCTGACTTCTATCAGCATGTGACTTGCAACACCAGAGGCGGTAACATCCTAGATCACTGTTACACGCAATTTAAAGGTGGCTACAAGGCTCATTCTGATAGTGGCTTTGGTAAATCAGATCACGCGTCCATCTTTCTTTCATCAATGTACAAACAGAGAATCAAAAGTACTCCTGTAGTCTCGCGAGAGGTGCAGAAATGGGATTTGACGTCGGGGGAGACGCTCCGGTCTGCGTTTGACTGCACAGACTGGAATGTGTTCCGCGACACAGATAACATTAATGTCTACACGGAGACAGTGGTGGATTATGTTTGTACTTTGGTGGAAGAAACAATCCCCACTACCAAAATGAGAGTTTACCCAAATCAAAAACCCTGGGTAGACAAATCCGTCCGTGAAGCTCTGAGAGAGCGCACCAAAGCATACAACGACGGCCTAGTGGCAGGCAACATGAATGACCACAAGGTGGCGCGATACAACGTAAGGAGGACAGTGTCAGAGGCCAAACGGCGCTACAGGGATCAAATTGAACTCCAGTTTGAACAAGCTGACTCTAGAGCTATGTGGCAGGGGCTCAAAACGATGACAGACTACAAAGGCGCCTCCCTCAAACTGAACAGTGACATCTCCTTAGCAAATGACCTCAATACCTTCTATGCGAGGTTTGATGCTGGTAATGAATGAATGAATGAATGAAAACTTTATTAACAGATTGCAGAATGGGTACAGTACAGTACAGCTCAATACATACAATTGTTAAGGGGATGCAGACCAGAGAAAGACTTTCGTCTTGTTTACATCAGGGTCCCCCATTTTCAATTCATCGTAACATATATGACATACAGATAGACAGTACTGCTCCATCTATACATTTATGACATACCAGATTTGCAATTACAGTACTGTTTGTGATACAAAAAGAGTCCAGAAAGAAAAGAGTATATACATTAGGCGTGGAAACTGTACATTGGATTGGGTAGGTGGGGGTGGGGGGGGACTGTACATTGGAGGTGGTTGGGTGGGTGGGGGAGGGGGGGGGTTGGGTAGGAGTGGGGGGGGGGTTGGGTAGGAGGGGTGGGTGGGGGACACTGTACAACTGTACAAACAACACTGTACATTGGATTATTGACAAGACCATACTTGGTAATTTACTGTACATTGGAGGGGGTTGTGTTCGGACATTTACAGGGGCCAGTTTCGGGTTGCAGTCTCCCTTAGGTGTTTTTTGAGAGTGTTTTTGAAAGTGGGTAGTGATTCACATTCCTTTACAGCTTTGGGTAGGGCGTTCCACATTGATGTGGCATAATTGCGAAACGTGTTTAGTCCCTTGTTTGAGCCGAATCTGGGTTTAACATGATTTGTGGAGCTCCCTCTGGTGTTGTGATCGTGGTATTCACTGACCTTTGGGAAGTATTTTGTCATGTACATGGGTACCTTGGTCGTGTAGTGTATCTTGTAGACCAGGCCCATTGCAAGTTGCTGTACTCTGTCGTCTACTCTAAGCCATCCTAGGTTGTCAAAGTGGGCAGGGGTGAGGTGGGTTCTAGGAGTAAGGTCAAGCAGTAGTCTGACCAGTTTGTTTTGAGATGTTTGTAATTTTGTTTTTAGCGCCTTTGAGGTGCTTTGGTACCATGAGGTGCAAGCATAGTCGTAGTACCCTTGAATGAGTGCTCCTGCTAGAGTCTTCAGGGTATTCTTGTTTACCAGTGAGGAGATCCGGTACAAGAATCGAGTTTGTTGGTTGACTTTTTTTATTACATTGGATGCCATTTTGTCACAGGAAAGATTTGCCTCTAGGATGGAACCCAGGTAGGTAATATCTTCTTTCCTTGTGACAATATTGTCACCCACTGTAACTGAGAAGCCGTCGGTCTTGCTGAGTTTGTTATTTGAACCGAAGAGAATGGACTCTGTTTTGCCCATGTGTAATGATAGTTTGTTATCAGCGAGCCATATGCAGATTTTGCCTAGTTCTGAGCTGAGGGTTTTTTCAACCTGTAACTTGTTCTTGTCAGAGACCAGCAGGGCTGAGTCGTCCGCAAACAGGAACAAGTTGCAGTCACAAGCTGACGACATGTCATTTGCATAAATTAGGAACAGTAGCGGACCTAGTATGCTTCCTTGTGGAACACCACAGTTTACTGTGAGGGGGGGGGATAGGGTACCGTTTACCTCCACCATCTGCTCTCTCCCCTCCAGGTAGGATTGCATCCAGCTCACTGATAACAACACCAGCTCACAAGCCACGGCAATGGGGGGGGGGGGGGGGGTCGGCTGCTGATGGAGGCGCAGTGTTCAGGGTAACAGAGCATGAGGTGAGGCGGACCTTTAAAAAAGTGAATATCAGGAAGGCAGCAGGTCCGGACGGCATCCCCGGCCGCGTCCTAAAAGTCTGTGCCGACCAACTGGCCCCAGTATTCACTGACATATTTAACCTGTCCTTAGAACAGGCTGTCATCCCCACCTGCCTGAAGAAGTCCACTATTATCCCTGTACCCAAAAAATCCAAGCCTGCTTGCCTCAACGACTACCGCCCTGTAGCTCTCACCTCCATAGCCATGAAGTGCTTTGAGAAGCTAGTAAAGGGCTACATCTGCTCCTCCCTCCCCATCAACATGGACCCCCTGCAATTTGCATACCGCCCCAACAGGTCCACAGAGGACGCCATAGCCCATGTGCTGCACACAGCAGCATCACACCTGGACAAGAGGCAGGGGAACTATGTGAGAATGCTATTCATCAACTACAGCTCGGCATTCAATACCATAGTCCCCTCCATACTCATAGCCAAGCTCAGGGACCTGGGCTTGAACTATGACCTCTGCCAGTGGGTCTTGGACTTCCTGACTGGCAGACCCCAGGTGGTGAGAGCAGGCAACTGCACCTCCTCATCCATCACCCTCAACATAGGGGCCCCCCAGGGCTGTGTTCTGAGTCCCCTCCTCTACTCCCTGTACACACACGACTGTGTGGCTCAGCGGAGTAGCAATACAATCATCAAATTTGCTGATGACACAGTGGTGGTGGGCCTGATCTCTGCCAACGACGAGAGGGCCTACCTGGAAGAGGTCAAGGTCCTGGCGGGATGGTGCCAGGAAAACAGCCTCTCCCTGAACGTCAGCAAAACAAAGGAGATGATTGTGGACTTCAGGAGGTCGGGGGTCAAGGACTACAGCCCCCTCAGCATCGACGGGGCACCGGTTGAGAGAGTCAACAGCTTTAAGTACCTCGGAGCCTACATATCCGAGGACTTGACATGGACCACACACATTGACAGTGTTGTGAAGAAGGCACGACAACGCCTCTACTTCCTCAGGCGCCTAAGGAAGTTCCAAGTCAGTCAGAAGATCCTTTTTTTTTTTTTTTTTTTTTTTCATATTTTTTTTATTATTGCAAAACAAAAATTATTAAAAGTCAGTACTCAACACATAATGCATAATGAAACTTTCAGTCAAGGTGGTTAAAATACATGCAAGTACAGAAACAAGATAAAACAAAAATAGTCTATAATAACATTTTAACCGTATACATCGTGTATATCCAGCGAAATTACAATTATATAAATGTTAGTATAGAATATACCCCTAATACCTATTTTCTAAAACCCTACACACATATGCTCCAGCTCGACCCCCCCCCCCTCCCGGACCCCCTCTTGGATAGTACCTCCATTATCCCTCACTCCTAACCAGACACTACCATTATAAGCTAGCTTTTATTCTCTCCACCACTTCTACCCACATTGACATTTTGGATTCATTGAGACCCAGAATTCTTGCTGTAGATATTTCTTGATATATCACATCGAGATATGTAAGAAACCAAACTTTCCGGCACATTTTTTCCGGTTGAAACCAGCGTGATGCGATCAGCTTTTTAGCTACTGTGATACCCGATAAAACCAATCTCTTTAGCTGTGGATTCACTGCAAACTCAAAAACATCATTCAATAGTAATACCGAGGGGTGTATAGGTAGGGTTAGGGTTAGGGTTAGGGTTAGGGTTAGGGTAAGAAGATCCTTAAGAACTTCTACTCATGTACAATAGAGAGCATCTTGACCGGCAACATCACCTCCTGGTTTGGGAATAGCACTGCACAAGACCGAAGCAGACTACAAAGAGTGACACGTTCAGCCGAACGCACAATTGGAGGGGGGCTCCCCACCCTCCAGAACATTTACAACAAGCGTTGCAAGGGCAAGGCTAAGAGAATCATTAAAGACTCCAGTCACCCGAACAACTGCCTCTTTGAACTGCTGCGGTCAGGCAAGCGATACCGGAGTCTCAAGGCGAGCACAGAAAGACTCAGAAGAAGCTTCTATCCCCAGGCCATCAGGCTGCTAAACGAACAATGAACACTACACAACAACAACCACCAAACGCACATAGCACACACATCCACACGCACACACTCACTTTAAACAAACACACTGTAGCACCCACTCCACACACTTTATAGCACACACCCACTTTAAACAAACACACTGTAGCACCCACTCCCCACACTTTATATTTATTGATGAAGGATTGCACTACAACTCGTACACCTTACTGTAAATTGTACCTAAATTGTACCTCATCCCATTTCTGCTTTGCACTATATAGTACTGTACATTAGTACACTGCATAGTATTGTATATTATTATATGGTAACTCAGAACATTGTACATATGTCTATACCGAACACTGTGACCTCATTTTCTTCTTCTAAATTACATGCTATACTATGTTATTTGATACTATCTTGTCTAGCACAGTCTCTGGAGCGTAACAGTAAGAAGCATTTTGTATGAAAGTATTCTGTACTTCTGTATGACAACTATTAAAGAAACTTGAAACTTGAACTCTCTTTGATTAGGGGAGAGTGGCATGTGTGTGTTCGTGTGTGTGTGTGTGTGTGTGTGTGTGTGACTGACTGAACTGGGCACATGTGTGAACAGGTGTGAATTCTTAAAATGGGCGACATCCTCGATCCTCTTAATGTTCATAACCGGTTCCTGGAGTCTTAAGAACATATTATCTAAGAACAACATGGGCCAGGGGTTTACAGTGCTGTTTTAAGACATTTAGGTATGCTGTACATTCTGTTGTTTTACTGACTCTACAAATGTCACACTCCTAGACAGAGCTATATCTACGCCTGTACGTCACAGCCTGTCCAATAGACCACCGCAATACTTCCGATATTTTGAGCTCATGGGATTTTGAGCTCATTGACCACTTACATCAAGGCTCTAATCAACATTCATTAATTTTACCCCCCCCCCCAAACACACACACACACACACACACACACACACACACACATTTGCATATCATGTCACAAATGTAACAGTACTATATACCTGTATAATAATAATAATAATAATAATAATGTATTTTATTTATAAGGCGCCTTTTAGGACACTCAAGGTCGCCGTACAACAATTAAAAACAGTTCATTAACAATCACAATAGTTTTTTTTAAATATAAATACAATTTATCAATTTATACAATAAATAAAAACAATAAAATACAATCAATTTAAAAAGAATAAAAATCAGACATACGCCTGCCTAAACACGTGGGTTTTGAGGTGGGTTTTAAATAGGATGATGGAGTCAATGTTCCTGATGTCGGGGGGGGAGGGAGTTCCAGAGGCGGGGGGCAGAGTAGCTGAAGGCTCTTGACCCCATGGTGGACAGACGGGCTTGGGGGACGGTCAGGTTGATGGAGGAGGCAGACCTGAGGGACCGAGTGGGAATGTTGATGTGGAGGTCGGACAGGTATGGAGGGGCGAGGTTGTGGATGCCTTGAATGTATGGAGGAGGATCTTGTAATCAGTGTTTAATGGGAAGCCAGTGTAGTTGGCGTAGGACGGGGGTGATGTGACTGATGACAGGGGTACTTGTTATTATACGGGCAGCAGCGTTCTGGACCAGTTGGAGCTTATGGAGGAGTTTGGGGGAGCAAAGAGAAGGGAGTTGCAGTAATCTAAGCGGGAAGTGACGAGGGAGTGGACCAGGATTGCAGAGCTGTTGGGGGTGAGTGAAGGGCGGAGACGGTTGATGTTGCGAAGGTGGAAGTAGGCGGACCGGACGGTGTTGTTGATGTGGGAATGGAATGATAGGGTGCTGTCGAGGATGACACCCAGACTCTTGACTTGGGGGAGGGGGAAACCAAGGAGTTATCTATGGTGAGGGTGAAACTGGGGTAATTGGTGAGTGTGGACTTGGAGCCAATGAGGACTGTTTTATCACTGTTTAATTTGAGGACATTTGAAGTGAACCAGTATTTGATTTCCTGTAAACAGGCACAGAGGGAAGAGGGAGGGAGGGTGGAAGTGGGTTTGGAGGAAACATAGAGCTGGGTGTCATCCGCTATTTATGTATGTCACATGTATGTCCCTATGTCTATGTCATAATCATAAATGTCATGATTTCATGTAGGCCTATGTTGTGTATGTCATAATAAATGTCACTATGAATTGAAAATGGGGGACCCTGATGTAAACAAGACAAACGACTTTCTCTGGTCTGCATCCCCTTAACAATTGTGTGTATTGAGAGCCGTACTGTATTGTACCCATTCTGCTATCTGTTAAATAAAGTTGTCATCCATTCATTCATTCATCCCCTCGTCTCACACACGAGCTCCATGCAACGCGGAAGTGCAGTGGTCCAACTCTGTGCGCGTGGGGAGTGTGTGTGTGTCAGCTGTTCACGTGATGACGTACTTCCGTAGCGTTTCCTACCACCACCAACACCCCACCCCCTCCCAGCAATGAAGCCGTTTCCGGGCACAGCAGGGTACCAGCAGTAAACATGGCGGAGGAGCTGCTGGAAACAGTCGAGAGGCTCCAGTCTCGGCTCTCGGAGAACCAGGAGCCCCGCAAGGTAACGACGAGTAGAGACTGTGGCCCGGAAAATGAAAACAATCGTTGTGTTGTAGCGAGAGGTCTCAATCGGCCCGGTTCTATAACGTTACGTGGCAACCAACGGCTTTTTAAATAAAGAAGAGGCGCACGTCGCGGTTATGTGGTGCTTTAATAACTTGTGTTACAACAACGGGACACATACACCTTGTGTTGGGCCTTGGGTTGATTTGTTTACACGTGTGCCAACTCATCATAATAATCATTACAACAACAACTGCATGTATACACATTATTAATACAATTTTGGCCATCGCGCTAACTATAGCTTGTTGTTAGTTCTTCAGATGAAATGACCGCCACGGCGATTGCAATCTGTGCTATAGCTAAAGATGAACTAGGCCTCCTTAGTGATCCATGATGGTTAACCTTAGTTGCACTCTTTAGTTTAGTAGGAGTGAAAGGGAGCCAACCTGTAATAACATTGAGTGGGTGCGTTTTTATAACCATTGATTTCACCCTAACGCTAGGCTATAGCTACGCTATCTCATGTAAATCCCCTTCCCCCACGAAGAAGCTATCTCTTTCTGGTGGTATAGCATTGATATAGTTGTGTGTGGCGTGATTTCTGTCAGCCACAGATGAATCAAGTGAACACACAACAACAACCCCACTCTGATTGTTACTATTATTCCATCAATTGACCACCACACACAGTTACTACTAGTTCGCCACCACTTCCATCCATTAGCAGCCAGAGAAGCCACGACACCAGACTTGATGACGCCATGACTGTGCGCAGATGTGTGTTCTTGTGGGGTTTTGCAGTCTCAGGCATCATGACTCATATTATTTACAAACTATAACCAGGAACACAGAGTGATCAGCCCCATTAGATAGTAGTGCAATGTTGTTGTTGTCACAGTGTGCTGTTATTTCTCCTTATCCATTTTTCATTTAGCCTGTAGGAATCAGACGTATAGCTTGGCCCTGGTTTGCTATCAGTTGTATATTGCTTGTGCTCTTGTTAAATGAATGAATGAAAACTTTTATTGAACAGATTGCAGAATGGGTACAATACACAGTACGGCTCAATATGATGCTTCTTCTATTGCCCGTGCTGCTGTTTTTTTTATGTCCGGTGACTGATATCTGAGTCATCTCGCAAGCTGTCACTCTTGTGTTTTTATTTTTTTTTGCAAAACAGCTAATGAAGACTCTGAAAAGGCTGGGGGAGCTTCCGATGACTGTGGACATTCTCGTGGTAAGGCATCGGTTGATCTAATGTGACGGAATCGTCCGTCGTGTAGCCACGCTGTGTGATGGTGCCCTAGTCGTGTTATACTTATAGTATTCTTCCAAAGAAAAGATGCGTTCGTACGGCCTGCTCTTGCGATGGGGGAGGACTGGTGCACGTTGAAGCACGTTGCTGTGTTATATATCTATGGCTGCTGCAGGTGCAGATGCACCGTTCAATGTTGTCACAAGCAAAGTTCAACACACTCTCACTTCCCTTTATGATGGGGCAATAACACTACACTACAGCAGGCCCCGCTCGAGTCCATGTGCTGGGATATTTAGTGCACTTAGCTCTAGAGACCATTAGAGCTTCTGAAGATAATATGCGGATCACATTAACACACGCTGTGCCTCCCAAATATGACGTGATGCACAGACCATACCACTGAAAAAGAAATGCCGCTAAATGGTGCATTTATATAGTGCTTTAGTTTTATCCAAAGCTCTTTAGAGCTTTTGTTCCTCACATTTTACCCATTTGCTCACAATTCACACACAGAAGGCGGAGGCAACCATGCAAGGTGCCGACCTGCTCAATGGGATCAGTTAGGGGCTAAGTGTCTTGCTCAAGGACACATCGACACGCTCCCCGGGAGAAGCGGGAATCGAACTGGGAACCTTCCGATTACCAGACGACCGCGCTGTCTCCTGAGCCACTATCGCTCACCGGACGATACAGTGAAACTAACG
This sequence comes from Notolepis coatsorum, assembly GCF_963971535.1. NCBI lineage: Eukaryota > Metazoa > Chordata > Actinopteri > Aulopiformes > Paralepididae > Notolepis > Notolepis coatsorum. Next base: position 21,355,504 of record NC_140168.1, on the reverse strand, counting down.
GGGGGGAATGTCAGCAGCACTTCACTCAATATCCTACCAGAGCGAGATAGACTGATCATGTAGTCTGATTTATAAAAATAAAAAACTTAAAAAACTTGACTATCGCCCCTTTCTGAAACTGAAGTCCTTGTCCTCTATTCTCTCGTAGGAAACTGGAGTGGGGAAAGCTGTGAACGCTTACAGGAAACACGATGCCGCTGGGGAGATAGCGAAAGGCCTTGTGGCCAAGTGGAAGAAACTGGTTCCCCAGTCGGCCGACAGGTACTTGTGTGTGTGTGTTTCATTACTGAGGTATTAACACATTGGTTGCCAGCCGGATTATCGCTTGGATGCCACCACGTTAATCAATGGGAGGACGAGCACATTTGCGAATGCATAAACTATATATATTTTTTTGGGTCCACTTTTTCTCCCCATCCCCATTTTCTATTTTTCTCCCATCCCAATTTCGTATTATCCAATTCTTCCCTCCCCTGTCTTGAACGTTGCTAGACTATGCCTCCCACTGGTCGGCTGTAGTGAGGATAGAAGCCTTGCATCACGTGTCCCCTCCGGTACACGGGGAGGCAGCCTGTCGCATCTTTTCACAGCAGCAGCTCGAACTCTGTGGCGAGGAGTAACGCGTGGGACGCTCACGCTGCCCCCGCTACTTCCTGTTTCCGCCGCACCGGCGTCACCCAACCGACCTGTAGGAGTCGCTGTCCACAACGTCCAATCCCCACCCTCTAACACTTGCCAATTGTGTTAGTATGAACGACCGGCCAAGCTGGTAGCAACGCCGAGAGCTGGGCTCGAACCCAGCGTCTCATGCGTTAGTGGTGAGCGCCTTGCCCACTGCGCCACTCAGCCGCCCTGCATAAACTATATCTTAAATTATGGCTATGTGTCTAATACACCCGTCGTCGCTTATCAATGACTTGCTTGCAGTCAACATGTACGAAACGGATTGTTTTTTCATCAGTACATTTCCGTTTTATACTGTTTTGATTATGAGTATAGTTTCGGAGTTCTAGTAATTTCAGAGAAATTCCGCGAAAATAGCCATTTACTGGAATACACAAAACACGTTGTCATTTTCCGGCTGATTTATGAATAGTTTTCAAATAAATGCTAGATTATCAAGAGTATTTGTGTTCTTATGCACAATACAAAAGCGGGCTGAAGAATCATTTATTCGTGCCGCGCTCAGCGCCTAACGCCACACACACACACACGTTGTGAAATCTGTGAAAAACAACTCTTGATTACCCCAAAACTGGTAACATAGATTCCTTACCTCAGATCAGATGTTCTGCAAAAAGATGAATCCAATTCCTGATCGCCATTCCAAATATTGATCGCGTTTATTGATCCAACGTTATAGTCTGAAAGCTGCTTCCAGCCTTGCCAGTGAATCTGGTAACACGACACTGCTTGCCAGAGATAGGAAAACCCTGGACCGGAGTTTTTCCTCTGATGCACTTTTTCACTCAATCCAATCCAATGATGTGCATTACCATCCGGGAGACGATAGGGGGCGGTATTTGCCCTTTTCGAGCTCCGAGCCATTCCCAATGATAATGTCAGGCTGGACTAGGGGTGCACCGATGTATCGGTCGGGTATCGGTATCGGCCGATAAGTGCCTTGTTGACTGCCTTGTTGACTGCAATCGGCCTATCGGCCGATAAGCTCGAATGTGCCGATGGCAGTAGCCGATAAATATCCATCAATTTGTGTCGCGTCAAAAGGCAAAACGCGTCGCGACCTGCACAACGCCGCCCCCGGCCCCCGTTCTTTCAACCTAAAAGTGCACTTTCTTCAACCTCGAAGTAAACAAATCACAGAACGGTAGCCAGTTAGTAGGTATCAACGTGAGCTCCCGGGACGGTAGCTAGTTAGCTAGCACCATCCATGTATCAATGTGAGCTCCCGGGACGGTAGCTAGTTAGCTAGCACCATCCATGTATCAATGTGAGCTCCCGGGACGGTAGCTAGTTAGCTAGCACCATCCATGTATCAATGTGAGCTCCCAGGACGGTAGCTAGTTAGTTAGCACCATCCAGGCATCAACGTGAGCTCCCGGGACGGTAGCTAGTTAGTTAATAACGTTATATAGTTAGTGTTACACGTTCAATAACATCAGCATATTATTTACCCGAAGATAGCAGTAAGCAAGGCATTACTCCGTTCATAGCTCAGTTCCATTCCGTTGCTCATTCCGTACCCAACTACCCATTCTGCAATCTGTTAATAAAGTTTTCAACCAGACAAATGTATAGAAAGGCTTTGTTTTATTATAACATTTGTTGCAGTAAAATCATTATGTCTCATTTGGTCATGCTGTGGAGCGCTGGTCGGCGGGCCGAGCAGCTAACGTATTAGCTACGTTAAGTTTGTTGTGCTCTCGACTCGCAAGCAGATCAATGGCGGCATGCCCGAAAGTAGAAAATGAATAAACGCTTGCCGATTGGTGGTAAGAACAGCAGGAGGTGGGTGCTAGCGGTGTGGCGTAATTGGCCGAATCGACTGTCAATCAAAATGGTTCTATTGCATTGGCTGAGGGCTCTGGTTGAGAGAATATTATCCATCTGCAGGCTGCCAGACGATACTGGGAGAGGGATAGTGCTACATGGCATGGTGGAATTAATACCATAAACATATTTCTTGATGTTTCCTTTTTTTTAAGTAAGTAAAGAGGCCTACAAATACAAACATACACATACAAATATACAGTAGTTTCATTAAAAAAAAAAAATTACAAATACTTATTTTTTGCCACAAGTATCGGTATCGGCCGATTGTGTTAGTTGAACAATCGGTATCTGTGGCCAATTTTCATATCGGTGCATCCCTAGGCTGGACGGATGAAAAATGAATATCGCTAATAAAAGAAATGACGATTAAATAACGAGAAATCTCGTTATTGGCAACCAACACATGGCGGCCAATAACGAGATCTCTCGTTGTTGGCAACCAATGTGTTAAGAGACACTCAATTGTTGGTTTGAGGAGATTACATTATACAAGACACGGCTTTACACAGAATTTTGGCTCACTTATTTTTTTTGGTAAGGACTACAATGGAGTTTTGTGCAGTAATTTGATATAGCTGTTTTTCATATTGTGATGAAATGATTGTGATAATGTGGTGAACCCCGTCCCATGACCAACGCACCCCTGGCTAGGGTGCAAGGTATCATTTGAGATGCAGCTCAAAACTGTATGTCGGTCTTTTCTATCAACATCCAGTAAATGGTAAATGGCTGCATTTATATATAGCAGCTTTTATCCAAAGCGCTTTACAATTTGTTCCTCACATTTGACCCATTCACTCACACATTCACACACAGACGGCAGAGGCAACCATGCAAGGTGCCAACCTGCTCACCGGGAGTAGTTAGGGGTTAAGTGTCTTGCTAAAGGACACTTCGACACACTGCCCGGGAGGAGTGGGAATTTAAGCGGGAACCTCCGGATTACCAGATGACTGCTCTCTACCTACCGAGGCACTGTTGCCCCCAGTAAATGTTATTTTGAATCTTGTCTATTCAAATTAGGAAAATTTAGTGTAGACGGGCTTGGGACATTTTGTGACGGGCTAATGATTGACGTTCCCACCTTCTATTATGTATCATAAATTGCTGCAGCATTTTCTGGATTATACCATTACTTACTTATTTTTGGTGCAAAACCAAACTTAATAAAAAATAAGAAAATGCCAAAATGCCATCTAAAATACCACATTAACACTTTGAATGCCGACGGCGTGTATTCTCGTCCTATCAGACCCCCTGTTGAGTGCCGACGACGTGTATTGTCGTTTGATTTTTTTATTAGCGATCTGAATTCATATTTCATCAACCGAGTCTCCCGTTGGTACAGCAGACTCTAGGAGCTCAGATGGGAAAAAACCGCCCCCTATCGTCTATCCCTGTGTAACTGCAGGTCAGTCGATTATACTGGGAGATCCCTGTTGGGGTGGCCAACTGGCTCCATTGTGCTGGCGAGCCGTCTGATGATGAGGGATCTGATCGCGAGTTGGAAAGCAGCCTGGAATATATATTTACAGCAGCCAATAATCAATCAATAAACGCGATCGATATTTGGAATGGCGATCAGGAATTGGAATAATCTTTTTGGAGAACATCTGATCTAAGGTAAGGAGTCTATGTTACCAGTTTTAGGATAATCAGACCTGTATTCACTGAGATATCAGCATGTGCCGTGTATGTGTGTGTGTGTGATCTTGAGGAAATGGATAATAGATTTTTCAGCCCGCCTCTATAGTGTGCATAAGTACACATATACTATCGATAATCGAGCGTTTATTTGAAAACGATAAATAAAAATGCCGTTTATGGGGGAATCTTTAAATTTTCCGAGAATTTTCGAGAGAACGATAGCTTTTCGAAATGCTATAAAAAGGATATGAACCGATTTTATATAGAAAAAAAAAGTTTTGACAATGTTGACTGCAAACAAGTCATTGATAAGCGACGGGCAGATTAGACACATAGCCATAATTTAAAACATAGATTATGCGTTTTTAACGCTAACATTGAAGTGGGTGATGGCATTCAACGGGGTAAAAAGGTAAACAAGGCCAGCACTGATGGTGTTAAGACACGGCAATCGGCAACCTTGAAAAACACTTAGGGTATGAAGAACTAGTGCAGTGCCCATGACGTGCCCCGAACCAGTCGATTGCATGGACCCCCGTATTGCTGCTTGCAGCTTTCTCAAGTACAGCTCATCCAATCAGCTTCACACTCGACACTGCACTTACTTGGGTCCCCGTGACAACGTGCCCATTCGAAATTAGCCGATTGCTTGGCCCCCGGTATTGCTGCCTGCAGCTTTTTCGAGAACCTCTTATCCAATCAACTTTACAATCGACACTGCACTTACTTGGGTCCTCAGCAATACACCCGCCATGTGTGAAGTTGAGTGGATGAGTAGTGGTTCTCGAGAAAATCGAAAGACAGACAAACAGACATTTTAGTTAGACTAATGCAGTGCCTCTTCCGGGAGTGCCTGTTTGGAATGGGCCAGTTGCTTGGCTTCCGGTATGGCTGCTTGCAGCGTTCTCGAGAACCGCTCATCCGATCACCTTCACACTCTACACTGCACTCCCCTGGGACCTCAGCAATACATGTGTGAAGTCGATCAGATGAACGGTTCCTGAGATATGCAAAGGACATACAGCAGAGACTCCTTCCTTTTTAGTTAGATGACGTATGACATGGAGATTTAAGTAAGAATTGTTTTTTGATTGGTCAGCATGCACCTTGTTCTGAAGCAGGGGTCCGCAAACGCAAACCTTTTTATACCACAACCCCATTTTATTTTATTTTTTATTTTTTTGGCGACCCCACACTTAACTCATCAGCGCCGGAGCGATATGCCCGATATAGGTCTAGAACGCCACCGCTTTAATCAATGGGGGGACTGTGAGATTTGCGAGTGCTTAAAATATATCTTAAATTATAGCCATGGGTCTAATACACCCGTCGATTATCAGTGAGTTGCTTCCAGTCAACATGTACAAAACGGATTGTTTTTTCATCTGTACATTTCCGTTTTATACCGCTTTGAATATGAATATAGTTTGGGTGCTTCGGAGTAATTCCAGGAAAAAGACAGCGTGTTTGTGTAATTCAATAAACACGTCGTCATTTTTCGCCTGATTATCGAATCTTCCTGAAATCAACGCTAGATCATCATTATCCTTCCTCGTGCAAGAATGAAAATAGCCTCGTAGCGCGAGGCTCCCCCAGTCCCCTCCTGCACTCAACGGCACACAGCCACACACACAGACAGCATCGATTGGGGTAGAAATAAATATCAGATCAACGATCAAATTTATATATAGTGTTCTTACCTTGTATCTGATGTAATGCAAAAGAAATAATCCAATTATCTGATCCCAAATACTGCTTGTGGAGGTCCGTACCACATTACCGACTGTTACACACTGACGGGCGGGCTGGGTTACTGTTCCATGCCATCGTTGTTGAGGCCTACCTCGCCTGAGTATTTAAACCCCGCCCGCACGGCTCGGATCATCCCAGAAAAGAAACCACACCATTCCCAATGGAGTGCAATACCAGCTGGAAGGTGTAGGCGGCGGTATTTGCCCTTTTGCAAGCTCAGACCCATTCCCAACGATAACATCAGGCTGGATGGATGAAAATGAATGGATATTGCTAATAAAAGAAATAACGATTAAAACCCGACTATACTCGTGATTGGCGCTCAAGCGATGGCGAGTTAACCAGACTATCATCGTGACTGGCGCTGAATGAGTTAATGTATTGCGTAATTTCAATGTGGAATTCAGGAATATCAAAATAAAAGCACACGTTGTTGAACTTGATCATGCATATTTATTAGAAAATTGTATTACAGCACTATGTTATCGATGCACATTTATAAAACTAGGCATATTTAGCCAAAATATGTTGCCAGAACAGAAAAAAAATATATTTTTAATAATAAAAAATAAAAAACTTGGACTTGGCAATGCAAGTAACAGCAAGTAAAACTGTCACCTACCCACGACCCCACTTTGGGTCACGACCCGTAGTTTGAGAACCGCTACTGACTTGTCTCTACTAAAGACCTCTACTGACTTGTCTCTACTAAAGACCTCTACTGACTTGTCTCTACTGACTTGTCTCTACTAAAGACCTCTACTGACTTGTCTCTACTAAAGACCTCTACTGACTTGTCTCTACTAAAGACCTCTACTGACATGTCTCTACTAAAGACCTCTACTGAGTCGTCTCTACTAAAGACCTCTACTGACTTGTCTCTACTAAAGACCTCTACTGACTTGTCTCTACTGACTTGTCTCTACTAAAGACCTCTACTGAGTCGTCTCTACTAAAGACCTCTACTGACTTGTCTCTACTAAAGACCTCTACTGACTTGTCTCAAGACCTCTACTGACTTGTCTCAAGACCTCTACTGACTTGTCTCAAGACCTCTACTGACTTGTCTCTACTAAAGACCTCTACTGACTTGTCTCTACTAAAGACCTCTACTGACTTGTCTCTACTAAAGACCTCTACTGACTTGTCTCTACTAAAGACCTCTACTGACTTGTCTCTACTAAAGACCTCTACTGACTTGTCTCTACTAAAGACCTCTACTGCGTCGTCTCTACTAAAGACCTCTACTGCGTTGTCTCTACTAAAGACCTCTACTGACTTGTCTCTACTGACTTGTCTCTACTAAAGACCTCTACTGAGTCGTCTCTACTGAAGACCTCTACTGACTTGTCTCTACTGAAGACCTCTACTGACTTGTCTCTACTAAAGACCTCTACTGACTTGTCTCTACTAAAGACCTCTACTGACTTGTCTCTACTAAAGACCTCTACTGCGTCGTCTCTACTAAAGACCTCTACTGACTTGTCTCTACTAAAGACCTCTACTGCGTTGTCTCTACTAAAGACCTCTACTGACTTGTCTCTACTAAAGACCTCTACTGACTTGTCTCTACTAAAGACCTCTACTGCGTCGTCTCTACTAAAGACCTCTACTGACTTGTCTCTACTGACTTGTCTCTACTAAAGACCTCTACTGCGTCGTCTCTACTAAAGACCTCTACTGCGTTGTCTCTACTAAAGACCTCTACTGACTTGTCTCTACTAAAGAAGACCTCTACTGCGTTGTCTCTACTAAAGACCTCTACTGACTTGTCTCTACTAAATACCTCTACTGACTTGTCTCTACTAAAGACCTCTACTGCGTCGTCTCTACTAAAGACCTCTACTGACTTGTCTCTACTAAAGACCTCTACTGACTTGTCTCTACTAAAGACCTCTACTGACTTGTCTCTACTAAAGACCTCTACTGACTTGTCTCTACTGACTTCAAGTTTCAAGTTTCTTTAATAGTTGTCATACAGAAGTACAGAATACTTTTATACAAAATGCTTCTTACTGTTACGCTCCAGAGACTGTGCAAGACAAGATAAGTATGAAATAACATAGTATAGCATGTAAATTAGAAGTAAAAAAAATAAATTAGGTCACAGTGTTCAGTATAGACATATGTACAATGTTCGATGCAGAATAGACGTAACTGAGTTACCATATAATATACAATACTATGCAGTGTACTAATATACAATACTATATAGTGCAAGGCAGAAATGGGATGAGGTGCAATTTAGGTACAATTTACAGTAGGTGTACGAGTTGTAGTGCAAATCCTTTATCAATAAATATAAAGTGTGTTTGTGTGATCTAAAGTGTGGAGAGTGGGTGCTGCAGTGTGTTGTTTGTTTAAGTGGGTGTGTGGTTGTGTGTGCTGTGTGCATTTGATGGTTGTTGCATAGTGTTTATTGTTCGTTTAGCAGCCTGATGGCCTGGGGATAGAAGCTTCTTCTGAGTCTTTCTGTGCTCGCCTTAAGACTCCGGTATCGCTTGCCTGACCGCAGCAGTTCAAAGAGGCAGTTGTTCGGGTGGCTCGAGTCCTTAATAATTATCTTAGTCTTCCCCCTGCACCGCTTGTTGTAAATGTTCTGGAGGGTGGGAAGCCCCCGGCCCCTCCAATTGTGCGTTCGGCTGAACGTGTCACTCTTTGTAGTCTGCTACGGTCTTGTGCAGTGCTATTCCCAAACCAGGAGGTGATGTTGCCAGTCAGGATGCTCTCTATTGTACATGAGTAGAAGTTCCTAAGGATCTTCTGACTGACTTGGAACTTCCTTAGGCGCCTGAGGAAGTAGAGGCGTTGTCGTGCCTTCTTCACAACACTGTCAATGTGTGTGGTCCATGTCAAATCCTCGGATATGTGGGCTCCGAGGTACTTGAAACTGTTCACTCTCTCAACCGGTGCCCCGTCGATGCTGAGGGGGCTGTAGTCCTTGACCCCCGACCTCCTGAAGTCCACAATCATCTCTTTTGTTTTGCTGACGTTCAGGGAGAGGCAGTTCTCCTGACACCACTGTGACAGATTCTCTACCTCTTCCAGGTAGGCCCTCTCGTCGTTGGCAGAGATCAGGCCCACCACTACTGTGTCATCAGCAAATTTGATGATTGTGTTGTTGTTCCGCTGTGCTACGCAGTCATGTGTGTACAGGGAGTAGAGGAGGGGGCTCAGAACACAGCCCTGGGGGGCCCCTATGTTGAGCGTGATGGATGAGGAGGTGCAGTTGCCTGCTCTTACCACCTGGGGTCTGCCCGTCAGGAAGTCCAAGACCCACTGGCAGAGGTCATAGTTCAAGCCCAAGTCCCTGAGCTTGGCTATGAGTTTGGAGGGGACTATGGTATTGAATGCTGAGCTGTAGTCTATGAACAGCATTCTCACATAGTTCCCCTGCCTCTTGTCCAGGTGTGATGCTGCTGTGTGCAGCACATGGGCTATGGCGTCCTCCGTGGACCTGTTGGGGCGATATGCAAATTGCAGGGGGTCCAGGTTGATGGGGAGGGAGGAACAGATGTAGCCCTTCACTAGCTTCTCAAAGCACTTCATGGCTATGGAGGTGAGGGCTACAGGGCGGTAGTCGTTGAGGCAAGCGGGCGTAGATTTTTTGGGTACAGGGATGATGGTGGACTTCTTCAGACAGGTGGGGATGACAGCCTGTTCCAAGGACAGGTTGAAGATGTCAGTGAATACCGGGGCCAGTTGGTCGGCACAGACTTTTAGGACGCGGCCGGGGATGCCGTCCGGTCCTGCTGCCTTCCTGATATTCACTTTAAAAAAAATCCGTCTCACCTCATGCTCTGTTACCCTGAACACTGAGTCTCCATCAGCAGACCCCCCCCCCCCATTGCCGTGGTTTGTAGGCTGGTGTTGTTATTCACAGCCTCAAACCTCGCATAGAAGGAATTGAGATAATTTGCTAAGGAGATGTCACTGTTCAGTTTGAGGGAGGTGCCTTTGTAATCTGTCATTGTTCTGAGGCCCTGCCACATGCCTCTAGAGTCAGCCTGTTCAAACTGAAGTTCAACTTTATCCCTGTAACGCCGTTTTGCCTCTATTACTGCTCTCCTGACGTTGTATCTTGCTGTCTTGTGTTCTTCCATGTTGCCTGTCACCAGCCCGGTGTTGTATGCTGATGTGCGCACTTTCAGAGCCTCACGGACGGATTTATCTACCCAGGGCTTTTGATTTGGGTAGATTCTAATTGTGTTAGAGGGGATTGTTTCTTCTACCAGAGTACAGACAAAGTCAAGCACCGTTTCAGTGTATTCGTTAATATTGGCTGTGTTATCATGGAATACACTCCAGTCTGTGCATTCAAGTGCAGCTTGGAGTGTCTCCTCTGACGTCACGGTCCAACGCTTAACCTCTCGCGAGACCACCGGCGTTCGCTTGAGACTTTGTTTATACTTTGGCAAAAGAAATATGGCGGCGTGATCGGACTTACCGAATGGACTAAGAGCCTGTGACTTGTACCCATTCTTAAATTGTCTCTACTAAAGACCTCTACTGCGTTGTCTCTACTAAAGACCTCTACTGACTTGTCTCTACTAAAGACCTCTACTGACTTGTCTCTACTAAAGACCTCTACTGACTTGTCTCTACTAAAGACCTCTACTGAGTCGACTCGTCTCTACTAAAGACCTCTACTGACTTGTCTCTACTAAAGACCTCTACTGACTTGTCTCTACTAAAGACCTCTACTGACTTGTCTCTACTAAAGACCTCTACTGCGTTGTCTCTACTAAAGACCTCTACTGACTTGTCTCTACTGACTTGTCTCTACTAAAGACCTCTACTGCGTCGTCTCTACTAAAGACCTCTACTGACTTGTCTCTACTAAAGACCTCTACTGCGTTGTCTACTTGTCTCTACTAAAGACCTCTACTGAGTCGTCTCTACTAAAGACCTCTACTGACTTGTCTCTACTGAAGACCTCTACTGACTTGTCTCTACTAAAGTCCTCTACTGACTTGTCTCTACTAAAGACCTCTACTGCGTTGTCTCTACTAAAGACCTCTACTGAGTCGTCTCTACTAAAGACCTCTACTGACTTGTCTCTACTAAAGACCTCTACTGCGTTGTCTCTACTAAAGACCTCTACTGAGTCGTCTCTACTAAAGACCTCTACTGACTGGTGTTACTGAACAACATTCCCTCTCCCTGTCCGCAGACCCAGTAACAGCGACGCGGCCAAGGAGGCTCCACGATCACATGCGCAGCACCCTCTGGTCCCAGAGAGAGACGGCGGAGCGGGTCGCAAGCGCCTGCGGGAGCCGTCCCCCGAGGTGGAGCCCCTGTACGAGGAGGAGGAGGAGAAGCAGCGGGAGGAGGAGGAGGAGGAGAGGATGGAAGAAAGAGGTTACAGCACCAACTACTCCCCCTCGCCCCCACGGCACCAGCACCACAGCCCCCCCCCGCCGGCCCAGAGGGGCGGGTACCAGTCGGAGGGATACGAGAGCCCCGAGCCTGAGCCCAGCCCTCCGCCTCCTCCCCCCCGCAAAGAGGTCCGACACGCGAAGCCGCACAAGGAGCCCGGCAGGAACCACCACCACAGTTCCCATGGCGACCGAGACAGGGAGGAGGAGCGGCGGCGACGCCACGCACAGACGAGCAGCGACCGAGGGGGAGAAGAAGAAGAAGAAGAAGAAGAAGAGGAGGAGGGAGGAGGAGAAGAAGAAGAAGAAACGGGAGGAGGCGGGAACAGTGAAGGAAAGAAGCGCAGTGCAGAGAGAGAACAGGATAGTGGACACAGGGCTTCCAAGCACAGCCGCCATGCCGCCCCGAGCGAAACCAAGAAGGAGAAGGACAGGGAGAAAAAAGGAGGAAGTGATGGTGAGTTTTGGGGGGGGGGGGGGGGGGGTCGGGGCTGGTACTTCTATTCTTGTGAGGTCCTACACAGATGAACAAGCATGGCCATTTTGTCAGTCCTCACTGGGAAGGTTGGAGATTGGTTAGTGGTCGGCATTTTGTGATCGGCGGTTAAGGGATGTGAGTCAGTAGGCGGCTGGGTGGCGTAGCGGAGATTGCGCTCGTCACCAATGCAAGAGACTCCGGTATCGAATCCCAGTCTCAGCATTGCCTTCGGCTTGGGCCGGCCGTCGTACTGGCTCATTTGGCAGAGTCTGTCAGCGGTGGAAAGTCGATGGGTGGGGATTGGACGTTGTGGACAGCGGTCGGTTGGGAGACGCCTGCACAGCAGAGACGGGAAGTGGCGAGGGTAGTGTGAGGCTCCCATGCGTTACACCTCGCCAATGAGAGTCCGCGCTGGCAGGCGAAAAGATGTGACAGGCTGCCTCCTCGTGTGCCGGAGGGAACACGTGATGCAAGGCTTCTATCCTCTCTACAACCGACCAGTGGGGGGCATAGTGGAGCAACGTTCAAGACAGGGGAGGGGAGAATTGGATACACGAAATTGGGATGGGAGAAAAATAGAAAATAAGGAGAAAAAGTGGATAAAAAAAAAGGGATGGGAGTGAAGTGACCTCACAAGTATAGTCATGCGCGTGTGTGTGCTTTCGTGTTTGTCTTGGAAGGGGCTCACCGCGACGATGTCTCCCTGAAGGCAACAGGGTTTTATGGCCATGTTGACCCTTCTCCATGTTGACCCTTTTCCGTGCCAAATAATTGCTGGTTACAATAAGCCATTGCATCACAAGTGCAGTCACATGGCTCGAAATTAACATTTTTACTTGGTAGCACTTTTTGAAGTTGGGAGCACCAGCAAAGATTTAGGAGCACCCACCAAAATGTAAGGAGCACCAACAATATATATGTAATATATTTTTTATTGATAAAAAAACGACAATATAACAGTACTGTAATGCAGTAAAACGGTGAAAGTAGCCTTAAACTATAGTATAGTGTAGACTAGGCATGTGCCGGTATGACATTTTGAAGGTATGATAACCTTGGGCAAGAATACCCCGGTTAACGGTATATCACGGTAATCGGTAAAAAAAAGGATTCCCCCCCCCCCCCCCCATTGAACAAAACGTCTTTTATTACAGTCTTCATTCACACATTCATAAATAACTTGCAGAAAATGTGATTGTGTTAGACACACACACATAGGGAACTGTCTGACCACTTTAACTAAGTAGGTACAGAAACTACAGAATAAAAAAAATACTTCCAATTTCCAAATAAAATATAATTCCTTTCTGAATAAAATAAATACACTTAACACTTTCTGTGCCAGCCATGCGGTGCGTAGGAACCCTGTTGCGTGCCACCGCTCTATTCAATGACAGAGCTCTCATATTTGCGAACGCATAAACGAATCGGTTCATTTCTGTTTTATACCATTTTGAAAAACACTATTTTTTTTTTAAATTTTCAGAAAAAATTACGTTTCTGTGATAAACGCCCCTTTACTGGAATACACAAAACACGTTGTCATTTTTCGGCCTATTTATGAATAGTTTTCAAATAAACGCTAGATTATCGATAGTATATGTGTACTTATGCACGCTATAGAAGCGGGCTGAAAAATCGATTATCTTATTTCCTGATCGCACACACACACACACATACACACATATGGCACACGCTGATATATAGGTGAAAATAGCTCTGATTATCCCAAGACTGGTAAAATAGATTCCTTACCTCAGATCAGATGTTCTCCAAAAAGATTATTCCAATTCCTGATCGCCATTCCAAATATCGATCGCGTTTATTGATCCAACCTGGGTACTAGAAACACATATACTCCGCTGTTCTGGTGGTGGACAATGACTTGTATCGTCTCCGGTTACTTGTCTGACAAGTAAACTGTGGAAGCAGGGCTTTTTTTTTCTCCATGCGTTTCATTCACTCCAATCCAATGGGGTGCAGTACCATCCGGAGACACGATAGGGGGCGGTATTTTCCCTCTTCGAGCTCAGACAGATCCCCACTGGTAACGTGAGGCTAGATTGATGAAAAATGAATGGAAATTGATAATAAAAAAATGTACGAGAAAAAGACGATCTCTCGTCGTTGGCACTCAACGGTTGGCATGAACTAATGAGAAATCTCGTTGTTGGCACTGAAAGTGTTATGAGTGTATTTATAATATAATAGAAAGGAATTCTATTTTATTTAAGTGTATTTGGAAATTGGAAGTATTTTTTATTCTATATAGAAAATACTTCCAATTTCCAAATAAACTTAAATAAAATAAATACACTCAGTCTTTGACTGCCCAAGTTTAATTCCTTATTAGTCCCTTGAATGCCCATGGCCACTTCAATGTTAACGTTAATATCGCCTGTTTTAAATTATGGCTATGTGTCTAATCTGCCCGTCGCATTATCAATGACCTATTTCCAGTCAACATTGTCGAAGCAGATTGTTTTTTTATCGGTTCATTTCCGTTTCATAGCATTTAGAAAACCCCTCGTTTTCACAGAGAAAAAAGAGGTTTCCATGATAATCGCCTTTTACTGGAATATTCTAGAACGTTGTCATTGTTCGGCCTATTTATGAATCGTTTTCAAATAAACGCTAGATTATCGATAGTATATGTGTACGCATGCACGCTCGTGGCGCGCGCTGAAAATCGCTTCTCCTATTTCCTGACGGCGCGCATAGTCAAACAGCCATATCACATAATCACATAAAAGCTTATATATCCGTGAAAACGGGTCTGATTATCCTTAGACTTATAACATAGATTCCTTACCTGAGATCAGATGGTATCCAAATGGATTATTCCAATTCCTGATCGCCATTCGGAAAAAATCAATCTTTTTATTGATTCACCGTGTACAGTAAAACACATATTCCCCGCTGCTCTGAGAGTCCAGCATGAAGCTGGTAGATGCCGGCTGCGTGAGTGAGAAGTAAAATGTGGAGTGCGGATGTTTTTTTCTCATTCATTTTCATTGAGTTCAATCCAAAAGGGTGAATTACCACCTGAGCGCCTGATGTAGCTGAATTTCCAACGGTAGACACGGTTGATGAAATATGATTTCAGATCGCTTAAAAAAAAAGAGAGAAAATACGAGAATTCTTGTGAGTGGGCATTCAACCCGCGGGGGGTAAACCCGAGAAATCTCGGGCGTGGCATGCAAAGTGTTAAGTGACCATTTGGTCACTTTCAGTCCAGGTCAATTACGCATCTACGGGATCATCACCCAGTGCTATTTGCCAATTTCAAGGTAATGTTGTCTTGTCTTGACGTGGTGTGCTGTTATCTGAAAATAATGCTCAATGCACGAAGGGCTACCGTTAGCCCTTCGCCGACTGGGATTTGCCTGGAAAGTAGCGTTAGCTACGCGTACAGCGTTAGCCTAGCTAACGTTAGCTACAAAGCTAACGTAGCTAATATACAAAGCTAGTATATTCGGAATGAGCCTGGGGCTGGATGTTTAGTTTTGGAGTTCAATGTGCCATTAGCATGTGCTGGCTGACTTGACTCCGACCGACTCATCCATAGTGTATACTAGCTTTGTAGCTAACGTTAGCTAGGCTAACGCTGTACATGTAGCTAACGCTACTTTCCAGGCAAATCCCAGTCGGCGAAGGGCTAACGTTAGCCCTTCGTGCATTGAGCATTATTTTTAGATAACAGCACACCACGTCAAGACAAGATAACATTACCTTGAAATTGGCAAATAGCACTGGGTGATGATCCCGTAGATGCGTAATCAAGTTGGATGTATTGCCTCCTCTTGCAACCACTCTTCGCCGGGACTTTTTGTAAATAAAGTAACAAACTGCACCACGCAAAGCGGAGGGCACTGCGAGCAGCGTGTGTGTGCCTCAACAAGAGGAGGGGGGGGGGGGGGGGAGGTCGCACCAGAACAATTATTTCCACTCGCACGAATGCTCCCAATTATATTTTGAGGTTGCACAGATACAATTTCGGTCGCATATGCGACCAATTTGGTCGCAATTTCGAGCCCTGAGTCATTGTGGTCATCTCGCAAGCCTCTCACACTATAGCACACAGTGGCTCGGGAGGTAGAGCAGTCGTCTGGTAATCCGGAGGTTCCCGGTTCGATTCCCGCTCCTCCCGGACAGCTTGTCGAAGTGTCCTTGAGCAAGACACTGGACCCCTAATTGCTCCCGATGAGCAGGTCGGCACCTTGCATTGTTGCCTCTGCCGTCGGTGTGGGGATTTACCATTTTATGTGGTGTAAACCCTTTAGCACATGAATTATGACCATGCTCTGAGAAACGGTTGCGGGCATCATTGCCTAGAGTTGTCCTTTCACACATGTAGCACACAGCATGTGATTCTCTGTGGAAGATGTGTTCGCACATATGGAAATACTGTGCTTGGTTTAGGAGGGATGGTTTCTAGGAAGAGGGGCGGGGCCTAGGAAGAGAGAGGGCAAGACGCAGGAAGCCTACCTCCTCCACCTGTGTACAAAAGATCATAATTTTAAATATTTATTTATATCAATGGCATCTAAACTCAACATCTTGCAAATGAGGGCAACCTCAACTTTTTCTAAAGGTATGAAATTATAATAATGGTCTTCTGTACAGAGTGAAATAAGCAAACAACAGTATTCAATACAAGTATTATTCAATACAAACCAGGGTTTTACGCTATGAAACGGTATATAAATTGTTTACAATCGATCTAAAACGTTTGTATGACTCATAAACTGTTCATTTATGTTAAGAATTTTGGATGAAGAGTAAACAGCATTTCATAATATCTCTCATCCCCAGTCAGACAGCGGAGCAAACTGGCCAGCATATCTTGATATTTCAAAAGGCTCCCATTTAGATTAGATTGTACTTTATTATCATTATATTTGCATACAACGAGATTTGGGACTCAAACCTAATGTGCAGTAGTGGAATATAAAAAAAAATCACACGGGCAATAAAAGAGAAACATAAAATACTATACAGAAAGTCAGAAACATAAAATACTATTAAAGAAACATAAAATACTATACAGAAACATAAGATACAATACCAAATCATTGCTTTATTTCAATGCATTATTGAGCAACAGCTGATATATTTGACAAATTATGACCACTAAATGATCGTTTTATGCAGGCTAAAACAGTGAAAATCACATGTTTAATATGAATGCACGTAGTGATGCACGATATATATCGGCCGCCGATATAATATTGGCTGATATGGCTGTTTTTTTACACATCGGTATCGGTCCGATATCAAGATACACCACTGCAACACTTCCGGGATTCTGAAATCGGGGAGGAGATAGCGGGGGGAGCATATGAATGAATGTGGACGAGAGCCGTGATGTAAGTGGTTGCCGATACGGCTGTGGGGGTGCTAGAGACATGATCGAATAGACGTTTATGCGCCTCAATCTCCTGAACACGGCGTGACCCATTCCTAATCGATCAGAACTAAATCGGCAGAGAAAAAGCCCATTTTAAAGCACCTATTCCGCATGCACATGCGCAGAGTGCCCAAGGAGTCTGGACGATGCGAGATGACGCACGAATGAATGTGGACTGTTCCATCAGAGGGCGGAGCTTCGGTAGTAATGTGAGTGGCTACAGACCGCTGCACTTAAATATAAACATTAGTCTACCTGGAGACTCAATGAGGTAATTGTAGATGTCGCCATAAGACGCGTCTGGCCATTTAGTGGGATAATTTTTTCATTATCCTGTTCGGCTGAAAGGACACTGGCCACCGAAGCTCGCCCCTCTGATGGAACAGTCCACATTCATTCGTGCGTCATCTCGCGTCATCCAGACTCCATGGGCAATCTGCGCATGTGCATGCGGAATAGGTGCTTTAAAATGGGCTTTTTCTCTGCCGATTTAGTTCTGATCGATTAGGAATGGGTCACGCCGTGTTCAGGAGATTGAGGCGCATAAACGTCTATTCGATCATGTCTCTAGCACCCCCACAGTCGTATCGGCAACCACTTACATCACGGCTCTCGTCCACATTCATTCATATGCTCCCCCCGCTATCTCCTCTCTCTCGGAACGCAGTGCACACTTAGTTACACTGTGCGTAATGAGAGTATCTCTCTGTCTCAAACTTCACACTATAAAAACAAACTGGATATTTGGATAGAGTGTGTGTGTGTGTGATCTTTGGCTGGTAAAAATTCTGAGTGGCTACTCACTGGCTACTGGCTAGTGACTTTGGAAAACCACTAGCCACAATGGCTGGTGAGCCAAAAAGTTAATGTCGAGCCCTGTTCACAACCCATATTTAGTTTTCATTGAACTATCAGTGGAAAAAGGCCACGCAACATCTTTCACTGTGTGAATTCTGTGAACAGGGATCTGCTTGTGTTCCGACATGGGTTCAGTTTGTCATTACGCGGACTCGGGTGCTGGAAGGGTAAACTCTGCGTGGAATAATTAGAACTTTTGCGTTCACATTGGCTCAGTGACAGTGGCTCAGGAGGTAGAGTGGTCGTCTGGTAATCCGGAGGTTCCCGGTTCGATTCCCGCTCCTCCCCAGCAGCGTGTCGAAGTGTCCTTTACTAGACTTAACCCCTAATTGCTCCCGATGAGCAGGTTGGCACCTTGCATGGTCGCCTAAGCCGTCTGTGTGTGAATGAATGGGTAAAATGCGAGGAACAAATTGTAAAGCGCTTTGGATAAAAGCACTATATAAATGCACCATTTACTGTAAATACAGCCCAATTAATGTGCAGTTAAAGGAACACGCCAACTTTTGGGGAAATGTGCTTATTTGCCATCTACCCTGGAGTTAGACAAGCAGATACATTACATACCCCTTTTCTTCTCTGTTCATGCATTAGGCTTAGGGAACATCCAGTAGCTTAGCGTCATTCACTGGAAGTAATAATAATAATACATCTATTTTATATAGCGCTTTTTCAGGTGCTCAAAGACGCTTTACATGGCAAAACAAAACTACGGCAAAACAAAAAACAGAACAAAAATCAAATAAAACCAACAGAATTAGAGGTCAAAAGCAAGATTGAAAAGGTGGGTTTTGAGGGTTGGTTTAAAAGATGTCAGGGTGTTTGCATCACGGATATGGCTGGGGAGGGCATTCCAGAGGGAGGGGGCAGCAGCAGAAAAGGCCCTGTCGCCCCAGGTCCGGAGCTTGGTCGTGGGAGGTGTTAGGAGGTTGGCATCTGCAGACCTAAGGTGTCATCTGCATAACAATGAAAACGGAGGCCATGTTGGCGGAGAATTAGACCAAGTGGAAGGATGTAGAGGAAGAAGAGCAGGGGGACCAAGTACTGAGCCTTGGGGGACACCATGAGTGATGGGGGCAGTGGGGGATTTGCAATTGTTGATGGACATGAATTGGTGCCTGTGTGAGAGGTATGATTGGAGCAAGAGGGGGATTCCGGAGATGCCAACGGAGGACTGGAGACGAGTGATGAGGATGGGGTGACTGATGGTGTCAATTGTCAAAAGCAGCGCTGAGGTCTAGGAGGATGAGGATGGAGAGGGAACCAGAGTCGGCAGAGAGGAGTATGTCGTTGGTGACCTTTAGAAGAGCAGTTTCGGTGCTGTGTCTGGTGCGGAATCCGGATTGAAAGGTATCATAAAGGTTATTGTTGTCGAGGTAGGATTTTAATTGGGAGGCAATGGCTCGCTCAATGATTTGAGAGGAAGTGGAGGTTGGAAATGGGGCGGAAATTATCAAGGGTTTCAGGGTTGAGTCCGGGTTTTTTTAGTAAGGGGGTGACAGAAGCAATTTTGAGGGCGGGGGGAAATAGGCCAGTGGTCAGAGAGGAGTATACGATGGAGGTGATTAGGGGAGAAAGGGCAGGGAGACAAGCCTTGACTAGGATGGAGGGGATAGGGTCCAGGATGCAGGTTGAAGTTTTCATTGTAGAGAGAGAATGGAGGATAGGTCCGATGCGGTGATTTCAGTGAAGGATGTAAAAGGGGGGTTGGGCGGTGGAGGGGGGGTTGAATCCGGAGGGGAGATAGTGTTGGCGGAGGCAATTGTTAGTTGGGTGTGAATTTTGTAAATTTTAGTTTGGAGATGTGACAGATAGGAGACACATTTACTGACCGTGAAGGAACAGGAGATTGTGTCAGAGGGTTTAAGAAGTGTGTTGATGGTGGAAAACAGAGTCCTGGGGTTGTTGCTGCCAGACTGTATGATAGCGGAGTAGTGGGAGGAGCGTGCAGAGTTGAGGGCGTCTTTGTAGAGCTGTTGATGTTGTCTGTAGGCATCTTTATGGACAGTGAGACCGGTTTTATCGGATAGCCGTTCGAGCGGGCGGCCCTTGGATTTAAGGGTGGGTGTAGGTGATCGGTGTACCAGGGGGCGGAGTGAGTGAAGGAGACAGACTTGGTTTTGATTGGGGCGAGCTGATTGAGACAGGAGGGGAGAGAGTGTTGTTGTAGATGTTGACCAGGTCTGTAGGGGAGCCATGCTGTAAGAGGGAGGCATCAGGGATGGTGTCAGTCAGTAGGGAGGAGAGAGAGGAGGGGTGGATGGATTTGAGATTACGGAATGTTATGGAACGCATCTGCTTGATTGGGGGAGTAGGGATGAGAATGTCCATGGTGATAGCCAGATGATCAGAGATGGTGAGGTCGGAGCAGGTGAGATTACTGATGGAGATGCCAGATGTGCAGACCAGATCCAGTGTATGACCTTTCTTATGAGTGGGAAAATCAACATGTTGGGTGAGATTTAAAAAGTTTAAAATGTTCAGGAATGCTGTGGCGGTTTTGGAGGTGTGCCAGTGTAGCCTAGTTCCCAACAGTCACGAAATACACTCCAAATACAACTCCAAAACTTTCCTGTAAACATGCTGTGACCTGTGTATTTACCACGTGGAGAATTTTTTTTTTTTTTAATGCGACATTTTTGTTTTCTTTTTTGTATTTTCTTTTTTTTATTATTTTTTAAACACACATATAAACAAACATGACAACACACGATAAGATACACAAGCATTAATACACAGTGTATATCCAACGAAATTACCATTTATACAAATGTCTTATACAGGATATACCCCTAATACCTGTTATCCAAAAACCTACACACATATGCTCCAGCTCGAACCCCCCCCTCCCGGACCCCTCTTTGGATAGTACATCCATTATCCCCCGCTCCTAACCAGACACTACCATTATAAGCTAGCTTTTATTCTCTCCACCACTTCTAACCACATTGTCATTTTGGATTCATTGATCACATTTTTGTTTTCTAAGCAGATATATACTCTGATTTTAATTTTTTTTTGCTGAACCACTGCTGCCTGGGCGCAGTGATTTCATCACCTCAAAAGCCCTGTTGCTTTTTGAAAAAAGCCCTGCTGCTTTTTGAAAAACGGGAGTTTTGAGGTGATGAAATGCAGTGGCAGCAGTGGTTCGGCAAAAAATAGTTCAGAGTATATATCTGCTTAGAAAACGAAAATGTCAAAAAAAAATCTTTTATTTCTCCAGGAAAGTTTTGGAGTGTATTTCGTGACTGTTGGGAACTAGGCTACACTGCAAGCAACACCTACTTCCAGTGAATGACGCTAAGCTAGGCTAATGGTGCGGCTGTTCCCTAAGCCTAATGCTGAGAAGAATAGTGTATGTATCTGCTTGTCTAACTCCAGGATAGATGGCAAATAAGCTAATTTCCCCAAAAGTTGGCGTGTTCCTTTAAGATCAGTGCTTTTTAAATTGCTGCATATTTTGACGAACAATATCACTGACCCTTAGCTGCCAGCTGCTGACTTGTTGTACAGAACTTGTAAGAATGCTTACAAAAGCGTTCAGCTAAATGTAAATGGCTAAATGAGGGGCCGGGTCCACATCTCTCACTGTTCAGCTAAATGTAAATGGATAAATGAGTGACTGGGTCCACATCTCTCACTGTTCAGCTAAATGTAAATGGATAAATGAGTGACTGGGTCCACATCTCTCACTGTTCAGCTAAATATAAATGGATAAATGAGTGACTGGGTCCACATCTCTCACTGTTCCAGTGTACAGAGTAACAGTATAAATTCTGGCATATCTTCCTGGACATTTTACATCTACATTTTACATTCTTACTGTATATATTTTTGTCTGTATATTTTAGAATCGTATATACTAGGGATGTCTGATATTATCGGCCGATATTGGCATTAAAATGTAATATCGGTATCGGTTTTCAAAAAAGAAAACATTTTATTTATTTTTTTTACATTTCTATAACCTTTATTTACCCAGGCAAGCAAGTAAGAACAAATTCTTATTTTATTTATTGTCAAAAGTATGCAAAATGTTGTGTTAATTCTAGGGATGCACGATAATTATCGGGCCGATAATTATCGGGCCGATATCAGCAATTATGACGTCATCTCGATAAACCCGATAACGTTATTAATAGCTCCGATAATATATAATAAATTTTTTGGTTAAAAGAAATCCGTTGTTGTGGGTGGATTTGGATGAATGGCGCTTGTTTTTATTATAGCCTCCTCCCGTTTTGCCAGTACTGTGGTATGACTGACAGCGCACGTGGTTTAGGAACAGGGAGTTTTACACAAATCCAGCGCTCCCTTTCTTGGCTGTGACGTAGTCACGTTACATTCGGAGACAGACAGTCGATCTGCCAATTACGTCCCTCCGCTTGCACCCACCTCTTCTTCTTACCACCAATCAGAAGCTCTCGTTCGTTTATTTACCTCCGGATTGTCGGCCATTATTCTACTCGGAGCTATAACGTTAGCTGCTCCCCGCCAGCCACATTGACAAGTACCAGCGCTTATACATTACTGGCAAATGTCTTGTTGCACTTGTGGCAACGAGTGTTGTCAGCATCGACTTTAGTAAAATAGACCCAGACTTTTTTTGAGGAATTTAAACGTCGCAAACTAATCTTGTTGGCCGTTTTCTATCTCTCCTCCCTCGGTCTCTCTCTGCTTGCGCGAGCCGGCTGTGCTCTTACACACACTCACTCACTCACACACACATTCACTCACTCTAATTTCTCGAGTACCGATAGCAGTACCGATGACGTCGGAGCTTATAAATACTAAAAAAAATAAAATGATAAATGATAAAAAGAAAATATATACATTTAAAAAAAATTATAATACAATAAATATCGGATATCGGCTTGAGGAGCATAAAGTTATCGGTATCGGTATCGGTGTCAAAAAAATCAATATTGTGCATCCCTAGTTAATTCCACGACAAGAGATATGTAATGTTA
Organism: Notolepis coatsorum; assembly: GCF_963971535.1. Classification (NCBI taxonomy): domain Eukaryota; kingdom Metazoa; phylum Chordata; class Actinopteri; order Aulopiformes; family Paralepididae; genus Notolepis; species Notolepis coatsorum. Next base: position 21,332,497 of record NC_140168.1, on the reverse strand, counting down.
ATTACCTGAAATTATTCCGTTTTTGGGGGGGGGGGAACCCTGCATATATCGGTTGATATCGGTATCGGAAATTAAGAGTTGGACAATATCTGTATATCGATAAAAAAGCCCATATCGAACATCCCTAGTATATACATATTTTAGAATGTATATCCTTGACTGTATTTTTCTTCTTCTTTTTAGATTTTTTACTAGGTAAATGTTTATTGTGAGCAATCTGTGGTGCTAAATTTCCCTCGAGATCTATAAAGTACTTCTATTCTATTAAACACACCCCATAATGTGTCCCCCCGTGTGTGTGCGTGTGTGTGTGTGTGTGTGTGTGTGTGTGTGTGTGTGTGTGTAACCAGGGCGACCAAGGGTGCCAAAGGACACACCGGCCGAGGAGGAGGAAGGCTTCGATGCCCCGACCCAGTCGTTCGAGTCCTTCCTCACATACGACGCCCCGACGCCGGTCAAAAAGAAGAAGAAGCCTTCGTCCTCGTCACACGGTCGACCGTCTCACCCCTCCTCTTCCTCCTCCTCCTCCTCCTCCCACCACACGCGTGCCCCTCAGCCTGCGTCCACGCCTGCTGCCTCCTCTTCCTCCTCCTCTTCCTCCAAGGCCAGCAAGGCCAACGGGACAAAAAGCAACAGCAGCAGCAGCAGGAGGAGATCCGAGGCGGGCTCCACCCCCGCGGCGGTCGTCCCGACACCGGAGAAGCGCAGAAAGGTGAGGGGAAGCGGCGGGAGGTTTCTGCACGTTTTGAACGTCGCCGTGGGGTCTGCCCGATTTGGGGGGAAAACAGTGTTTCCCACAGGATTTTCAGGGACTATGGGGGGTGAACCTCCGACCCTCTAGGGGATTTTTTTTTGTTGTTGTACATTTTAAAGTTAAATGCATCAATCTGGTGCACTTTGAGAGCAAAATAAAGAGGCTAGATCTATGATGAACTTTGTGCTCAAAACACAAAATCGACTAGACTAGTGCTTCCCAATCCTCTCCTCGAAGCACCCCAGCCGTTCAATGTATTTGTTAAATTCCACCACCAGCACACCTGATTCAACTTAACTAGCCCTTTATTAGTTGAATCGGGTGTGCTGGTGGTGGAATTTAACAAATACATTGAACGGCTGGGGTGCTTCGAGGAGAGGATTGGGAACCACTGGGAGCATACATTTGAGCCATCAAAGAAATGAAGCAAAAGTGGTTACCTGTGTTGAACTGGTTTATTTTTTAGAAAATAAAAAAATATAGTGGATTACTATTACGACTACTACCACTGGCAATACTACTGATACATCCCTATTGGCAAACTTTATATTAAAAAAGAAATAAAATATATATATATATATATTTTAGAGCTGGGCATAGATTAATTTTTTTAATCTAGATTAATCTACCTGCAATCCTGGAATTAATCTAGATTAATCTAGATTAAAATGGCTCAAAGAAGAAGAAAAAAAGTCTGCCGAAGGCGTTCAAAATAGGTGTGTTCTACCCAAATAATGACCAGAGTAGGAGATTTATCCTCTCCTCTTCATCTGAGGAGTCACTAGCTGTTCTATCTCCTTGTTCAACAGCATGAACATGTCTCTTCTTTTTGTAATTTCCAGTGTTTCTTTTAAAACCAGATTTATCGTAATTTTCTGTGCCCTTCCTTTGATGCCATTAACATTGTTACACTGATATTGACAGCTCTCTCCAGTGTCAAATCACTCTCTGTCAGTAGTTTCTTCTGTGAACCTTCATTTCTTAATCCACACACAAACCTGTCTCTCAATGTGTCTTTTAGTGAATCTCTAAATTCACAATGCTGCTGACTGGTTGCTCACACACAGACTGCTGCAGAAGCAGGTTTCTCAACAAATTCAGTGCAAGCTCAGGCCCCGTTTAGACGGAAACGCTAGCAGGTGAATCCGCAAAAATATTTTTTCGGATGTGCCTTTCGTTTATACGGAAACAGCGTTTTTACGGGGTGAAACCGCAAAAAAGTGAGACTACCTTCCAGGGTGGAATTCCTAGAAACGCAAAAGCTTTGCGCTCTCGTCTAAACTGTTAAAACGTATAAATCTGATAAAACGATGACGAAAGGGTTGTCACGGCTCTGGTCGCGCGTACTGCTTACGTCACAGGTAGCAGGTATGCGCCAGTAGCCGAGACGTAAACAAAGCAAGTATGTCTGACTTATATCAACGGAGATCACCTGAAGGCTACATTGGCAGTACTTTTAACCCTTTCACTGCCACACGACAGAAGGTTAACCCTTTACTATCACACAACCGGCTGTCGTGTGGCAGTGAAAGGGTTAAATACACAAGAATCTGTCCCGCGGCGTGAGTGGACCCACTGTCTGTGAGTGACTCTGCTTTGGTGCAATCACATTCCCCATCCACAGTCTGCGAATCAGAGGCAGAGTAGGGCGGGTCTTCACAGCACGTCATGTGACATATGCGCCAATCGTGTGACAGTGGGGCTCCGTCGTCTCGAGTCGTTACAGCGTCGTCTGCACGCAGAATTCCATCCCAAAACGCTCGTCTAAACGTAAAATTTAAAGTGAAACCGCAAGATGACTTTTGCGGTTTCTGTTCACAAAACGCTCGTCTAAACGGGGCCTCAGTGTAACAGTTCCATGAATGAATGAATGAAAAACGTTATTTAACAGATTGCAGAATGGGTACAATACAGTACGGCTCAATACATACAATTGTTAAGGGGATGCAGACCAGAGAAAGACGTTTGTCTTGTTTACATCAGGGTCCCCCATTTTCATTTATTTGCTCCACATTGTCATTATCCCCTTTCGTGACTGTGATGCACTGAGTGAATCCACAGTCACTTGCTCCTCAATAGGAAACCAACCTAGATTTACCATGAAGGACTGGTTCTGGCCGAACCGTTCGTTATAAAAGTATCACAGAGAAATTACAAAGGTACTCACAGTTGCACGAGGGTTTCGGACAGAGATACGGGATGGTGCGCATGCGCTGTGATCACCCAACGGCGGAAATAATGTCGTTTTGAGCAGTTTATAAAAATTATTTAAAATGTTTATTAGCAACGCAGAGCTTTCAAACCATCCGAAACCCTCGTGCAACTGTGAGCACCTTTGAAACGTCTCTGTGATTCTTGTATAACGAACGGTTCAGCCAGAACCAGTCGTTCATGGTAAATCTAGGTTGGTTTCCTATTGAGGCGCAAGTGACTGTGGATTCACTCCGTGCATCACAGTCACGAAAGGGGCTACATTGTCATCAAACGGTCCAATATTTCCAATAACCCAAGCCATTTCTGTTGTAAACACTCACGATAGTCCAGTCGATCCTTCCTTTAGTGTGTAAAGTGGATTTCCTCCTCTTGTAGATGTTTCCCAGTGCCGCCCGTATCAACGTGAGCTAACATGCTAACTCGCTAACGGTAATAATGTAAACAAAGCTTGCAACGGACTTCTTCTTTCTTGCATTGTGCAGATTCAGACGTCCTCATCGCCGAATTGTGTTATATCCTGAGGACTTCTTAACCTCACCTGTATAACAATGATTACCGGACCACTACTTTAGTTTAACACATTATTCTGACTACAGCTCCGGTAGTGCAATCACTTCCTGGTACCACAGCTGGGAACTACGGCAAGTATTTAAGGACAATACAGACCCAACGTTGAGAAAAAGATTAACGGCGTCAATTATATTATCACGCGATACTAGTCTCGCGATAACGCAGCACGTTAACGCCGTTAACGGCCCAGCTCTAATGTTTTTTTTTAGTTACATTTTCTTTTTTTTTTGGTTCAGTATACAACTGTGGCGGGACTAATTAGACTGTGGCGGGTCATTAATGGGAAACCCTGGGGGAAATATCGAATTGCAATTTTTCGGACCGATATTTTGCTATTCAATTTGTGATATAATTTATTTTTAAAGCAGCCCAATGGAGATTTATTGAGAGAAATGAGGCTTGCATGAAATGATACTCCCATGAAGCGTCCGTTGGGTTGCTTTAAAGTCGAGCTTCAGTTTAATATTCATCTTGTAATGGATTTAAAACGAACCTGACTACCGCCAGATGGTTTTTTATCACACAACCATCTTACGTCTTCAGTTCACACACGGTCGTTTCACGTGTTGTTGTTGTTGTTGTTGTTGTTGTTGTTTACGTAGCTACCTTGGGCTACTTCTGATTGGTGAGCATGACTGACACGCAAGAAAAAAAAACTTGAATCAGTTCAATAATCGTTCAGCCCTATTTCTGCACGTTTTGAACGTCGCCCGTGACACAGCTGATAAGATGAGATTAGGGCTGACCCCTATTAATCGATTAGTCGACTAATCGGTCGAAAGGGGCCGTAGTCGACTGGCCAACCTCTTAGTCGAATATAATAAAAAAATTTTTTTTTTTTTTTTTTTTTTTATATTTTTATTTAATTTTTTATCATTTTTCTCAAAAGAAAAGAGGCATAGAAGCGTGGCTAACTGCCTACGAAAACAGGCACAGAGGCACTGAAAGAGGATTTCACCCATCTAATGAACACACTATACTAGACAAATATCAAGATGTATCCATCAGTGGACCAATTGCATGCTTTTGCAGAGGACAAGAAGCCTTCAGTCGACTCCTTCAGACATTAACACTTTGCTTGCCGGAAGACGCTTTTAGGCGTCCTTCCCCGCCATGCTCAAGTTGCCGAAGACGCCGTAACTCGTCTTTGATATCAATATTTCAAAAATCTGTGATCGGATTCATATTTCCCATCCGCTGGCCTGAGACCCACCAAAAAGCCCCACAGAACCCTCTAGCGGCTCAAGAGCGCCATCTGGTGGCCGATCGGCGCAATCGCCAAAGAGGATGTTACATGGACGATGTGCTATTCGCCCATATTACTTCCGGGCACTCGCTATAGGTTCCGGCACTCTAGCTCGTCACAATACATAGCGATCCGTTGCGAATAACTCGATAAACAACATGATTTGGACGTATATACTATTATACAAGCTGGAAATGGACCCGATATTTCTATATCCCATAATTAGAAAATGTCTGTTCCACGCTCATCGCCCAACGGCGCGAGGAAGATACGGTAAGATTCAGTGTTATTTTTGAACGTGTTCGATATAAACTGCTCTGATGATCATATCACCCACACTAGATGAATGATATAACGCTGCCCACGGAATTATAAACGATCCCCCGCCCATCCGGTCATCATCAGATGATACGTAGAAACTTCTAGAAGTACGTCCAATTGAAATTTTTTATCTCGCACAGATTCCTACCAAACTGTATTTCATCATCAATATAATGCATTTGGGGCTATAAATCACGTTCTGGAGAAAGCTGCAGAAAGAGATGAAAACATACTTATACTTTAGACCATATTTTACTATGAATATGTGAATGAAAAAGTTTAACGTTGCTACACAATGAACAATACATATAGGACCTTGAATGGGCCCTAATAATGGCAATCTGGCAATAGAATTTAAAAAGTTATAGCTCTGCAAAGAAGGGGAACTTATCCATGTTAAATAGAGCTGGCAACGGATGGTATATCATGAATTTAGCCTTAGGCAATCAAAGTGTTAAGCACCCCCACAGCCCAAATGGAATGATAAAAAAAAAAAAATAATTAAATTTAAAATTAAAAATATTATATATATATAGGCCTATATATATATATATATATATATATATATATTTTTTTTTTAAGTCGACCAATAGTCGACTAATGGCAAATTTTGGCCAATCCTAGTCGACCATCCAAATCCTTAGTCGGGGACAGCCCTAGATGAGATAAGATATTCCTTTATTGATCACCTTAGGGAATCAATAAAGAAATATAAATAACAAGATGGTATTCATATCTGAAATGAAGAAAATAGTCTTCTACTATCATGCACTCTTGCACTAAATAATCTTCGTAGCCTATATTACTACCTACTATACTAATATCTCTGCTACTATGCACTGCAGCGCCAAAGTTTCAGCACTGTTTGATGAACATTGTTACTCGGCTGAAAGAGTTGTACCCTTCCTGCTGACTTGTCGTACAGAACTTGTAAATCACTTTGGATCAGGGTTCGAAATTAACGGGGGCTTGGGGCAAAATGCCCTCGAAAATTGACCAAATGCCCTCGAAAATCAGTTAAGGGGGGCAAAAAAAGCCCCCGACAGTTTACTAATTATATATATGCTCTACAGTGCGAGCATTTCCCTCGTATTTGCCCCTAATAATATGTGTGTGTGCAAACCGGAAAAATAATTTACTTGCAGTGTGCGAGACAGACGAGTGATTGTGAAGATTACAAAACAGCTCCGCTGTTAATAGTTCAGATTGAAACTGGACTGAAATTCAGTTTTTGGGTGGAATGTTTGTTCCAAGGAGGAGGGAGGCGGGGCCCGCTGCGTGTTACAGGGAGATGCTTCCAGGCACTTGAGAGGTGCGAACACAGACAGAGCGCTCTGCTCTCATCAAGCATTACACTGCTATCTTAACGTTAGCAAGCTAAGCATCTGCATAGCGCGACCTGTGTAACGTTAAGTAACTTGTGTTCGGCGGGGAAAGACCGTTCCATTTGTAACACAACTCCAATTTGTAACATCCAAATCCGATCCCGATGCGCATTTCCTTCATTCCACAGCGCTGAGCGTGCAACGTATTTCATTGATCGATCTGGCCAGAGCCTATACTCACAAACGTTGCGTGTGTGGGGTTTTTCATCAATTTGAAACAAGCCTCTTGACTGTTGGAATTAGGGATGTTAAAAATAAAATATCTAATAATATTATTCAATATTAGACATTCATTGATCCAGAGGCAACCGGTTATTCGTCTGCTATTTGTAGATATATCAAGACAACAACACAACTTGCCCTCAGGGACAATAATATTTAATCTATTTAGATAAGAGTATGTATTATTTACAGATAATTGAAGGTACCTCAAAACATGAAACCAAGCCATGATGTCACACATCGTGTGTGCGTGTGTGTGTGTGTGTTACTTGAACAATTGTCACTGTGCTCCTAAATTTCTGTGTGCTCCTAAATTTGTATTTAGATTTTATTTATTAACATTTTATTTAGGAGCACATGTGCTCCTTGGGAAAAAGGTTAGCGTAGAGCCCTATATATGGAGACATTAACATTACGTTATCAAACATAGGGACGAAGACTGTAAAAAAAAAGTGTCAACAATGTTTTATAATCTTTGTTAATTTTCACTATAAAAATGTTGTGCCCCCGAAATACAAAAAAAAGCCCTTGAAAAAAAATGTTAATTTCTAACCCTGCTTTGGATAATAAAAGCGTTTAGCTAAATGACTCAATGTGATATGTGATGTATTTAGGGCAGGTTGGTGTGTTCTTGCTGCCCTCTGGTGGTCAGAAAATGATTATTGACCTTTTAAATGTTATATGTGATGTATTTAGGGCAGGTTGGTGTGTTCTTGCTGCCCTCTGGTGGTCAGAAAATGATTATTGACCTTTTAAAATGGACGGATCTAAAACAAGGTGGTAGCGCTGTACTGATTAGCCTAGATGCAGAAAAAGCATTCGACAGTGTGAGCTGGACATTTTTATATAAAACATTGATGAGGTTCGGACTGAACGGGAGGGCGATGAAGATGATCAAGGCGCTATATCAAGAACCGACAGCGAGGGTTAAGGTGAATGGCAGCCTGACGGATAGAATCAGATTAGAGAGGGCTACCAGACAGGGATGTTGTCTCTCACCAACGCTCTTCGCCGTTTTCATAGAACCACTGGCACAACTGATCAGACAGACCGAGGACATTAAGGGAGTAAGGATAAAGGGAACGGAATATAAACTAGGCCTATTTGCGGACGACGTGATAGTATACATGAGGCAACCAGACAAGAGCTTCCCGGCACTGATGGATCTACTGAAGGAATATGGCCACTACTCAGGATACAAACTAAACGTGACAAAGACACAGACCTTAGCATGGAACTATACCCCAACGACGGAAATTAGGGAACAGTACGGGATAAGATGGGGCATGGACAAGATTAAATACTTAGGGGTGAACATCACGAGAGGGGTGGGGAAACTGTTTGAGGCGAACTATACACAGATAAATCAGAACATCAAGAGAGACTTGGAGAGATGGACAGTAATGCCCTTGGACTTCAATTCAAGAATAGAGGTCATTAAAATGAACATACTAGCAAGGTTACTGTACCTGTTCCAATCACTACCGATACAAATACCACAGAATCAATTCAGGGAGTGGGACAGACTGATATCGAGGTTCATATGGGCGGGGAGAAGACCACGGGTCAGATATAAAACACTACAACTACCAAAGGAAGAGGGAGGGATGGCAGTACCCAGCCTACAAGATTATTATTATGCAGCGCAACTGAGAGCAGTGACGTGCTGGTGTAACAACAAATATGAGGCAAGATGGAAAGACATTGAAAAAGAAGGGGAGGGATACAAGGTACAAGCTCTGGTGGGAGATAGGGAACTATTTAAAGAAAAAGAGGGACTGTTAGATCCTATCACCAAATGCACCTTGACCATATGGAACAGAGTAGTAAAAACACACAAATTAGAGAAGCAGTCAGGGGTTCTGAGATGGATAGCACATGACAAAAGATTCAAACCAGGGAGGCTGGACCATGGATTCAGGAGGTGGGAGAGGGGGGGGGGGGGGGGGGGCAACAGCGATATGCAAAATGATATAGAAGGGGGAATTGCAAACACTACAAAAATTAAAGGAGAACTTTGGACTAGAAAACAGGGACCACTTCAGATATCTACAGATTAGAGATTACTATAATAAAGAAATAAGAGGGGACAAGGAAGAACAGAATGGAATAATTAATTAGGATGATAGTAAGGGCATACGAAGGAGGGAAAGGAAGGGTAATATCAGCACTGTACCGGGCTATAATGACCAGCAAGGGACACACGACTGATTATATAAGGGAGAAATGGGAGAGAGAACTAGAGATAGGAATAACAGGGAAGGAATGGGGGAACATATGCGAGGTGCAACATTCAACAACAGGATCGAGGATATGGAAAGAGTTTGGATGGAAAAACATAATCAGATTCTTTATAACCCCAGAGCTGAAGGGAAAATATGCACAAAGAGCATGCTGGAGGATGTGTGGGAAGGAGGGGGCAAATCACACACACATATTCTGGGGATGTCAGAAGCTGAAGGGATATTGGGAGGAGATAGGGGAGGCAATGATCAGAATATTAGGATACGGGTTGCGTGTAGCTTTATGCCAAGCAAGCAGTGCAAAAATTTACCGTAGTGGCATGCAGTAATGCGCCTTTCATTTTCGCGGAAATAGGCTGTCTATTGCCATTCTCTTTGACAAACTCTAACCTTAACCAGCTCCTTAACAACGCCTAAACTTAACCGTTCTAACCTTAACCAACTCCGAAACAATGCCTAACCTTAACCTTAACCTTAACCATGCCTAACCTTAACCATAGAAATTATATTGCCATTCTCTTTGACAAACTCTAACCTTAACCAGCTCCTTAACAGCGCCTAAACTTAACCGTTCTAACCTTAACCAACTCCGAAACAATGCCTAACCTTAATCGGCGAAAGAATACACGTTAAAAAAAAATCACGTTAAAAAATATTTTCGATGGGATTCGAACTCGCCAGCAAACAAGCCATAGGATCCACAGCCATGTGTCCTTGCCAATTGAGCTATTTGTTGGATACTGAATAAGGGGCGGTGACTTATATATATTGAGCTCCGCTCGTGTCGCATGCGCGGGCACCTCGCGCGAGCACGCCGGCGCACGCACGCACCTGAGCGAGCACGCCGCCGCCGGTGCACGCACGGTAGCATTTGTCTGAAAAGAAGGGCGCTTTACCGCACTAGCGTGCGGTGACGAATGCGGAAGCATTTTTGCACTGCTTGCTTGGCATTAACGTACAGGCAGAGGGGTTACCACAAACAGGACTGGTGCTTTACTTAGGAGACCTGACACACGAGGGAATACAAGGGGGGGACAAATATTTAATAAAGATAATGTTGATAGCGGCCAGAAAAGCAATAACAAGACTGTGGTACAAAGAAGACCCACCGACAATAGCACAATGGGTAGGAATAGTGGAGGAGATACAGGATATGGAGAGGATAACACACATGCTGAGGTTACAGGAAGAGAAATTTGGAGAAAGATGGGGAAAGTGGGAGGATTACAAGGGGAACGAAAACGACATCACAGAGGAAGAACCAAATGCATCACAAGAGGGCGAAGGGTAAAGGAGGAAAGAGGTTCAAGGAGGGTCTCTGAACCCATGTCACACACTTTTGACTTAGTTAGCATTTTCTGATTTTATTTTTTATTTTTTTGGGTATTACAATTGTATTATATTTTTTGTACTTTATTATTTATGTCTGTTTAACAATGTTGTATTATGGGTTCCATTTTTGTCTAAGTGTTGTTTGTCTATAAATGTTAATAAAAATTTAAGTTAAAAAAAAAAAAAAAAAATGGACGGATCTGTGTATAACTCGGTATGAATGGTCTTTATGTCTTTGTATCAGGCGGTGGTGGATGTTGCTCTGACTCTACCCGATATCCCACTGCCAGCCATCCAACCCAACTACAGACCTCTGCCCTCCCTCGACATCACGCCACTGTCCCCACAGAGACGCAAAGGTAGTGCCCCCTCATCTACCTACGTCTGTGTGTTTGGGGTGTTTGGGGCGACAGTGGCTCTCCGACGGTAGAGCACTCGTCCCGGTGATTGGAAGGTTCCCGGTTCAATTCCCGACCGCTCCCTCCTGGGCAGCGTGTCGAAGTGTCCTTGACTCCTAATTACTCCCGATGAGCAGGTTGGCACCTTGCATGGTTGCCTCGGCCGTCGGTGAGTGAATGGGTGAATGTGATGAACAAAAATTGTAAAGCGCATTTGTATAAAAGCTGCTATATAAATGCACCATTTAGCATTTTGTGTGTGGGTGTGCGGTGCACTGGTACACCCTGGAGGCCTAAAGGTGTTGTGCTTGTTCATTCGTATCATACTTGGCATGTAAAATGGCAACATGCTATTTCTCCTCGGAACAAGATTTGACTGTGCATGACCTGCCCCCCCCCCCCATGTCTCTTTCTCTCCCCCCCCCCCCATGTCTCTCTTTCTCTCCCCCCCCCCCCCCCATGTCTCTCTTTTCCCCCCATGTCTCTGTTTCTCTTCCCCCCATGTCTCTGTTTCTCTCCCCCCATCTCTCTCTTTCTCTCCCCCCATCTCTCTCTTTCTCTCCCCCCATCTCTCTTTCTCTCCCCCCATGTCTCTCTTTCTCTCCTCCCCATGTCTCTCTTTCTCTCCCCCCATGTCTCTCTTTCTCTCCTCCCCATGTCTCTCTTTCTCTCTCCCCCATGTCTCTCTTTCTCTCCCCCATCTCTCCCCCCCCCCCCCCCCCCCCCCCCCCATGTCTCAGTTCCTGTGTCCACCAATGAAGAGGAAGACTCCGGGTTCACGGGAAGACGCTTCAACTCCAAGATGTCTGTCTACTCCGGAGCCAAGACCGCCTACCTGCCCAAGATGATGACGCTGTACGAGCAGTGCATCCGTGTGCTGCAGAACAACATCGATTGTGAGTTCTCCTCTCCTCCTCTCCTCCTCTGCTCTCTTCTTCTCCTCTCTTTTTCTCACCGCTGCTCCTCTTCTACATCTTTTCTTTTATTATTTTTTTTAGCATTTTCAGCTTTTTTGGTCAACGCAGGACCTTTTGGCCACGCAGGACAGACAGAGGAGAGAGGGTGAAACGGGAGGGTAAGACATGCGGCATATGGCCACCGGGTCGCGTCTATTCTTAACCCAACGCATGTTTGCTTCCGCGTTCGCGTTTTGCTAATCTGATTGGCCACTGCCGTTTCTGGTGCGCTCTGATTGGCCACTGATGTTTCTGGTCATGTGACATGTGCGCCCAATCGCGTAAGCTTAACCGGCGAAAGAACTTGCCGTCACACGATATCGCCCGCTGCTCTAAGACAAACTCTAACCTTAACCAACTTCGAAAGAGTGCCTAAGCTTAACCGGCGAAAGAACTTGCCGTCACACGATTGGCGCAACCAGAAACGTCAGTGGCCAATCAGAGCGCAAAACGCGAACGCGGAAGCAAACATGCGTTGGGATAAGAATTTAGGCCACCGGGTCGGGGAATCGAACCCGGGGCGACCGCTTCTAGACTCGGCACGCTATGTGGTGTGCTACTGGAGCGCCCCTCTTCTACATCTTTTTATCCACGCTGTGTGTCCATGATCTCTCTCTCTCTCTCTCTGTCTCTGTCTATCTCTCTCTCTGTCTCTCTCTCGCCTTTCTCTCTCTGTCTCTCTGGGACATTCTAAAGACAAAAAGAACATGATTGGATCTCGTAGTGCTGTGTCACGTTGAAGCATTTTCTTCCCCTTTTTATTTGGACAAAAATAGTAACCGCAAATGTCGGTCTAGCAGTGCCGAACTTGAGTGCTTCACCCTCAGTGCATAGTAATGTATAGGCATAGTAGATGGAAGTAAAGTACATAATATATATATATATATATTTAATATTATTTGAGATATTGATTGAAGTGTGTCTTTAGCCGATGGTGGAAAATGATGGGTGGGTTTCAGCTGTGGTGGGAAGTTCATTCCACCATTGTGGAGCGAGGGCAGAGAATAGCCTTCTTCTCTTTGATGACCCCCCCCCCCCCCCCCCAGGAGCTCGGATAGGAGTAGGTCTCAGGCGGCCAGAAGATGTAGAGCGTAGGGGTCTTGAGGGTGTGTAATTAGAGAGCATTGGCAGGAGGGGAGCCGTTCCCCTCACCGCACGGTATGCCAGGTCGAGGACCTTGAAGTGGATTCCTGCGGCAATGGGAAGCCAGTGCAGCTCTCTGAGAAGTGGGATGATGTGTGGGCTGACTTTTTGGTAGACTGGAGATCAGACGGGCCGCTGCGCTCTGTAGGAGTTTAAGTGCCTTGGTGGCGCAAGCCGGTAAACCAGCCATTGCAATAGTCTAGGTGAGAAATTATACTGTTGATTGCAGGAGGAGTTGGGCGTCTTTTTATCATTTTTACGTTGCTCAGGAAGGATCTGCAGGTTGTGGTCGTTGAGGCGAGCAGAGAAGCAGCCAGTCATTACAGGCGACGCTCTGGGAGATGAGTTCTGTTTTGTTTATTTATTTTGATAGAATTTTATTATTGAGCAGAATTTAAAAGAGCATACAATTGCAAGACTGTCCACAGGAGGACAGGCACAAAAACACTCGAGAGCTTGTTTCCATTGTGGTCCCATAGTGCGTGTGCAGAGGTCAGTGTGTGAATAAACAAATGTTTTTTTAATAAAGCAAGATAAAACATGGAACATAAAAACATTACATTACCTTCACACAAGAATACAGTAAAATAACACTAAAATTACAGTAAATGTCATTCAGTAATACTAATATATTACTAGCGATACCGGAGTCTCAAGGCGAGCACAGAAAGACTCAGAAGAAGCTTCTATCCCCAGGCCATCAGGCTGCTCAACGAACAATAAACACTATGCAACAACCATCAAATGCACACAGCACACACATCCACACGCACACACTCACTTTAAACAAACATTATACAACGGCATGCAAATTTCTCGATTCTGATTGGCTGAAACAGTCATTTTACACATGTTTATTCTTCACAATTCCACGCTCTTTGTCCCAGGACCCGCCCACAACCGAATCACTATCACTCCGCGTGCGAGTTAAAAAAAATAAACAAGATGGCGGACAATAATCTTTACAAATGGATATGTTGATAGCGTCAAAACGACTAAATATAAAGCGATTCTGTCAAGGCGAATGTCTTAGACGTTTAAACAATGTTGGATGATGTAATTGATGGGTCATGAATCATTGTGTAGCAAAAGAAAAATCGTGGATTGATTGATTGATACATTTGCAATTTTCTTTTCAATTTCTACTTCCTTCTCCCTGACTGCAGCGTTCACTGTCACACTGTCCGACGCTGGCGTACCCACCCACACACACACACACACACACACTCCTGTCTGCAAGAGTCAGACTGAGAGAGAAGCAGCCTGTTTTAAGTGAGCATGGTCTATTGAATTGATTGATTGGTTGATTGCTAATTTTATTACTGTACGCCTGATTTCCAACTGGTTAAGTTTAGGCTAAAAAAATAAATAAAAAAATTGGGCGAAGAAAACTTTTTTTTTCTTATAGGGCAAAGAAAACTTTAATTTGTTTTACCTACTTTCTATAGAAGCATCTAAGAATGAAGTTATATAGAAAGTAGGTCTGCATCCCCTTAACAATTGTGTGTATTGAGCCGTACTGTATTGTACCCATTCTGCATCTGGTAATACAATTTTCAATCAATCAATCAATCATTCCAATAACCACTAACTTCATAATTAAAAACTAAAGAAAAGTTGGATGTGTTAGTTGGTTGGATGTCTTAGTTGAAAGGCAGTTGGATGTGTTAGTTGGTTCGATGCCTTAGTTGAAAAGCAGTTGGATGTGTTAGTTCCAATAACACACAGTTGGATGTGTTAGTTGGTTGGATGCACTTCAAGCTGCTTCCACATGGAGGCAACTTGTCTTTTTTGTAGTTGTGGGAACTACTTTTTCTGGCGGATGGTTTTTTCAATAAATCTTCGATTAATGTGTGTTTATTGTATAGCAATAAGGTTGGATGAATGTGGCAGTTGTATAAAAGCATTACACCACTTGTAGTCGTGATTTGTGAACAATAAACCATGCCTAGGGGGGTCTAACGACCACCCCTAGGCATGGTTTATTGTTCACAAACCACTCCTGCGCGTGATGTAATGCTTAAACACACTGCAGCACCCACTCTCCACACTTTAGATCACCTAAACACACTTTATATTTATTGGTAAAGGATTTGCACTACAACTCGTACACCTTACTGTAAATTGTACCTAAATTGTACCTCATCCCATTTCTGCTTTGCACTATATAGTATTGTATATTTGTACATTGCATAGTATTGTATATTGTATGGTAACTCAGTTACTTCTATTCTGCATCGAACATTGTACATATGTCTATACTGAACACTGTGACCTCTATTTTTACTTCTATTTTACATGCTATACTATTTTATTTCATACTTATCTTGTCTAGCACAGTCTCTGGAGTGTAACAGTAAGAAGCATTTTGTATAAAAGTATTCTGTACTTCTGTATGACAACTATTAAAGAAACTTGAACTTGATATAACCGTAAGATAACAAAAAAAACGAATGGGGGGGGCGGTCAGTGGAAGACCATGCAGAGTAAAACTACCAGAATCTGATGTTGATTTCTCGTACACACTTTTTTTTTTGATATTCAAGAGACATTTTAGACTATCTTCATGCATGAGGCCCGTTGTCTCTGCCTACCTACCTGCTTACTTACCTATTACAGCAGAAACTGGACAGAATCTTGGTGATTGTTTGGCCTACACACACACACACACACACACACACACACACACACACACACACACACACACACACACACACACACACACACACACATTCACACACATTCCTTTCCATTAGCTCTATCTCTCTCCTGGAGTCATTTATCCAAGAGTGAAATGTGATCTCCTCCAGTCACCTGCAGTATGGAACACTGAGTCCAGGACAGCTCCACAAGGTCAACCACTCTCTTTCAGTCCAGGACAGCCTAACTCCACAAGGTCAACCACTGTCTTTCAGTCCAGGACAGCTCAACTCCACAAGGTCAACCACTGTCTTTCAGGACAGCTCAACTCCACAAGGTCAACCACTCTCTTTCAGTCCAAGACAGCTCAACTCCACAAGGTCAACCACTCTCTTTCAGTCCAGGACAGCCTAACTCCACAAAGACAACCACTCTCTTTCAGTCCAAGACAGCTCAACTCCACAAGGTCAACCACTGTCTTTCAGGACAGCCTAACTCCACAAGGTCAACCACTCTCTTTCAGTCCAAGACAGCTCAACTCCACAAGGTCAACCACTCTCTTTCAGTCCAGGACAGCCTAACTCCACAAAGACAACCACTCTCTTTCAGTCCAAGACAGCTCAACTCCACAAGGTCAACCACTGTCTTTCAGGACAGCCTAACTCCACAAGGTCAACCACTCTCTTTCAGTCCAGGACAGCTCAACTCCACAAAGACAACCACTCTCTTTCAGTCCAAGACAGCTCAACTCCACAAGGTCAACCACTGTCTTTCAGGACAGCTCAACTCCACAAGGTCAACCACTCTCTTTCAGTCCAAGACAGCTCAACTCCACAAGGTCAACCACTGTCTTTCAGTCCAAGACAGCTTAACTCCACAAGGTCAACCACTGTCTTTCAGTCCAAGACAGCCTAACTCCACAAGGTCAACCACTCTCTTTCAGTCCAGGACAGCTCAACTCCACAAGGTCAACCACTGTCTTTCAGTCCAGGACAGCTCAACTCCACAAGGTCAACCACTGTCTTTCAGTCCAGGACAGCTCAACTCCACAAGGTCAACCACTCTCTTTCAGTCCAGGACAGCTCAACTCCACAAGGTCAACCACTGTCTTTCAGTCCAGGACAGCCTAACTCCACAAGGTCAACCACTGTCTTTCAGTCCACCAGGACAGCTTAACTCCACAAGGTCAACCACTCTCTTTCAGTCCAGGACAGCCTAACTCCACAAGGTCAACCACTGTCTTTCAATCCACCAGGACAGCTTAACTCCACAAGGTCAACCACTGTCTTTCAATCCACCAGGACAGCTTAACTCCACAAGGTCAACCACTGTCTTTCAGTCCAGGACAGCTCAACTCCACAAGGTCAACCACTGTCTTTCAGTCCAGGACAGCTCAACTCCACAAAGACGACCACTGTCTTTCAGTCCAGGACAGCCTAACTCCACAAAGACGACCACTGTCTTTCAGTCCAGGACAGCTTAACTCCACAGGGACCATTATACCACTGTCTTTAGTTTCCGAGAGCATTGAAACTTGCTTCTTTCAGTCCATGCATAGCCATGAATAGCCTACCTGCAGTACCATACATTTTGTGGGTAGATAAGCCATCTTGTTCCTTTGCAGGGTGTTATTATTATAATAATGATAGTAATAATAACAATAGTAGTAATAATCATAATAATAATAATAACGGTAATAAAAACAATATAATATTGTGTATATGTAGTATAACTGTAATCTATGGTATCTGTACATTCTGTATGTTCTTTCAGCCATCGATGAAGTGGGAGGAGTGCCATTTGAGATTCTGGAACCGGTTCTGGAGCGATGCACGCCGGAGCAACTCTATCGCATAGAGCAGTGCAATCAGGTAAGACACAGGCGGCAGCGCAGTGCAGAGGCACCGCGTCGTTCCTGGAACGCATTGACACTTGAATTCATACTTGTTGAGTCGGTGTCCGCAACAAAGAGAGTTCATTTCTTTGTATATACACAATAGAAATACACACATAATTATGTCGAGCTCGACACTACAAGCGGACAATGATAGGCAGTTAGGCACACAGAGAATACCACTTGGGTCGACGGTCAGCAGTAGGTTACCTTATATGAATGAATGAATGGGTTATTTCGAACAAGAAATATTAAGAAGAAATAACAATGTAACAAAGATCATTTGCTGTGAAAAGATTTCTTTTTATTTTGATGGAATAATAAACAAAATAGTCTTAGGAAGAAGCAATATGCTTATCAGGTCCTACCCCCTTATTGCAATATACCCATAAAAAGATTTCCAAACACGGTGTTCAATTTTCTCTGTATACAGGTGGGAACTTAAATAGAGGTTAAAAGAAGGCTACTTTTAGATCACTTCTGTGTAAAAGGACACAAAGAGATGCTAGATTTGAAATGTTTGATCGAGAGCGAGCAAGAGCCATGGGACTGCAGTGGGGGCCGTGGGCCAGGACAATAGGATGCTAACTAATTTGATATGATACTAACTAATATGATATGCTAACTTCATCCTGACGTCGCTCCCTCCCTCTCAGTGCTTCATGGAGGACTCCGACGAACTGTGGAAGTCCCACTGTCAGCGGGACTTCAGGCGCGCGTCCCCTCAGGAGTACGAGTCGTGGCGGGAGATGTACCTGCGGCTGCACGACGAGCGGGAGGAGCGCCTCCGCATGCTCACCCAGAACATCAGCTCTGCACACGCCAACAAGCCCAAAGGTAGGCCCCCCTCACACGCCAACAAGCCCAAAGGTAGGCCCCCTCACACGCCAACAAGCCCAAAGGTAGGCCCCCCTCACACGCCAACAAGCCCAAAGGTAGGCCCCCTCACACGCCAACAAGCCCAAAGGTAGGCCCCCCTCACACGCCAACAAGCCCAAAGGTAGGCCCCCTCACACGCCAACAAGCCCAAAGGTAGGCCCCCCTCACACGCCAACAAGCCCAAAGGTAGGCCCCCCTCACACGCCAACAAGCCCAAAGGTAGGCCCCCTCACACGCCAACAAGCCTAAAGGTAGGCCCCCCTCACACGCCAACAAGCCCAAAGGTAGGCCCCTGCACACGCCAACAAGCCCAAAGGTAGGACCCCTCACACGCCAACAAGCCCAAAGGTAGGCCCCCTCAGATGCCAACAAGCCCAAAGGTAGGCCCCCTCAGACGCCAACAAGCCCAAAGGAAGGCCCACTCAGACGCCAACAAGCCCAAAGGTAGGCCCCCTCACACGCCAACAAGCCCAAAGGTAGGCCCCCTCACACGCCAACAAGCCCAAAGGTAGGCCCCCTCACACGCCAACAAGCCCAAAGGTAGGCCCCCTCAGACACCAACAAGCCCAAAGGTAGGCCCCCCCAGACGCCAACAAGCTCAAGGGTAGGCCCCCCCAGACGCCAACAAGCCCAAAGGTAGGCCCCCTCAAGCGCCAACAAGCCCAAAGGTAGGCCCCCTCAAGCGCCAACAAGCCCAAAGGTAGGCCCCCTCAAGCGCCAACAAGCCCAAAGGTAGGCCCAGAACATCAGTTCTGTGTACGCCAACAAACCCAAAGGTAGGCCCGGCACCCACCTACATGTGCATTTAGAATAGAATAGAATAGAAATACTTTATTTATCCCAAAGGAAATTCGGCACTACAGATCACTCACAGTAAACGGTAAACATTGAGGTAGTCAAAAACAAAAGTCACGAATAAGAATAAAATACGGTCCGGGACTTGCGATACCATACGGTGATGAATTTGGCACACGATATCGGCGATAATCGATATATGGCAAGAAATCTATGATATCTGTGTAATTGAAGAAGCAAAAAGCAGGAATAGGCCATAAGGTGAGGCCTGTTTATCGTTTCATCCCATTCCCACCTCGGGGGACTACGCAATTTTCACTCTGGGTGAAAGATCTATTTGTGTAGATTTAGGAATAAAAAGTTCTCCCATTTAGAATCTACCCGGTTTTGCGCAATTCTAATTTTAACGCCGGGACTAGATCTTTCCTTGCAAACGGATAGTTGGTCATCACGTAGTTAAATTTGATGTAATTGGTGCGAGTTCTGTCACGTGTCTTGCACTCGACCAATAGCAGCCTCTTTGTTGGCAAGTTACAGACCACAACACATTTGTGTAAACAGTCTAACGTGACGTTAGAATGCCATCTAACGTTCGCAAAAATGTTTCTAAACAATGTTATATGCATACGCTACTTGCTATAGGCGTTTTATCAACACAAAGCTACTGGATACAGCTGAGAAACGGGCCACAACTGTGTATTTGTATGTCATAAATGTCTTGATGAAACAGTACTGTATATCTGTATGTCATGTGTGTCATAAATGTCTTGATGAATTGAAAATGGGGGACCCTGATGTAAACGAGACTAAAGTCTTTCTCTGGTCTGCATCCCCTTAACAATTGTTTGTATTGAACCGTACTGTATTGTACCCATTCTGCAATCTGTTAATAAAGTTTTTTCAATGTCGGCCTCCATCCCACAGTTTATAAGATGGCATTAAGTGGAATGACATGGTATGAAACACAGGGGGGAGACTGCAAGCCCTAATTTGGGCGAACATACCCAGAATGCCTTGATTTCCGAAAAAAAGATAAATCTTGATAGCCATGCTGTATTGTGGGCGTGTATTATACACTTTGTGTTCTTCCTCGTCAGGGCGACAGGTCAAGATGGCGTTTGTGAATTCCGTGGCCAAGCCCCCGCGTGACGTGCGCCGGCGGCAGGAGAAGTTTGGCACCACCACCACCTCCACCGCCAGCTCTACAGCCGCCGCCGCGCCCATCAAGTGAGTACACGCTAGGGATGTCCGATATTGGCATTAAAATGTGATATCGGAAAATATCGGTATCTGTTTTCAAAAAAATATATATATATTATTTTTTTACATTTCTATAACCTTTATTTACCCAGGCAAGCAAGTAAGAACAAATTCTGATTTTATTTATTGTCAAAAGTATGCATAATGTTGTGTTAATTCCACAACAAGAGATATGTAATGTTAATTACCTGAAATTATTCAGTTTTTTGGGGGGGGGGGGAACCCTGCATATATCGGTATCGGTTGATATCGGTATCGGAAATTAAGAGTTGGACAATATCGGTATATCGGTATCGGTAAAAAAGCCAATATCCAGCATCCCGAGTACACGCCATGTGGCTACATGGTTAAGAGATCCGGACTCGTGACCGGATGATCACCGGTTCGAGCCCTCATCATCACGGTGATGGGGGGACGGACACCGTACAGTTGTGAATAATGCTGTCCTTCGGATGCGATGTTAAACCAAGGACTGAATTCGGTCGTCAAAGAACCCAGGAGGGCGCCTATTATCACCTTGGGGGCGACGTGGCTCAGGAGGTAGAGCGGTCGTCTGGTAATCGGGATCGAGCAGCGTGTCGAAGTGTCCTTGAGCAAGACACTTAACCTCTAATTGCTCCCGATGAGCAGGTTGGCACCTTGCATGGTCGGTGTGTGAGTGACTGGGTGAATGTGAGGAACAAAATTGTAAAGCGATTTAGATAAAAGCGCTATGTAAAATGCACCATTTTCTTCTTCCCCCCCCCCCCCGCAAAGAATAAGGGGTTCCCAATCAGGTCTCTGACATCAATGCCACCTAATCATCCCTCCCCCTTAATTGGCTGATATCAATCCCCGTCTCCTGAGCCTTTTGACCATTGTGTGATGTGTGCCTGGTGCCACAGTATGGCAGCCATTGAGCCTGCGTAGCCCAAGGTTGGGTGCTACTATTGTAAAGTGCCTTGAGTGTCTAGAAACGCGCTATATAAATGCAATGACAGTGGCTCGGAAGGTAGAGCAGTCATCTGGTCATTTGGAGGGTTCCCAGTTCGATTCCCGCTCCTCCCGGGCAGCGTGTCGAAGTGTCCTTGAGTGAGACCCTTAACCCCTAGTTACTCCCGATGAGCAGGTCGGCACCTTGCATGGTCACCTTCACCGTCGGTGTGTGAATGTGTGAGTGAATGGGTAAAATATAAGGAACAAATTGTAAAGCGTTTTTGGATAAAAGCATTATATAAATGCACCATTTACCATTTTCCCCATTTCATTCATTCATTCAGCAGTGTTTCTACCGTGGTCATTAATCACCACATCAAAGAAATAATATGAACACGGTTCCGTTTCCATAACAAACGGTAGCCTTCCTTTATAAGCAGTCAGACTGTCCAGCGGCCGAGCTCTAGAGTTCTATATCACATTATCACAGGTATTCCTCATTATCACAGGTACTCATTATCACAGGTATTCCTCATTATCACAGGTACTCATTATCACAGGTATTCCTCATTATCACAGGTATTCCTCATTATCACAGGTACTCATTATCACAGGTATTCCTCATTATCACAGGTATTCCTCATTATCACAGGTACTCCTCATTATCACAGGTACTCCTCATTATCACAGGTACTCCTCACAAAAAGACAGCAAAGTGTCCCTTTTGGAAACGTCCCTCGCTGAGTTTTTAATTAATGACACAATGGTAAATGATAAATGACTGCATTTATATAGCGGCTTTTATCCGAAGCACTTTACAATTAGTTCCTCACATTTTACCCATTCACTCACACATTCACACACCGACGGCGGAGGCGACCATGCAAGGTGCCGACCTGCTCACCGGGAGCAGTTAGGGCAGTGCTTCTCAAACTTTTTCTGTCAGGCCCCCCTTTGGCAGACCAAAATAATTTGGGCCCCCCCCTCGCCCCAACAAAATAGTCATTAAATGGGCCATGTTTAAATGTATTGAAATAACACCAATATCGTGACCTTTCAAATTGGCCCTATATTTTGTTTTCAGAGCTGTCATGGATGAAAAGCCAGCTTCACACAGATACTGTATGTGGTGCTGAATGGTATCAACACCTTAACTGCTGCATCATGAGATACTTGGTGGGCCATGAGATGAGATACTTGGTACTCAGCACCACACTCTGAAACTAGCTCTCTAGGTGGTATCAGATGAGATTTCAAAGAGTTCTTCCAAGATTTTGGATGGAGATGTGTCGGGAAGCTTTGTCTCAATGTTGTCTGTAAAGGTATTTTTATCCAGAGTAACTTGGTGATCCTTTTCTGTGTTTTATTAAATAATGATTTTCAGATTTTGAGAAATGGTATTTTCATGGAGAACAGTGCAGCTGCAACAGATAGCACTTTAGTGATAATTTTCTGTAATCCCAAAAAAAAAAAAAAATCTTTTTTCTTTTTTTATAAATCTCAAGGCCCCCCCTGTCATGCCTCTGCGCCCCCCCTGGGGGGCGCGCCCCCCACTTTGAGAAACACTGAGTTAGGGGCTAATGCCTCTTTTCCATTGCATAGTACCGACTCGACTCGACCCTACTCTACTCTACTCGCTTTAGGTACCTGGTACTTCGTTCCTTTTCCACTGCAGGTAGTACTCCGTTTCATCTCCGTGTGGGGAGGCGGGGCCGCTGGCGTACAGCATGAGAGCTCCGTGAGCATAGCTATGTCCGTGAGGGCTTGGAGCAAGCCAGAGTAAACACAGTTTTCAATCAATCAATAACAACATTAACCAGACTCTCGGTGTGTCTATTCCGCTAACGTTAACGTTACCTCTCGTGTATATTCTACTAGCGTTAACATTACCTCTCGTGTCTATTCTGCTAACGTTAACACTACCTCTCGTGTCTATTCTACTAACGTTAACGCTATCTCTCATGTCTATTCTACTAACGTTAACGTTAGCATTAGGTAATAACCGGTTTAAAATGGATGATGATGATTACCTCACGTTGTGTCTATTCTACTAGCACTAACGTTACTAGTACAAACGATCAATAGGGAGTTATATTGATCTGTGCACGCTATGTACGCTAGCCAAATGCTAACGGTAAAACGCAATCACATAAGCTAACAAATCAGCTATCTTTTTGTGAGAGTAAACTCTCCGCTCGGTGGTAAATTGTGTTGATGTTGATTTTGTTTCATCAATAAATGAGGCAGAATAATGAAATCCTATGCGAGGCATTAAAGATGGCGGCTTTCTGTTTTTGTGCAGACGCTCCGTGTGACGCTTCTCTCTTCTGACCAATCAGTGGTCTGCAGTGTTTCACGTCACTTTTTTGGTACCACTTCTACCCGCTTGGAACCTCGACAGAGCAGGGACTAAAAAAGTACCGGGTTCCAGGTACTATCCGCAACTTTTGGCAATGGAAAACCGAAAAGGCCGAGTAGAGTAGAGTTGAGTAGGTACCATGCAGTGGAAAAGGGGCATAAGTGTCTCACTCAAGGACACTTCGACACGCTGCCCGGGAACCGAACCGGGAACCTCCGGATTACCAGCCGACTGCTTTACCTTCCCCGGGCCACTTTGGTAGAACTGGGAGATTGCAACCGATTTTTTTTTGTTTTCCTTTTGTCTCAGGATCAGGCCGGCAGTGTCGTACAGCTCCCACTCTACTGAGCCCAGTCGATCCTCCTACGACGACGCCTCCTCCGCTCCGAGCAGCAGTCCTCCGCAGAGCTCCTCCCGTGCGTCAGGCGGGGGCGGGGGGGGAGGAGGAGGAGGACACGCAGCCCGGGACAAGCCAATGGTCAAAAGTAAGTGTTGGAGGTGGTGGTGGGTGTGTGGGGTGACGGTGAAGGTGGGGTGATTATTACAAAAATATTATATTAAAAAAACGTTACATTTGCATTCAAATGTATTGATTTATTAACCCCTTTCACTTTCACTGCGACAATACAGAGACGGTTAACCCTTTCACTGCCACACGCCAACGGGTTAACCCTTTCACAGCCACACTGCCGAAGGTTAACCCTTTCACTACTAGTGTGGTAGTGAAAGGTTAGCCTTCTGTAGTTTGGTAGTGAAAGGGTTAAAACTAGGGATGTCCGATATTATCGACCGATATTGGCATTAAAATGTGATATCGGAAAATATCGGTATCTGTTTAAAAAAAAATAAAAGATAAAAAATAAATAAAAAAAATTTACATTTCTATAACCTTTATTTACCCAGGCAAGCAAGTAAGAACAAATTCTGATTTTATTTATTGTCAAAAGTATGCATAATGTTGTGTTAATTCCACAACAAGAGATATGTAATGTTAATTACCTGAAATTATTCCGTTTTTGGGGGGGGGGGGGGGGGCCCTGCATATATCGGTATCGGTTGATATCGGTATCGGAAATTAAGAGTTGGACAATATCGGTATATCGGTATCGGTAAAAAAGCCAATATTGAGCATCCCTAGTTAAAACGTATGATCATTATTTGCTACATGACTGTGTGCGGATCCAACAGAAAATAGGCCCGCGGCCTATGTAGGATTCCGGTTCCAGCCGTTCTGAATGTAGTGCCCCGTTTGCAAACTGTGTAAACACTGTCTTAGTTTGATTGCGAGTCGTTTTCCGTTGTCTCATAAACCACCTTTTGTTCTCTCTCTCTCTCTTTATAGAAATTGCCCCTATGATGGCCAAAACTATCAAAGCTTTCAAGAACAGATTCTCCCGCCGATAGAATGAGAGGAAATGAGAGACTGAATGTATTTTATGAATTGAGATGATTTCGGAGGACGGTCGCTTGGATCGAAGTTCTTCTTTTTTTTCTCCTTTTTTAATTTTTTTAATTTAAATCCAGCAAATGATATTGGAGACTTGTACACACACACACACACACACACAGATAGAGAACTCAATCCCCCTCATTCTACTTAACCCTTTCACCGCCGCACTACCAAAACGGTTAACCCTTTCACCGTGACAACACCCAGAAGGTTAACCCTTTCACTGCCACACAACAGCCGGTTAACCCTTTCACTGCCACACAACAGAAGGTTAACCCTTTACTATCACACAACCGACTGCGACCGTCGACTGTGTGATAGTAAATGGTTAACCTTCTGCCGTGTGGCAGTGAAAGGGTTAAGACGCTATCAACAGTCTTGGCACTTGGTATCCAAAAAGTCAGCTTTTCAAAAATGAAGAACCAGCCTGTTGATTTTATCATTGACCCTGTACTTTCTTTCTTATTATTATTATTTTTTTTTACGTCTTTTCTTTTTGTTTTACATTTTACAATGAACTTTCATCATGTATGGTACAATGTTGGCTGTCAATTAGTACACAAAACAAACTAAAAAAGCTAAATTACAGACGCAGGGTGTTTGCAGGAAACCAATGATATCTAGATACATGCCCTCCAACCAGTCCAGCTGCAGACACACTCGTGCACTCTGCTACCTACACACACACACCCACCCACTCTGTCCCTGCTGTTCTATGGTTATGTGAGACGGACATTTCATTTCAACGGTATAAAAAGTCATTTGTTACTGTTCATAACAACTTAATATTACACTACATTAGGAAAAACCTTTGTCAAGAATGTCATTTTTTTTTTTTTTTTTTTTTTTTTAATAATTGTACACGCAGCGTAGTGTAGACATCAATGTTTTTTTGCTGTTTTGGATAGTGAGTGACACAGCATTTATTTTTTAAAGAACAATGACTAGACCCTTAAAGCTTGTTTCCCCCCCCCCGAATTTTAAAGATCAATGGCCTATGGACACAGCATAGACCTATTTTATCCCTCTGTACGACATCCACATAATGTGTTCCTACTGTGTTCGATGTAGAACAACCTGTGCATCCCTACTTTTATCAGCTTCACTGTGACGATTAACTTGAGTGAGGAAATGAGGTGAACGCCTGTAGGAAGTCAAAGGAAAAAAACAACACAAAAAACACTTCCTGCAGCTTCAATGTACAATGATGACCATGAGATGATGTATTTATTTTCAACACTGGGACTTGGCAACCCAGACCTTGGACCCCCAAAGGAAGTGGATCAAAAATAGTAATTTTATTAGATTTTAATAAATGTTATATGGACATTTTTAATAAAATTGACTTTTTGCCCTATTTGAGTATTTTTCTGTTGTGAATGAAAATGGTTTGATTGATTGATTGATTGATTGATTGAAAACTTTAACAGATTGCAGAATGGGTACAATACAGTACAGCTCAATACACACAATTGTTAAGGGGATGCAGACCAGAGAAAAACTTTCGTCTTGTTTACCTCAGGGTCCCCCATTTTCAATTCATAACATATATGACATACAGATAGACAGTACTGCTACATCTATACATTCATGACATACCAGATTTACAAATACAGTACTGTTTGTGATACAAAAATAGTCTAAAAAAGAGAGTGTATATACATTTGACATAGAAACTGTACATTGAAGGAGGTGGGGGGGGGGGGAACTACATTGGAGGTGGTTGGCTAGGCGGGGTGGGGGAAACTATAACTGTACAAGCAAAACTGTACATTGGAATATCGACGAAACCATACTTGGTTCCAAGAAGAGGGTCTCGTGTATTATTGGGTTAGGAAATTTACTGTACATTGGAGGGGGTTGGGTTAGGACAATTACAGGGGCCAGTTTCGAATTGCAGTCTCCCGTAGGTGCTCTTTGAGAGTGGTTTTGAAAGTGGGTAGTGATTCACATTCCTTTACAGCTTTGGGTAGGGCGTTCCACATTGATGTGGCATAATTGCTAAATGTGTTTAGTCCCTTGTTTGAGCCGAATCTGGGTTTAACATGATTTGTGGAGCTCCCTCTGGTGTTGTGGTTGTGGTATTCACTGACCTTTGGGAAGTATTTTGACATGTACATGGGTACCTTAGTTGTGTAGTGTATCTTGTAGACCAGGCCCATTGCAAGTTGCTGTACTCTGTCGTCTACTCTAAGCCATAGGTAGTCAAAGTGGGCACGGGTGAGGTGGGTTCTAGGAGTAAGGTCAAGTAGTAGTCTGACCAGTTTGTTTTGTGATATTTGTAATCTTGTTTTTAGCGCCTTTGAGGTGCTTTGGTACCATGAGGTGCAAGCATAGTCGTAGTACCCTTGAATAAGTGCTCCTGCCAGAGTCTTCAGGGTATTCTTGTTTACCAGAGAGATCCGGTACAAGAATCTAGTTTGTTGGTTGACTTTTGATTACATTGGATGCCATTTTGTCACAGATTTGCCTCTAGGATGGAACCTAGGTATGTAATTTCATCTTTCCTTGTGACAATATTGTCACCCACTGTAACTGAGAATCCGTCGGTTTTGCTGAGTTTGTTATTTGATCCGAAGAGAATGGACTCTGTTTTACCCAGGTGTAATGATAGTTTGTTATCAGCGAGCCAGGTGCAGATTCTGCCAAGTTCTGAGCTGAGGGTTTTTTCAACCTGTAACTTGTTCTTGTCAGAGACCAGCAGGGCTGAGTCGTCCGCGAACAAGAACAAGTTGCAGTCACAAGCTGACGACATGTCATTTGCATAAATTAGGAACAGTAGCGGTCCTAGTATGCTTCCTTGTGGAACACCACAGCTCACTGTGAAGGGGGGCGGGGATAGGGTACCGTTTACCTCCACCATCTGTTCTCTCCCCTCAAGGTAGGATTGCATCCAGCTCACTGATAGACTATCAAAACCAATTGCTTTTAGCTTGTCAATCAGAATGGAGTCATTGACAGTGTCAAAGGCCTTTTGTAGGGCCAGCATGACCATATCGCAGTATTTGCCCGTGTCCACCTCTTGTTTGATGTGGTCGTTCAAATAGAGAAGGCATGTGTCAGTGGAGTGGGATGTTCTGAAGCCAGATTGGAATTCGTAGATTAGATTTTTTTTCCGTTAGGTACTTTTCGACCTGTTCGTAGACAATTTTTTCCATGACTTTCGAGATGGAGGTAAGAATAGAAACGGCGGTAGTTGTCTGGGTCTAATTTGCTGCCCTTTTTGAGCAGGGGGGTCACTCTAGCAATTTTGAAGTCCTTGGGGACGTGTCCCTGTTTTATGGAGAGGTTTATTATGTGTGTGATGACTGGGGTGATGGTGGCTGCTGAGTCTCTGAGGAATTTGGAGGGGATGTTGTCATGGCCAGTGGCCTTGTTAGGTTGGAGGGCGCTCAGTTTTTTGAGTACCTCATCTGTTGTTACCATTTCCAGTTTGAAGTCGTCTTTGCGGACCCCTAGGTTTTTGTAGTATGCTACTATGTGTTCTACCCCATAATGCCCTGAGTGGGAGGGTAGTTTATGTTGTGGCTATGTTTGTAAAGAATATGTTTAGGTATTTGGCCACATCCAGTTTGTCTGTGATGAGAGTGTTTTCTGTCTTTATGTTTATGTTTGTAAATCTGGTTTTTAGTTTTTTGCTGCAGCCTAGTTGGTTGTTGAGGGTAATTTCCAAAGTTTGCAGGGTTTGTTTTTGTTTTCCTCAGTTTTGTCATTGATGAAATTTCTTTTTGCTGTTTTGATCATGGTGTTTACGTCATTTCTTAGTCTGTTTCTTTGAATTTTTAGTTCAACCACGTGGGCTTGGAGTTCACTGTTTGAGCTTTTGGTAAGCTTTGTCTGACTTTTATGAAGTTCAGAGCATTTTTTGTCTCTGGTTTTCATAGCTGTCAGTATTTCAGTGTGCATCCATGGCTCAGCGCGATTTTTAACCCTGGTGGTTCTTAGGGGTGCCACGTCTACTTTTTCTCCCCATTTTCTATTTTTCTCCCATCCCAATTTCGTATTATCCAATTCTACCCTCCGCTGTCTCGAACGTTGTTAGACCATGCCTCCCACTGGTCGGCTGCAATGTGGACCAAGCCTTGCATCACGTGTCCCCTCCGGTACACGAGGAGGCAGCTGTCGCATCTTTTTCACCTGTACAGCGTGATCTCTCAGCGGCGAGGAGTAACACGTGGGAGGCTCACGCTGCCCCCGTTGCTTCCTGATTCTGCTGTACAGGCGCACCAACCGACCTGTAGGAGTCGCTGTCCACAACGTCCGATCCCCACCCACCGGCTTTCCCACCCCCTAATACTGCCAATTGTATTAGTATGAACGACCAGCCAAGCCGGAAGCAACGCCGAGAGCTGGGCTCGAACCCAGCATCTCCTGCGTTAGTAGCGAGCGCCTTGCCCACTGCACCACTTTGGGGTACCATGTTGTTAAGTATTGTTGTGAATTTGGTTTTGAATCCAAGCCATGTTTCTTCAACCTGTGTACCTGTGTGACTATACTGACATCTGACCAGTCCATGCTCTCCAGTTCTTGGTGAACCTGTTCCACCCGATGGGACCGGTACCGGTCCCAAAATGGCATCTGGTCATAAATCAATATTTTTCAGAGTGTTCCATAAATTTTGCGATTTTAATATCAAACGTTTTCAAGTATTAACATCACTAACATGTCACAAAAGCATGTAGAATGTATATTATCATCAATACGTTAGTTTAGCAATAGGTTAAAAGTGCCTTTAGATAGGCGGTCAGGTGGCGTAGCGGAGATTGCGTTCGTCACCGACACTGGATTCGCCTGTTCGAATCCAGCTCACAGCTCCGGGGTTGTCACCAGCTGGGCTGGCCGTTCACACTAATACAATTGGCAGTATTAGAGGGTGGGAGAAGCTGGCGGGGTGGGTCCGGGTCGTTGTAAACAGCGACTCCTACAGTTCGGTCGGGGCGCCTGCTAAGCGCGGATAGGATCTAAGGGCGGTTGTGTGATCCTTCCACGCGTTACACGCTCTCAGTGAGAGTCCGCGCTGCCAGGTGAAAAGAAGCGGTTGATTGGCTAGACGTGTGTCGGAGGAAGCACGTGATAGCCTCCACTCTCCCAGACCGACTGTGGGGGGTAAGTGCGCAGCGACCAGGAAGGGGATTGGGAATTGGCATAACGACTAACATTGGGATGGGAGAAAATCGGAGGAAAAAGGAGGGGGGAAAAGATCAATAAAAAAAAAAATTAAAAAAAAGTGCCTTTAGATAGATTTAACTTTCCGATTTGGTGAAGTCTAGTCGACCATTTTGGAAATGTTCAACCGTGGCAATTGTAGTCTTTTTGTGGCCATTTTGTAGAGGAGGTGCATAGCTGTCGATCAGCGTTGGAATTTTTCCGAACTACACTTCCTGGAAGGTTATATGGGGTTCAAGGTTCAGAGCTCTGTATGAATTATTTCAATAACTGTTATTATTCAGGATAATAAGCCACAAAAGGTAACATTTTTGACCAATTTTAAAACGCAGTTAGTTTCTCTTCCCTATTGTTAACATGTAGGAACAATTAGATCTGAAATTAGTTTCAAAACGGTTGCACTGTGGGGACAATTATAAAGTACAGTAGATTACAGTAGATTTCATTATCTGTTCTTAAAATAATATAGACATATGTACATAAAAATGAATGTAAAAAAATTAGTGCTGTCAAACGATTAAAATATTTAACTCGATTAATCGCATGATTGTCCATAGTTAACTCGCGATTAATCGCAAATTAATCGCATTTTTTTTTTTTTACCTTAAACAGATCTTTTTCAAGTTCCAAGTTTTAATACTCTTATCAACATGCGAGTCAACAAATGCTTGCTTTATGCAGCCATTTAATACAAAAGGATGACCCTCATGCATTGCAAATTTGCATCAAATTCAAAACAGAGTGATGCACAAAATAACTTAAAAGAAAATAATAATTTAAAACAATGAATAAAGTGTGCATGAAATAATAGGGGAAAGAAAACGTTAGGAACTTGTTACATTCACACACACAAGGGCTGATTAATCACACACCCCCCTCTCTCCCTCACACACACACTCTCCCAGCTCTCTTTCTCTCTTGCCCCTTCCTCATCTCTCTCACCCCCTCTCTCTCTATATCTCACACACACACACACACACACACACACACACACTTCAGAAACAAACATAGTATCAATGAGAGCATCAATAATACACCTGAGTGAAATCTAGTAAAAAAAAAAAAAAAATCTTGAGTTAAAAAAATTAGTGGCATTAATAGAATCTTGTTTGAGAATGCAGGTTTAACAGTTTAACTTCTTCTTCTTCTTCTTCTTCTTCTTCTTCTTCTTCTTCTTCTTCTTCTTCTTCTTCTTCTTCTTCTTCTTCTTCTTCTTCTTCTTCTTATTCTTATTCTTATTCTTATTCTTATTCTTATTCTTATTCTTATTCTTATTCTTATTCTTTTGAATTTATCGTTAGTTCATGCCAACCGTTGAGTGCCAGCGACGATAAATCTAGCTTTTTTTTATTAGCGATTTGAATTCATCTAGTCTCACGTTAGTGCTGCAAACTCTCTCTGAGCTCCATTGGGAAAATACCGCCCCCTATAGTCTCTCCCTGTTGTACTGCACCCCATTGGATTAGACTGAATGAAACACATGGGGGGGGGGGGGGGGGGGGAGAACACGAGCCCGCGGAGAGGGGCCTGGAGTACGGACTGTATCAGCAAAACCACTCTCAAGGGACACCTACGGGAGACTGCAATTCAAAACTGGCCCCTGTAAATGTCCTAACCCAACCCCCTCCAATGTACAGTCATTTACCTAGTATGGTTTTGTCAATAGTCCAATGTACAATTTTGCTTGTTTGTACAGTGTCCCCCCCCCCCTCAATGTACAGTTTTGCTTGTTTATACAGTGTTTCTCCCCCCCCCCCCACCTCCAATGTAAATTACCCAGTATGGTTGACAATATCCCAATGTACCCAACCCCCCCCACACAACCCCACCCAACCTCCTCCAATGTACAGTTTCTACGTCAAATGTATATACTCCCTTTTCTTGACTCCTTCTGTATCACAAACAGTACTGTATTTGCAAATCTGGTATGTCATAAATGTATAGATGTAGCAGTACTGAATATCTGTATGTCATATGTCCTGATGAATTGAAAATGGGGGACCCTGATGTAAACAAGACGAAAGTCTTTCTCTGGTCTGCATCCCCTTAACAATTGTGTGTATTGAGCTGTACTGTATTGTACCCATTCTGCAATCTGTTAATAAAGTTTTCAATCAATCAATCGACACCGAGAAGCTGCAGTGCCTCAACGAGAGTAGAGACGGGGATGGGAAGCTCGTATTCAAACCCTGGGACCAACGGGCAGATCGAGAAAATGTAAGAAACAAGTGAGTCCCTTTGTGTGTGTGTCTAGATGTAGCAGTACTGTCTATCTGTATGTCGTGTATGTCATATAGTGCGGTGGCTTAGCAAAAAAATGTGGACGTGCCGGAGATTTTTTCCACGTGTTCTCCATCACCATAGCTTTCATTTTGGGGTAAGGGCCACGTCATCATGATCGATTTCAAGATGGCCGCCATGTAAAATCAAGGTTCTGCTCATTAATAAAAATCTTGGTCCATAGCGCGCTCAATATTTGAGCGAACACAAATGTATTGGTATCCCTGTAAACTAGAGAAGCTAAGCTTTCCATTGGTACCATTTTCATTAAGCCCAACTGTTGGGAAGGGGATTTTAATAGGCAATGATTCAAAATTATGTAAAATTTTCGACCTAGAAAAAACTGCCATGCTCATCTTTCAAAAGGTCCCTTGGCTGTTCACATGAATATCAGTGAACATTGGTTTTATAGGTACCCACAAGCCTCTTCTTTCCAGACATACCCACTTTGTCCAACTTGCATGCTATTTGGGGCAATAATCAAGCAGGTTTGTGCATGTGGTGTGGTACAAATGTGTCGAACATTGGGGTAGGGTTTGTTGTTAGAATGCTTTTTCTTTTTTTTTTTTTTTTTATCTTTCTTCCCCTCCTTTTTCCCGATTTTTTCTCCCATCCCACCCTTCCTGGTTGTTGCGTACTTTCCCCTACTGTTGGTCCGGGAGACCGGAGACTGTCACATGCTTTCCTCCGACGCATGTGCAGCCTGGGGCAGGCCAACCTGGCCGCGCAGGTTCTCACCGGGGAGAGTGTAGCGTGTGGGAGGCCACACTATCTCTCCTCAGTTCCAACCCTCGCTGAGCAGGCGCCCCGACCGAACTGTAGGGGTTGTTGTCCACAACGCCCAGGACCCACCCTTCAGCTTTCCCACCCCCTGATACAGCCAATTGTATCAGTGTGAGAGGCCAGCCAAGCTGATAGCAACGCCGGGAGCTGGATTCGAACAGGCGAATCCTAGTGTCTCCCGGTGTTGGTGACGAACGTAATCTCCGTGCGCCACCTGCCCCCCCTGTTGTTAGAATGTTGAACATATGCGGCGGTCAGGTGGCGTAGCGGAGATTGCGTTCGTCACCAACCCCGGAGACGCTAGGATTCGCCTGTTCGAATCCAGCTCACAGCTCCGGGGTTGTCACCAGCTTGGCTGGCCGTTCACACTAATACAATTGGCAGTATTAGAGGGTGGGAGAAGCTGGGAGAAACAGCGACTCCTACAGTTCGGTCGGGGCGCCTGCTAAGCGCGGATAGGATCTAAGTGGGATAGTGTGATCCTTCCACATGCTACGCCCACTCAGTGAGAGTCCGCGCTGCCAGGTGAAAAGAAGCGGTTGATTGGCTAGACGTGTGTCGGAGGAAGCACGTGATAGCCTCCACTCTCCCAGACCGACTGGGGGGGGGTAAGTGCGCAGCGACCAGGAAGGGGATTGGGAATTGGCATAACGACTAACATTGGGATGGGAGAAAATCGGAGGAAAAAGGAGGGGGAAAAAGATCAATAATAAAAAAAAAAAACAATGTTGAACATATAAGATCAATTTTGGTGTCAAACTAGGGCTGGATGGTATGGTCTAAAATGTATATCACGGTATAATTTGAAGCATAGACTGTAACGGTATATTAACTTATCTTAAAATGTCTATATAAATGCTTCTGAAGGGGTAAAACACTGTTATTCTGTTACAGCTGCTGAGCTATACTATAGCTAATGTCCATCAATATCTTCCTTTTTAATTAAATAGGTTTAAGAATCGAATCAGGATTGTTAGCAGAGAGAGAGAGGGAGGGAGGAGGCTGCTAGAGTGGAGCTAACGTTAGCTTGCTGAGGCTAGTACATCGACAGGCTGCTAGTGGAGCCAGCTAACGTTAGCTTGCTGAGGCTAGTACATCGACAGGCTGCTATAGTGGAGCCAGCTAACATTAGCTTGCTGAGGCTAGTACATCAACAGTTAACATTACATAAGGTTTTAGCGTGACGTGGGCATTCCAGAATGGCGAGGATGCAAAGCATGTTAGACCATTGGATTCGTCGCAGAGTTTACATTACACATAAAAACTGCGCGACTTGCGAGAGAAGTTGTCACACAGCCTTAAACCGCAGGGTGGAAGAGCTAGTTTGCTTCTGTGTATTATGAAATGACAATTGCGCGTTGACACGCCCACTGCCTCTGTGCTCCTAAATAACTTTTTCCAGTTTGCACATCTATTATGACTAATTCTATCTATTTTAGGGGCAAATACGAGTAAAAGAAAGAAAAATCATTATTTTTTTTGCACTTTTTTTATAATTTTTTTTAACCTTTTTTTTATTTTCATGTCAACTTTCACACGCACAATATACGTATCAGGGCCGACATTCCACTCTACTGGTTAAAGTTGCTTACTCGTGAGTAGTACGTTCGTTGATAAAGAAAAATAAGGTCCACAGCCGCTCCGGTGTAAAACAAATGGTTTATTTATTTATTTATTATTTATTTATTTATCCAAATGGTTTATTTCTCTTCCACAGCGAAGTCTTTCTTTACAGAAGTGATCCTAAAGCTATTTTCCTAAATATTCACGTCACTACTACAAGGTAAGAAAACTGTATTTTCCCAGTCTCCAAAATCACCACCGCCTCGACACATGAAAATTCCTCCTCACCTGAAAGCCGTAAATAAACAGCAAAACGGTAGGCAAGGCACCCTGGTCTAGAAATGCAGGCTTCAATCTATGTTGTTCAGTACTGCTCAGCACTGTTTCAAGATGCACAATGAGCTCTTCTTCTTCTTCTTCTTCTTCTTCTTCTTTTGAATTTCCGGCAGTGTAGACGCATTGTGGCATATTACTGCCCTCCGCAATTCTTTTGATGGGCTCTTCTTCTTCTTCTTCTTTTCCCGCAGTCTACTGGAACTCGTCATCCCCTAGTAGGCTACATTGTCCATTGGAGTGCAGCTAATGCTGCTACTTCCTGTCTGAGCCCCCCTTTGCGGGACACTCCTTGCCCCCTGCAATCTTATTCTGGGCTGCTTGGTCCCTCACAGCCCCCTCATCCAATTCCCTAACCACCTTCTCCCATTTCAGACCTTCCATTCCCAAATGTTGAACCGCTATCCTAACAATCATCTTTCTTTACCCTATCTGTTCTACCCTTAGCCTCTGCCAGACCATTAACTACCCCTCCCACGAAGGCCACAATACCAAATTTGTCCTCCCTTACCCTCTCTCTATCCTCCTGCTCTACCCTCTCTGCCAAATGCCCTTCTCCAACCCCCTGCACCCTTTCTTGGCTTCCCTGTCCTACCCTGCTAACCGCCTCAGCGTACGATAACTTACCCTCCCTTCTCACTCTCCGAACCGCGACCTCCTTCTTCATCACCTCGAACTCCTTCTTCATCACCTCACACCCCCTAAACGCTACACTATGCTCCCCACCACAACTACAGCACCTCGGCTTCACTCCCTCTCCACACTTCCCATAGTCATGTTCATCGCCACACCTAGCAGCGCACCTCTGCCCCTTCCTACACGTGTTAGCTATATGGCCAAACTCCTGGCACCTATAACACCTAAGAGGATTCTAATTGTTGAATATATATAGATACACAAATGTTCTAGAATGTTTGGACATCATACTGTGACATCACGAATGCTCTAGAATGGTCCATTATGACATCATACTGTGACATCACAAATGTTCTAGAATGTTTGACTATGACATCATACTGTGACATCACAAATGTTCTAGAAGGTTCTATTATGACAAATAATACCGTTCAATGACTTTATCTAAATCCAATCAATATTCCTAATGCCGTTTCAATGTAAGGTTATAAAAATAAACATATAAACATTCATATAATACAATAACCTAAATATATAGCTTTGGCTCCTCTACAATACGCTTGCCTAGGATTTGACTTGATTCAACAACAAAGCAGTCGGGGCAATGGCAAGCCGAAAACGGTAGTGTAGTTATTTGAAGTTTGGATTTTATTTTTTATGACTGAGGTAGGTAGATTACATTTTTAGAGACTAAAGTACCGAAAAAGGGTACCACTGGGTACCGGTATCGATTCACAGGTACCGGTACCGTATCGGTTCAAATGTGAACGGTACCCATCCCTATTGCTTATGTCCAGAGATTCCACCTTTGATAACTAAAGTAATGACACTTGACTTACCTGTTATATTATGTTTTGCCTTTTTAAACATGTCCCTTATCGCGCTGTCCTCTGGCTGCGCTAAGCCACGACAGCTGTCACGAGACGCGCACTGAGAGCTAGGGGTGCACCGATGTATCGGTCGGGTATCGGTATCGGCCGATAAGTGCCTTGTTGACTGCAATTGGCCTATCGGCCGATAAGCTCGAATGTGCCAATGGCAGTAGCCGATAAATGCAGTCGCGTCCTGCCAACGGCGCCGCCCCCAGTCCACTGTCCCCCACACACACACACAAGCTACTGCATCAAAGTTACTACTAAATATTCAACATTCTCTTTTGAGACTCCGCTTCAGACTCTTATCATTTGGCACTAAAAGCTAAACATTGTCACCGATATGGCTGTCCGCAACATGTCATTAATTGTGTACGCGAGGTGGTCGCTCAGTGACGACGCTAACATGAGCTAGGTTAGCTAGCATGAGCTACCGGGAGGCAGAAGACTAACGTTACTGGTGAAAATGTGATTTACGTTGGAATACTCCTTTGCCAACTTGCTGTACTTTGCTTGCAGGTCTGCAGCCATTATTGCTGGATTATGAATAGCCCCAACTTTAGCCAACGTAACGGCTAAACCTTTAACGTTAGTTAACGCTAGCTTTCGGTTAGCTGTTCAATGCTATTAATAACACAATCAAGCGAACCCATCACACCCGTCAACACCCCTCTCTCGGGAAGATGGCATTTAAGAAAGTATCTGCTGTTAAAATGACACAAACATTTGTTTTGTGGCATTAACGTTATATAGTTAGTGTTACACGTTCAATAAAATCAGCATATTATTTACCCGAAGATAGCAAGCAAGCAAGCAAGGCATTACTCCGTTCATAGCTCAGTTCCATTCCGTTGCTCATTCCGTACCCAACTACCCATTCTGCAATCTGTTAATAAAGTTTTCAACCAGACAAATGTATAGAAAGGCTTTGTTTTATTATAACATT
Source organism: Notolepis coatsorum (assembly GCF_963971535.1). NCBI lineage: Eukaryota > Metazoa > Chordata > Actinopteri > Aulopiformes > Paralepididae > Notolepis > Notolepis coatsorum. Next base: position 21,294,942 of record NC_140168.1, on the reverse strand, counting down.
TGTTGCAGTAAAATCATTGTGTCTCGTTTGGTCATCCTGTGGAGCGATGGTCGGCGGGCAGCTAACGTATTAGCTTGTTGTGGTTCTCGCAAGCAGATCAATGGCGGCATGCCCGAAAGTAGAAAATGAATAAACGCTTGCCGATTGGTGGTAAGAACAGCAGGAGGTGGGTGCTAGCGGTGTGGCGTAATTGGCCGAATCGACTGTCAATCAAAATGGTTCTATTGCATTGGTTGAAAGCTCTGGTTGAGAGAATAATATCCATCTGCAGGCCGCCAGACGATACTGGGAGAGGGATAGTGATACATGGCATGGTGGAATTAATACCATAAACATATTTCTTGATGTTTCCTTTTTTTAAGTAAGTAAAGAGGCCTACAAATACAAACATACACATACAAATATACAGTAGTTTCATTAAAAAAAAATTACAAATACTTATTTTTTGCCACAAGTATCGGTATCGGCCGATTGTGTTAGTTGAACAATCGGTATCGGTATCGGTGGCCAATTTTCATATCGGTGCATCCCTACTGAGAGCTGGCCAGTATACCATGGGAATTTTTGTGAAACATTCTGATATTTTCGCGGGCACGAGACCACTGCACAAGACCCGCGAAAATATCTCCATAACAGTTAAATACGCCTATACGGGCTAGAGAGTTATGATAATAATAATAAATGTAATGAGTGATCCTAATAAAATGTCTATTCGATTCATGAATGTCTGACTGTTAAACAAGTAAAGTAAGTACAAATATTCATCTGGTGACATGCTTCATAGCATTAACACATTTATTGACCCAGAAAATGTATAGTTTGACACCAAAATTGATCTTCTATGTTCAACATTCTAACAACAAAACCTAACCCAACATTCACATTTTTGGCAGTTGTTAGAATGTTCGACACATTTGTACCACATGCACAAACCTGCTTGATTATTGCTCCAAATAGCATGCAAGTTGGACAACGTGGGTATGTCTGGAAAGAAGAGGCTTGTGGGTACCTATAAAACCAATGTTCACTCTGATATATTCATGTGAACAGCCAAGGGACCTTTTGGAAGATGAGCATGGCAGTTTTTTCTAGGCGAAAATTTAACATAATTTTGAATCATTGCCTATTAAAACCCCCTTCCTTGAAAATGATACCAATAGAAAGCTTAGCTTCTCTAGTTTACAGGGATACCAATACCTTTGTGTTCGCTCAAATATTGAGCGCGCTATGGACCAAGATATTTATTAATGGGCAGAACCTTGATTTTACATGGCGGCCATCTTGAAATCCATCATGATGACGTGGCCCCTACCCCAAAATGAAAGCTATGATGATGAGGAACACGTGGGAAAAATTTGGTGCTTTTGTCCGGCGTGTCCACATCCTTCTCAAATCTGATGCTAAGCCACCGCACTAATATGTCGTATGTCATATTGGACTCTTTTTGTATCACAGAAACAGTACTGTATTTGCAAATCTGGTATGTCATAAATGTATAGTCGCAGTACTGTCTATCTGTATGTCATGTATGTTATGATGAATTGAAAATGGGGGACCCTGATGTAAACAAGACGAAAGTCTTTCTCTGGTCTGCATCCCCTTAACAATTGTGTGTATTGAGCTGTACTGTACCCATTCTGCAATCTGTTAATAAAGTTTTCAATCAATCAGAGATTAATACACATTTTATAAAGTTCTATTATCAATTCCACAGAGCATCCATCCTGGATTATTTCACAGGAAGCCAAACTGCTACACGTTCAGATTTGTTGGATATGTTCGAAGACCTGTGCATCAACATGCAACAAAGAGAACTCACGAATGTACTCGGGAGGCTGTATCGACATGATCCGTCAGACTTCACCATCGACGAGGTGAGAGGAGGACATGTTTATCCAGAGCGTACCATGAATCAATATATTCTTAGTACAGTCGGTGGTGCTAGTGTATTTATAGTCTGCAGTAAAAAAACTTAAATACATAAAAATCAATGCAGAGCAAGAAAATGGAAAAAAAATCTGGTAATAACCCCCCCCCCCCCCCCCTTTCCTCCAGTTCCCAAGAATCTGCAAACAAGTGGTGGAGTTGTACTACCGAAGATTATGGCAGTGCTTCTACTACTAGAAGAGGCAGAATGGAGGATGTTGGTGGAGAGTCGGCCTCTGTCTCTACTGGCCATCGCAGTCATTTCCACTACCAAGGCTGGAGCGAGCCACATCTTCGCGTCTCTCACGTTGCTGCTCGGATCACTGTTCCTTCTATCACTCCTGCACTGAGGCTCAGGGCTACAATGACTGTAGAGAGAACCAATACTGTGTGATAATAATGCCCTGACCATATATTTTTTGGGGGAGTGGAGGGCATCGGCGTATTTAGACTACTATCAGTAGAGCACATGCCCTACTGATGATCATCTGTGCCCCACTGATTAATTTTTTTTTTTTTTTTTTTTTTTTTTACAAATGTTTTTTATTTTCCCTTTTTTAACATGATCAAATGATCATTTAACATGATAAAATAATTATTATAATATTTTTTACTTCGCTTTGAAATATTATAGTGAAATATTTTGCACTGCATTTATCTTGTTGAAATCCTCCAACAGGCTCTTTTTTGTAAGTTGACTGGTTTGCACACCAATAATACAGTGCAATAATAGAATAGTAGAATAAATAGTCAAATTATGCAATCGAATGGCCAGAGTAAAATAGTGCTACAGTACAATCAACAGCGGGGTGTATTAGAAGGCTATGGTGAAGAGGTACGTTTTTAGCTTATTTCTGAAAATATTAAGAGATCTAGCTTCCCTAATGTCCATAGGTAGTGTGTTCCATAACTTTGGTGCATAGTTAGCAAAGGCTGCATCCCTGATTTTCTTTAGACTGTGGCTTGGAACCTTCAATAGACCAGTAGTAGATGATCGCAATGTTTATACTCTGTATATAAGGAGGAGGACCTTGAAATCAATTCTAAATGTTACCGGAAGCCAGTGTAGGTAGGTTACTTGTAACTTCGGGTTTGATCCAAGGAGTAAGTTGCCCCATATTGCTCTGTAACATTTCTCTTTTTGTTATAGGACCGACTAGTAGGATTTCAGTTTTGCCCTCATTTAATTTTAGGAAGTTGTTCGTCATCCATTTGTTTATTGCTAAGAGACAGGCGGAAATGGAGTTTATAGCTGTGTGATCATTTGGTTCAGCGGAGATGTACAATTGTGTGTCATCTGCGTAACTATGGAAACATACATTGTGCTTTCTAATGCTTTCTCCTCAATGTTCAATGCAAGTAAAGCACTTTAAACTTTAAGTATGACTAAATGCTTTCTTGACTATATATATAGTAACTGTTCCAAAATGCATAGATTTCTATGTATTTTAGGGGTTTGGGTGGCTAGCTCTTTTTAATATAAATGTCAGATTGTTTTATTTATTTCATAGATTTCTATGCATTTCAGGAGTTTGGGGGGCTGGCTCCCCAAAATAATTAAATAACATAACCCTAACCTAACCCTAAAACCGAAATAAAGTTAAAAAAAAAAAGTTACAAAATCCACCCATTTTCGCCCACAAACCGGCCAAATTTTTTTCTTCATAGTTTTTGGTGCCCTTCTGTGCCCTTCTGTGCCCTACTAGTGCTGGGTCTAGATACGCCCCTGGTGGAGGGGTGTGTGTGTGGGGGGGGGGGGGGGAGATAATGAGGAAAGTGATTGTAATGTTATGTCTAGTAACATCAGGGACTATATTACGCTGTGCAGGATACCTGCGTAATACGAGAGCCTACAACAGGACGGAGCATGCGCAGGATCACCCCGGGAGTAGCCGGCTAAGCATGCAGTCGTGTTCCGAGTCAACCCATACCTGATGTTGAATAAAGAGTGTTTACTAAACCAACCGAGTGATTATTCAACATTACATGGTGTCAGAAGTCAACCATGGCAAAGTTCCCACCGCCGAGCAGTTTGGACTTCAGCCATCCGGAGTAGTGGCCTGAATGGAAACGCAGTCTCGAAAGTCATGGAAAAAATAGTCTACGAACAGGTCGAAAAGTACCTAGCGGAAAAAAATCTAATCTACGAATTCCAATCTGGCTTCAGAACATCCCACTCCACTGACACATGCCTTCTCTATTTGAACGACCACATCAAACGAGGTGGACGCGGGCAAATACTGCGGCATGGTCATGCTGGACCTACAAAAGGCCTTCGACACTGTCAATCACTCCATTCTGATTGACAAGCTAAAAGCAATTGGTTTTGATAGTCTATCAGTGAGCTGGATACAATCCTACCTTGAGGGGAGGGAACAGATGGTGGAGGTAAACGGTACCCTATCCCCCCCCCTCACAGTGAGCTGTGGTGTTCCACATGGAAGCATACTAGGACCGCTACTGTTCCTAATTTATGCAAATGACATGTCGTCAGCTTGTGACTGCAACTTGTTCCTGTTTGCGGACGACTCAGCCCTGCTGGTCTCTGACAAGAACAAGTTACAGGTTGAAAAAACCCTCAGCTCGGAACTAGGCAAAATCTGCATATGGCTCGCTGATAACAAACTATCATTACACATGGGCAAAACAGAGTCCATTCTCTTCGGTTCAAATAACAAACTCAGCAAGACCGACGACTTCTCAGTTACAGTGGGTGACAATATTGTCACAAGGAAAGATGAAATTACCTACCTGGGTTCCATCCTAGAGGCTAATCTCTCCTGTGACAAAATGGCATCCAATGTAATAAAAAAAGTCAACCAACGAACTCGATTCTTGTACCGGATCACCTCTCTGGTAAACAAGAATACCCTGAAGACTCTGGCAGGAGCACTCATTCAAGGGTACTATGACTATGCTTGCACCTCATGGTACCAAAGCACCTCCAAGGCGCTAAAAACTAAATTACAAACATCTCAAAACAAACTGGTCAGACTACTGCTTGACCTTACTCCTAGAACCCACCTCACCCCTGCCCACTTTGACAACCTAGGATGGCTTAGAGTAGACGACAGAGTACAGCAACTTGCAATGGGCCTGGTCTACAAGATACACTACACAACCAAGGTACCCATGTACATGTCAAAATACTTCCCAAAGGTCAGTGAATACCACGATCACAACACCAGAGGGAGCTCCACAAATCATGTTAAACCCAGATTCGGCTCAAACAAGGGACTAAACACGTTTCGCAATTATGCCACATCAATGTGGAACGCCCTACCCAAAACTGTAAAGGAATGTGAATCACTACCCACTTTCAAAACCACTCTCAAGGGACACCTACGGGAGACTGCAATTCGAAACTGGCCCCTGTAAATGTCCTAACCCAACCCCCTCCAATGTACAGTAATTTACCTAGTATGGTTTTGTCAATATTCCAATGTACAATTGTGCTTGTTTGTACAGTGTCCCCCCCCCCCCCCAAATGTACAGTTTTGCTTGTTTATACAGTGTTTCTCCCCCCCCCTCCCCAACCACCTCTAATGTAAATTACCCAGTATGGTTGTCAATATCCCAATGTACCCAACCCCCCCCCACACAACCCCACCCAACCTCCTCCAATGTACAGTTTCTACGTCAAATGTATATACTCCCTTTTCTTGACTCTTTTTGTATCACAAACAGTACTGTATTTGCAAATCTGGTATGTCATAAATGTATAGATGTAGCAGTACTGTCTATCTGTATGTCATGTATGTCATATATGTCCTGATGAATTGAAAATGGGGGACCCTGATGTAAACAAGATGAAAGTCTTTCTCTGGTCTGCATCCCCTTAACAATTGTGTGTATTGAGCTGTACTGTATTGTACCCATTCTGCAATCTGTTAATAAAGTTTTCAATCAATCAATCAATCAATCAGATTCCACAGGTACAGAATTGCGACCAAATTAGACAAAGAGGAGGAAGAAGTGCAAGTGTGCACTCTGCTGTACGCGCTCGGAAGTGAAGCCGAATCGATCGTCAAGACCTTCGTCATTGAGCTCTATCATTGAAGTGGGTGGCACTGGTGGCATTCAAGGGGGGTAAGGCGCACCGCATGGCTGGCAATGAAAGTGTTAAGGGGATGCAGACCGGAGAAATACGTTTGTCTAGTTTACATCAGGGTCCCCCATTTTCAATTCATATTGATGAGCTAGCTAATCAAAATGAGCTAGCTAATTAACATGGCAATAGGCCATCGGGTTTCAATGGTCATTAAAAAGCAATGAGCTGTCATCATTTGCCGTGGACTATTCAGGAAAGTCGTGGAATTTGATTAGTAAAAAAAATGTAAGTAGGAACTATGAATTAGGTTATGTATTATTGCGCTTTTATTGTGAAATTGTTGGGCCGGAAGTGACTGTGACTCCGAGCCTGAGGCTGAGCTCAGTCGCGTTACTCGCGTAGGACTCAGGTAACTAACTGATACTTGCTGATCTCAATTCAAAACGTCTCTGAGCATTTCGCAGCCTATTTGATCTTCACCAGACATTAAAAGAGACCAACACATTTGACCATGTCTGGCCACGGCCACGGTGGTCACGGTGGCGGCCACAGCCACGGCTGCGGCGGGTGCGAAGGAGAACACGAGCCCGCGGAGAGGGGCCTGGAGTACGGACTGTATCAGCGGATCGACACCGAGAAGCTGCAGTGCCTCAACGAGAGTAGAGACGGGGATGGGAAGCTCGTATTCAAACCCTGGGACCAACGGGCAGATCGAGAAAAGGTAAGAAACAAGTGAGTCCCTTTGTGTGTGTGTGTCTAGATGTAGCAGTACTGTCTATCTGTATGTCGTGTATGTCATATGTCGTATGTGTCATATTGGACTCTTTTTGTATCACAGAAACGGTACTGTATTTGCAAATCTCCTATGTCATAAATGTATAGTCGCAGTACTGTCTATCTGTATGTCGTGTAAGTCATATATGTTATGATGAATTGAAAATGGGGGACCTTGATGTAAACAAGACGAAAGTCTTTCTCTGGTCTCCATCCCCTTAACAATTAATTGTGTGTATTGAGCCGGGCCCGTACTGTATTGTACCCATTCTGCAATCTGTTAATACAGATTTCAATCAATCAATCAAGTCTCTGAACTCTTTGTTGTGTCAGTGTCTAAAATTTGCCCATGGACTTTTGACAGCTACTGCAAGTGGCTTAGAATATGCACCACCAGCAACTATCTGGATGCAAAGCACTATCTTCATGCATGCATGCTGTATGGGCGTGTGAAATTTACATCGCACAGTTGAATTAACGTTATATACACTCATGCATGCATCCATGCAAGTGCAACTGACATAGCATCTTTCATAGAGCCCCGTAGATGGTTGCAACTATGGTCCTATGATGGTTAGGAAAGGAGGCTAATGTAGCCTTTTCTTTCTCTTTAAGTTCGTCGAGAGTGATGCAGACGAAGAACTCCTGTTCAACATCCCGTAAGTCATCAACCTGTTATGAAGGTTCAGTTTTTCTATTCCAGGATTTCAGTAGTTTTTTTTACATGCACCCCCCTTCCTTTTATTTCTAAAGGAGATTTCTGGTTCCCTGTCCCTCATTATTTCGTGTGCTTTTGTGTTGTCCTGATCAGGCCCCTGTCGTGATGACTTAGCTTTAGGGCGGCGGTGGCCTAGTGGTGGCTTCCCTGAATGTAACAAAGGAACGCTGTCTCTCAGTTTTACAGGCAGCGTGAAACTGAAAGGGATCATCATCTCTGGGGAAGACGATGAGTCCCACCCTGCAGAAATACGACTGTGAGTGTCTTGCAATGCTGCTGGACAGGGGCGGGACACAGGGTTTGCGGGCAGGGCAGGGCAATACCATAGAGGCCATGATGTACCAAAGAGTCAATAGACCCCCCCCCCCCCCCACACACACACACACACACACACATACATGCCAACATTACAGTGTTCCTTAACATTAACAATTGCATTCAAATGAACAATTATAGTCACTTGTAGGAAAAGGGGCCCATCGTGATAACTCCACCAGTGGCTATAACCATAACTAGGTAAAAGATTATTGTCATAATTTCAACACAGGCTTGATCTTTAGAATTTTGGAATTATTACAGGGGTCCAAACTAAGCGTAACTAGGACATCCAGGTGTGTGTGTGTGTGTGTGGTGTGTGGTATGTGTGTGTGTGTGTGTGTGTGCTCGCGCATTGAGATGCAGTGAAGCCACTTTTTTCCTCTTAATCAGTCGACTGCTGGAGCTGACCTTGATTTCTGTTTATTTGTTGTCGTCTTTCATCATCACTGTCGTTGCCTTCTAGGTACAAGAATATACCCAACATGTGCTTTGATGACGCCGGAAGAGAACCTGAGCAAGCTTTTCGCCTCAACAGGGACCCGCGGGCGGAGCTGGAGTACCCGACCAAGTGAGAATGAAAGCAAAGAGTCATGTTTTGCTTCTCCATGTGATTGATTGAAAACTTTGTTTAACAGATTGCAGAATGGGTACAATACAGTACGGCTCAATACACACAATTGATGCAGGGGATGCAGACCAGAGAGACTTTCGTCTTGTTTACATCAGGGTCCCCCATTTTCATTTCATAACATTTATGACATACAGATATACAGTACTGTTACATCCCGACATTTATGACATACAAGATATACAAATATACAGTACTGTTTATTTACAGACAGAGTTTCTAAAAGAGAATATATACATTTGAGGGGGAGGAAACTACATTGGGGGGGGGGGGTTGGTTTGTGAGTGACTGTCTATCTCTTTCTCCCGCAAAGTCCCTCGTTGTCTCAGATGAAGACGTACTTTAAATTGACTGTCTCAATATGAATGTGTTCACATCATCCAAGCCTTTTAACCAAGTCACCGTTCTCTCCTCTCACCGTTCCCAGAGTTGCCCGTTTCTCCAATGTTAACCACCTGTCTATTCATATATCAAAGAACTTTGGGACAGAGACCACTCGGGTTTACTACATTGGACTCAGAGGAGAGTATTCCCAGGTGAGTCCTATCGACCCCAGCCCCTCAACATATGTGGAGTAGGAAAGAACATGAATATCAGCAGGTGAATATGTAAGGGATAATGTATATATATATAATGACAAGGTCATTGTCGCAAAATAATTGACCGACACAGAGTTTAAAATACCGAGGCGCCTCGCCGAGGTGTTTTAAACGTCAGTGAAGGTCAATTATTTTGCGACAATGACCGAGTATAGCTATACATTATCCCGCTTATTACATGGCTAACTTACTAACAATATACCTAATTCATTTTACACCATCGACAAGACGAGATCAAATGCAGACGCAGTTCTGTTCTGTGGCTCTGTCAGCCCAAATAAAGTGATTATTATTATCGCCGGCAGACGGCAGGTGTGTGTGTCTGATTGCACTGAAACAGTGTGTGTCAGTGGGCTTGATTGCTCCAGCTGCGAAAAACAATAATCACCGGTGGTTATCGAAAAATAATTCACCGCTGTCGGGGGCTATTGACCAATCACAATCAAGCATTTCGGCGAATGTTAAAACGCCATGTAATAAGTAAGGGATAATGTATAGCTACGAGGTCGTTGTCGCAAAATAATTGACCGACATGGAGTTTAGAATACCGAGGAGCCTCGCCGAGGTGTTCTAAATGTAGTGAAGGTCAATTATTTTGCGACAATGACAGAGTATAGCTATACATTATCCCGCTTATTACATGGCTAACTTACTAACAATATACCTAATTCATTTTACACCATCGACGAGACGAGATCAAATGCAGACGCAGTTCTGTTCTGTCGCTCCGCGCTGTCATCGCCGGCAGCTTCGCCGGCAGCCGGCAGGTGTGTCTGATTGCACTGATGCAGTGTGTGTCAGTGGGCTTGATTGCTCCAGCTGCGCACAGCGGTCATTATTGCTCGGCAGAGGTCCGTTATCGAGTAATAACGGACCTCTGCCGAGCGCTATTGACCAATCACAATCAAGCATTTAGGCGAATGTTAAAACGCCATGTAATAAGAATTATTAATCAATATTAACAGCAGATGAATATGAACTACTGATAAATATCAACAGCAGGTGAATATATGGAACACCTCTGAAAGGTTTGGAGAGAAAAAAAAAAGGGGAAAATAGGAGGATCATTGTTCTATATTTCTAATCAGGTACTGAAAAGCAGCAGTGTTCTACCTCAGGATCTGGGGACATATTAAGGCTGGGCTCCTACCACTGTGTGGCCTGGGGCCAAATGCCACACCGACTGCCACATTAATAGGTGGTTGAGGATTCTTGGACATTGAGAGTCGGAGACGTGGAGCCTGTTGATATGAATCCACATAGCTGGGGGATGAGGCTGGACACTGAGGAATGCCATTTATAAAATGGTTCTCCTTTAACGATTAACAATTAAGCATTAACAATAATTGTTTCTATGGTAATATGTCTGCGGAAAGGTCAATTGTGTTGTAATTAGGGAAGGGAGGGGATTGAAGGGTGTCTTTTTTATTTTTGTCATGTGCTGTTGTTTGTATATATGTATGTTTGTGTAAAAGAAATGTTTTACAATAAAAACATTGTTTTTAAAAAAACAGCAGGTGAATATGAAATACTGATAAATATCAACAGCAGGTGAATATGAACTACTGATAAATATCAACAGCAGATGAATATGAACTACTGATAAATATCAACAGCAGGTGAATATGAAATACTAATAAATATCAACAGCAATTGAATATGAACTACTGATAAATATCAACAGCAGGTGAATATGAACTACTGATAAATATCAACAGCAGGTGAATATGAAATACTAATAAATATCAACAGCAGTTGAATATGAACTACTGATAAATATCAACAGCAGGTGAATATGAACTACTAATAAATATCAACAGCAGATGAATATGAACTACTGATAAATATCAACAGCAGGTGAACATGAACTACTAATAAATATCAACAGCAGGTGAATATGAACTACTGATAAATATCAACAGCAGGTGAATATGAACTACTGATAAATATCAACAGCAGGTGAATATGAACTACTGATAAATATTAACAGCAGGTGAATATGAGCTACTGATAGACACCAACAGCAGCTGTGCTTATAGCAGGAATGTGCTTGATCATGGATGCTGTGCTGGAACACTCGGGTCTAGCGCTAGATGTTCCATTTTCCAGGATGTGCTAGAATGCTCGTTCTAAGTCTTCTGACAGACATGCCATTTTCTCCTCACACTCCGTCCATCTGCTTTGTCCCGTTCCTCCCCCCAGGCTCACAGACACGAGGTGACTATTTGCACCTATGAGGCGTCGGCAAACCCAGCTGATCACAAAGTGGAGAGCATCATCCCGCAAACTAACTTCATCTCCTGAACAATGTGGAAGAAGAGGGGAAGTTGAATGGCTTCCGCTGACTTGACAGTTACTCGCTTTGCTGGAGGCAAGAAGTCAAAGATGTGTGTGGTGCTGCGTTTTGGCAGGGGAACACTCAGGAGTGGGCCAGGTTTGACTGAGACATGCCACCTGGATACTGAATACCAGAGGCCTTGAAGTGCCAAATTGTTGTTCTGTTTGTACGGCAATAAAGCGTGAAGGCTGGAAGTATTATTTGTTAAATAAATGCATAATACATCTGACGTTCTCATTAAGTGTCATTTTAATTTGTTTTCTTCTAATGTATATGCGTGCATGCAGTCCACACGTGTGCGTCGTCTGAAGGAGTGAGAGCCATAAAAGACTATCTTAACAACTCTGCTCGCAATCAGTGTTGTACAGCCCAGGTGTGCTGCTGCAATTGAGGGATAAAGTACCAGAACGGAAGTACAAGATCTCAGCCTGAGAGTACAGTTTCTAATATCTTCCGCTATATCTGAAAGCCTTCTGCCCCCTAGTGGTCGGTTGTTGTGTGACACTGCATGGCATTCTGGGACTGGCCTCCATAGTCTGAAGTACTCCAAGTTTCAAGTTTCTTTAATAGTTGTCATACAGAAGTACAGAATACTTTTATACAAAATGCTTCTTACTGTTTCGCTCCAGAGACTGTGTTAGACAAGATAGTATGAAATAAAATAGTATAGCATGTAAAATAGAGGTCACAGTGTTCAGTATAGACATTTGTACAGTGTTCGATGCAGAATAGAAGTAACTGAGTTACCATACAATATACTATGCAATGTACTAATATACAATACTATATAGTGCAGAGCAGAAATGGGATGAGGTACAATTTAGGTACAATTTACAGTAAGGTGTGCGAGTTGTAGTGCAAATCCTTTACCAATAAATATAAAGTGTAAAGTGTGTTTAGGTGTTCTAAAGTGGGTGCTGCAGTGGGTTGCCTGTTTAAAGTGAGTGTGGATGTGTGTGCTGTGTGCATTTGATGGTTGCTGCATAGTGTTTATTGTTCGTTGAGCAGCCTGATGGCCAGTGGATAGAAGCTCCTTCTGAGTCTTTCTGTGCTCGCCTTAAGACTCCGGTATCGCTTGCCTGACTGCAGCAGTTCAAAGAGGCAGTTGTTCGGGTGGCTGGAGTCCTTGATGATTCTCTTAGCCTTCCCCCTGCACCGCTTGTTGTAAATGTTCTGGAGGGTGGGAAGCCCCCCTCCAATTGTGCGTTCGGCTGAACGTGTCACTCTTTGTAGTCCGCTACGGTCTTGTGCAGTGCTATTCCCAAACCAGGAGGTGATGTTGCCAGTCAGGATGCTCTCGATTGTACATGAGTAGAAGTTCCTAAGGATCTTCTGACTGACTTGGAACTTCCTTAGGCGCCTGAGGAAGTAGAGGCGTTGTCGTGCCTTCTTCACAACACTGTCAATGTGTGTGGTCCATGTCAAGTCCTCGGATATGTGGGCTCCGAGGTACTTGAAACTGTTCACTCTCTCAACCGGTGCCCCGTCGATGCTGAGGGGGCTGTAGTCCTTGACCCCCGACCTCCTGAAGTCCACAATCATCTCTTTTGTTTTGCTGACGTTCAGGGAGAGGCAGTTCTCCTGACACCACTGTGACAGATTCTCTACCTCTTCCAGGTAGGCCCTCTCGTCGTTGTTAGAGATCAGGCCCACCACTACTGTGTCATCAGCAAATTTGATGATTGTGTTGTTGTTCCGCTGTGCCACGCAGTCATGTGTGTACAGGGAGTAGAGGAGGGGGCTCAGAACACAGCCCTGGAGGGCCCCTATGTTGAGCGTGATGGATGAGGAGGTGCAGTTGCCTGCTCTTACCACCTGGGGTCTGCCCGTCAGGAAGTCCAAGACCCACTGGCAGAGGTCATAGTTCAAGCCCAGGTCCCTGAGCTTGGCTATGAGTTTGGAGGGGACTATGGTATTGAATGCTGAGCTGTAGTCAATGAACAGCATTCTCACATAGTTCCCCTGCCTCTTGTCCAGGTGTGATGCTGCTGTGTGCAGCACATGGGCTATGCTATAGCATCCTCCGTGGATCTGTTGGGGCGGTATGCAAATTGCAGGGGGTCCAGGTTGATGGGGAGGAAGGAACAGATGTGGCCCTTCACTAGCTTCTCAAAGCACTTCATGGCTATGGAGGTGAGGGCCATAATACCTCTCTCTTTTTGTCCCCTTCCCTTTTATCTCCCACATGTCATGTGACATGTCAAATTAGCTTGAAGGACCATTACTTGATTGGAGTCTTGCTCATCTGATTTGACCGTGGACAGGGTGAGCAGCTTTAAGTACCCGGGGGTCCACATCTCAGAGGACCTGACATGGACAACACACATAGACTCAGTCGTAAAAAAAAATAAAAAGGCGAAGCAGCGCCTCTACCACCTGAGACAGTTAAGGAAGTTCAAAGTATCGGGGAAGATACTCCAGTCCTTCTACTCCAGGGCTGTAGAGAGCATCTTGACTACAGAGAGTGGTGCGCTCAGCTGAGCGTACTACGGGTATTAGAATAGAATAGAAATACTTTTATTATCCAGAGGGAAATTTGACACAGCAAATCGCTCAACATTTAAACATTTATAGACCGAACAGGTCACGAATAAGAATAGCAAAACAAATCAATTCAAATTGCCTAAGATAAGAGTAGAATAAAATATACAGTAAATAAATAAATACAGTAAAAATATACTGAGGTCTACAGTAGGTGTAGTATTGCACAGTGCTGTTTCAAAACTAAGTCCAGGAAGATGGTAACTGTCACTCTGTGCTCAGTGAGGCACAGTGATGCATTGTAAAGTCTGATGGCTGTTGGAATGAAGGACTTCCTGTGCCGTTCAGTGCTGCATTTAGGTAGTGTAAGCCTGGCACTGAACATGCTGCTCCTGTCAGCCAAGTCTGTGTATAGTGGGTGGGAGGGGTTTTCCCTGTTGGCCTGGAGCTTAGCAAGGCTCCTCCTCAACGCCACCCTCGCTAGGGAGTCCAGCTCCACCCCAACCACGCTACTGGCCTTCCTGACCAGCTTATCCAGCCTGTTTGTGTCCCCTGCTCTCAGACCCCTGCCCCAGCAGGTCACGGCGTACAAGAAGGCGCCCGCCACCACCGACTCGTAGAACATCCTCAACATCCTTGTACAGACGTTGAAGGATCTCAGCCTTCTGAGGAAGTAGAGTCGGCTCTGGCCCTTCTTGTAGCGGCACGGTGGTGTAGTGGTTAACACTGTCGCCTCACAGCAAGAAGGTCCAGGGTTCGATTCTCGCTTGGGGACCAGGTTTCCATGATGCCAGGTACTCAGGTGGGGTATCTCCCAGGCTTTTCTGTGTGGAGTTTGCATGTTCTCCCCGTGCTCGCAAGGGTTTCCCCCCCGATAAGATAAACCCAATGGAAAAACATGCACAACAGATCGCTAACACTGTGGCGTCCTTGACGAAGACGGACAGGAGCACTTGGATTGGTCCTCGGGGCACAGCTCACGTTGACGCCCTATCTGCTCCCGGCTGCCCATGGGGGGAAGGACAACTGGATGGGAAAAGTGCAGAGAGACATTTCATCTGCGACTCAGTGCATGTGTGTGTGCGTTCCTGTGGGTCACCCATCTCGCGTGTGTGTTAAACTGCATGACAAATAAAGACTTCTAGTCTTCTAGTCTAACAATTATTATTGTACGGTGCCTCTGCATGTTTTAACCCGTTCAGTTTGTTGTCGATGTGCACACCGATTGCACTACCACCCCTGCAGGACTTATATAACAAGAGGTGCAAATCCAGAGCCTGCAGAATAATGAAAGACCCTCACCACCCCAACAACAGCCTGTTCAAGCTGCTGCGGTCAGGCAAACGCCTGCGCACACCAGAAACTAGGACAGAGAGACTTCGGCTCAGCTTCTTTCCCCAGGCCATCAGAGTCTTGAACACTGAACTCTCCACACATGAGCACACACACAACACACATACTGTATAAGCACACACTAACAGTCACTTTAGCACGAACACACACACACACACACATGCTGTACACGCTCACACTAAACGGTCACTTTACCAATGAAAAGGTCACTTTAAAAAATTAAATTAAAAAGAACGGGAGTGGTTCTTGTATAGAAATAGATGGATATAGCAAGATAGCATATAGGATAGTATAACTGTATATTGTATAGTAGTGTACATAAGACCCAGTGCCTCATCCGTAGCTTAACACTATTGCACTATCGCAGGACCTTAGCATGTCTTTTACCATGCATTTTTTTTTTTTTTTTTTTATGTACATTATACCTGTTATGTCTTATTCTTATTACTTGTATTATTGCACAATCACTGCGGGCATGACCACCCGCATTTCACTGTATGCCTTGTATGCCGTGACAAATAAAACTCTTGACTTGACTTGTAGGATATCAACTGGGGGAGAGAAAGAAACGTAGGGACATCATAAAGCCTTTATGAACTATTATTATGGACTCAAAACCTGGATGCAGTCCAAGGTCCCCTGCAGTGGAAATTCACACACTCCCTTTATTTCACAATAGACATGAGTGGCCAACGATTCCACCATGTTAACATTTTAACACAAATGTTTAAGTGAACAGTTTAACCAAGCTTCCAGGTCTGAGCTGAGTGAGAAAACATTTACCTCCAACCATTTTCATAACTTCCTATTAGCAGAGTGATATTTGATTCATGGTTTTGTTGCATTATTAATGCTGTGTATCACATTGCAGTCTGCAGCAGTTTGAGTGCATTTACTGTGGAGTGTAAACCTTGTCTGGAGGAGTATGTTGCTATTGGGATTAACTTTGATCTCATTCCAAGAATGCTGTTGGTTATTTTAAGAATACAAATAAATGGAAATATATTTAGTTTTCCTCCACAATGCATCGAAAGATATTTTAGATCACAAAATAAAATGTAAATGTATAGTATATAAATATAGATATATTGTTCTCCCTGTATCTATTTAGTAATAATAACAGTGATTGAAAACTTGAATTAACAGATTGCAGAATGGGTACAGTACAGTACAGCTCAATACACACACTTGTTAAGGGGGTGCAGTTGCAGACCAGATAAAGACTTTCGTCTTGTTTACATCAGGGTCCCCCATTTTCAATTCATAATGACATTTATGACATACACAACATACAATACTATCTTTTTTAGACCCTTTTTGTATCACAAACAGTACTGTATTTGTAGATCTGGTAGGCCTATGTCATAAATGTCTAGATGTAGCAGCACTGTCTATCCTAGAGACAAATCTTTCCTGTGACAAAATGGCATCCAATGTAATAAAAAAAGTCAACCAACAAACTCGATTCTTGTACCGGATCTCCTCACTGGTAAACAAGAATACCCTGAAGACTCTGGCAGGAGCACTCATTCACGGGGTACTTGCTGGTCTCTGACAAGAACAAGTTACAGGTTGAAAAAACCCTCATCTCTGAACTAGGCAGAATCTGCACCTGGCTCGCTGATAACAAACTATCATTACACCTGGGTAAAACAGAGTCCATTCTCTTCGGTTCAAATAACAAACTCAGCAAGACCGACGGTTTCTCTGTTACAGTGCCATGGGTGACAATATTGTCACAAGGAAAGATAAAATTACATACCTAGGTTCCATCCTAGAAGCAAATCTTTCCTGTGACAAAATGGCATCCAATGTAATCAAAAAAGTCAACCAACGAACTCGATTCTTGTACCGGATCTCCTCTCTGGTAAACAAGAATACCCTGAAGACTCTGGCAGGAGCACTCATTCAAGGGTACTACGACTATGCTTGCACCTCATGGTACCAAAGCACCTCAAAGGCACTAAAAACAAAATTACAAACATCTCAAAACAAACTGGTCAGACTACTGCTTGACCTTACTCCTAGAACCCACCTCACCCCTGCCCACTTTGACAACCTAGGATGGCTTAGAGTAGACGACAGAGTACAGCAACTTGCAATGGGCCTGGTCTACAAGATACACTACACGACCAAGGTACCCATGTACATGTCAAAATACTTCCCAAAGGTCAGTGAATACCACGATCACAACACCAGAGGGAGCTCCACAAATCATGTTAAACCCAGATTCGGCTCAAACAAGGGACTAAACACGTTTCGCAATTATGCCACATCAATGTGGAACGCCCTACCCAAAGCTGTAAAGGAATGTGAATCACTACCCACTTTCAAAAACACTCTCAAAAAACACCTACGGGAGACTGCAATTCGAAACTGGCCCCTGTAAATGTCCTAACACAACCCCCTCCAATGTACAGTAAATGACGAAATATGGTCTTGTCAATATTCCAATGTACAGTTTTGCTTGTACAGTTGTACAGTGTGTGTCCCCCACCCCTCCTACCCAACCTCCCCCCCACCCACCCAACCACCTCCAATGTACAGTCCCCCCCCCCCCCCCCCCCCACCTACCCAACCTCCTCCAATGTACTGTTTCTCTTTTCTGGACTCTTTTCGTATCACAAACAGTACTGTATTTGCAAATCTGGTATGTCATAAATGTATAGATGTAGCAGTACTGTCTATCTGTATGTCATGTATGTCATATATGTTATGATGAATTGAAAATGGGGGACCCTGATGTAAACTAGACGAAAGTCTTTCTCTGGTCTGCATCCCCTTAACAATTGTATGTATTGAGCTGTACTGTACTGTACCCATTCTGCAATCTGTTAATAACGTTTTCAATCAATCAATCAATATCTGTATGTCATCATGTCATATAATATATGACATGATGACATACAGATATTGATTGATTGATTGATTGAAAACGTTATTAACAGATTATTAACAACATATTATGTTATGATGAATTGAAAATTGGGGACCCTGACATTTTGACCTCTGACAAGTCCATGATCTCCAGTAAAGGGGTGATAGCATGCGGGTTAAGTGATCATTATATGATTTTCTGTACCCGCAAAAAGCTAAAACAGAAGGCCGGCTGTCACAAAACAGTCACATCTAGAGACCTCAAAACTTACTCTAGAGAGGCCTTTAACCTAGAACTGGGGAGCTTGGACTGGTCAGATGAGCTCAGTGGTACACAGGTTGAAGAAACATGGCTTGGATTCAAAACCAAATTCACAGCAATACTCAACAACATGGCACCGATAAGAACCACCAGGGTTAAAAATCGCGCTGAGGCATGGATGCACACTGAAATACTGGCCGCTATGAAAACCAGAGACAAAAAATGCTCTGAACTTCATAAAAGTCAGACAAAGCTTTCCAAAAGCTCAAACAGTGAACTCCAAGCCCACGTGGTTGAACTAAAAATCCAAAGAAACAGACTAAGAAATGACGTAAACACCATGATCAGAACCGCAAAAAGAAATTTCATCAACGACAAAACTGAGGAAAACAAAAACAAACCCCGCGAACTTTGGAAATTACTCAATAATCAACTAGGCTGCAGTAAAAAACTTAAAACCAGATTCTCAAACATAAACATAAAGACGGACAACACGCTCATCACAGACAAGCTGGATGTAGCCAATTACTTAAACATCTTCTTCACAAACATAGCCACAACACTGGTAAACAAACTACCCTCCCACTCAGGGCATTATGGGGTAGAACACATAGTAGCATACTACAAAAACCTAGGGGTCCACAAAGACGACTTCAAACTTGAAATGGTAACAACCGATGAGGTACTCAAAAAATTGAGCGCCCTCCAACCTAACAAGGCCACTGGCCATGACAACATCCCCTCCAAATTCCTCAGAGACGCAGCAGCCGCCATCACCCCAGTCATCACACACATAATAAACCTCTCTATAAGACAGGGGCACGTCCCCAAGGACTTCAAACTTGCGAGAGTGACCCCTCTACACAAAAAGGGCAGCAAATTAGACCCAGGCAACTACCGCCCTGTTTCTATTCTTACCTCCATCTCGAAAGTCATGGAGAAAATAGTCTACGAACAGGTCGAAAAGTACCTGGCGGAAAAAAACCTAATCTACGAATTCCAATCTGGCTTCAGAACGTCCCACTCCACTGACACATGCCTCCTCTATTTGAACGACCACATCAAACAAGAGGTGGACGCTGGCAAATACTGCGGCATGGTCATGCTGGACCTACAAAAGGCCTTCGACACTGTCAATCACTCCATTCTAATGGACAAGCTAAAAGCAATTGGTTTTGATAGCCTATCAGTGAGCTGGATGCAATCCTACCTGGAGGGGAGAGAACAGATGGTAGAGGTAAACGGTACTCTATCCCCCCCCCTCACAGTGAGCTGTGGTGTTCCACAAGGAAGCATACTAGGACCGCTACTCTTCCTAATTTATGCAAATGACATGTCGTCAGCCTGTGACTGCAACTTGTTCCTGTTTGCGGACGACTCAGCCCTGCTGGTCTCTGACAAGAACAAATTGCAGGTTGAAAAAACCCTCAGCACGGAACTAGGCAAAATCTGCATATGGCTCGCTGATAACAAACTATCATTACACATGGGCAAAACAGAGTCCATTCTCTTCGGTTCAAATAACAAACTCAGCAAGACCGACGGATTCTCAGTTACAGTGGGTGACAATATTGTCACAAGGAAAGACGAAATTACCTACCTGGGTTCCATCCTAGAGGCAAATCTTTCCTGTGACAAAATGGCATCCAATGTAATAAAAAAAGTCAACCAACGAACTAGATTCTTGTACCGGATCTCCTCTCTGGTAAACAAGAATACCCTGAAGACTCTGGCAGGAGCACTCATTCAAGGGTACTATGACTATGCGTGCACCTCATGGTACCAAAGCACCTCAAAGGCGCTTAAAACAAAATTACAAACATCACAAAACAAACTGGTCAGACTACTACTTGACCTGAACCCCAGAACCCACCTCACCCCTGCCCACTTTGCCAACCTAGGATGGCTTAGAGTAGACGACAGAGTACAGCAACTTGCAATGGGCCTGGTCTACAAGATACACTATACGACCGGGGTGCCCATGTACATGTCAAAATACTTCCCAAAGGTCAGTGAATACCACAACCACTACACCAGAGGAAGCTCAACAAATCATGTTAAACCCAGATTCGGCTCAAACAAGGGACTAAACACGTTTCGCAATTATGCCACAACAATGTGGAACGCCCTACCCAAAGCTGTAAAGGAATGTGAATCCCTGCCCACATTCAAAACCGCCCTTAAAGAGCACCTACGGGAGGCTGCAATTCGAAACTGGCCACCATAAATGCCCAAAACCCCCACCACCTCCTAATAGACAGTCTCCTCCCCACCGCATGTATATATTCCCTCCCCGCCGTATGTATATTTCCCTCCCACCCACCCACCCCCTCCTAATGTACAGTCCCCTCCCCATCATATGTATATACTCTGTCAGGATCTAGGGGTAACAGTACTGTATATTTGAATACCGCCTATGTCACAAATGTATCAGTACTAAATACCTATATGTCCCTATGCCATAAATGTCATGTATGTTGTGTATGTCATAAATGTCTATATGAATTGAAAATGGGGGACCCTGATGGAAACAAGACAAACGTCTTTCTCAGGTCTGCATCCCCTTAACAATTGTATGTATTGAGCCGTACTGTATTGTACCCATTCTGCAATCTGTTAAATAAAGTTTTCATTCATTCATTCATTCATTCATTCTGGTGTAAACAAGACGAAAGTCTTTCTCTGGTCTGCAACTGCATCCCGTGTGTGTATTGAGCTGTACTGTATTGTACCCATTCTGCAATCTGTTAATAAAAATGTCAATCAATCAATCAATCAATCAAAGGGTGTGGAATGGATACTGTGGTCGGTGACGTCACTGCGACGAAGAACGTGCCCGCCCCCCCCCCCCTGTGTGTGTGTGCGCGTGCGCGAGGCAGTAGCGGAAGTTCCGTTGTGATCTCTGGGACAGCAAGCGGTGAGTGTGAAGAATCATTGTATTAGCGGGCCGCGGTTTATTAATTTCTATCACTTTACCGCCGGTCGAACCGAACCCATTTGGGGCCTTTAGGGTGTCTAGAACACGGCGACCACCGGACCATGTTCTAAACTAGCCGTGTGACATTGAACCACATTGCTTAATAATAACAAGCCGCCGAGGCAACCTGGTCTGGATGGTAGTGGGAGACAACACACTGTGTGGTTAGCTCGCTAGCTAGCGCTACTACTACTACTAGCCCTGTCCATTGTGGGGGACTGGGGGGGGGGATCATAATGTGTGTGAGCTAGCTAAACGAGATTATAAACCGGGCTGGTAGAGAGAGGATGTAGTGGTCTGATAATAATACTACACTGTGTGCACCTTTTTGGAGCACTAACGGCTTTGCTCTTATCCCCTCCTGCTGAACTCCATCACTGGTGGTGATGATGGTGAAGGATCGCATAACGCGAGGCACTCAGTGGGCGAGCTAAGCCGCTGCTCTCTTCAAAACCCCCATTGTCTCTCCATCCCCACCCCCTTCCTCTGTTTTATTAGTAACTGGAATTGTTACTGTCATGGTTTGTTTAGCTAACAACGCTGGCTGGATGTGGATGATAGCTAGCCTGGATAGCTTTAATAATACGGGGCTGCTTGTCACTCACATACGCATATTATTATACACCGCCATATTTGGTGGTGTGTGTTGTCCACCCACAGCCCTGTTGTAGTGCTTGATTGATTGATTGATTGATTGATTGATTGAAAACTTTAACATATTGCAGAATGGGTATAATACAGTACAGCTCAATACACACAATTGTTAAGGGGATGCAGACCAGCGAAAGACTTTCGTCTTGTTTACATCAGGGTCCCCCATTTTCTATTCATCATAACATACATGACATACAGTCGATATAGACAGTACTGCTACATCTATACATTTATGACATACCAGATGTACAAATACAGTACTGTTTGTGATACAAAAAGAGTCTAAAAAAGAGAGTATATACATTTGACGTAGAAACGGTGCATAATCAATGATGCTATACAACTTAAACCTTGTTTGCATCGACGCAGGAACACCAGTCTGACGTCAGTGAGTCTCTACATCAATCGTGCCCATTTCGCTCCATGTCTGGGGGGTTTAATTCGAGTCAGCTGCTGGATGTTGACTCGTGATGTTCTCTCTAACGCCACGGCGGGGGCATTTTTTGTATGTGTCACACCGACCAGTAGGCAATATCAGAGGTGACCGTGGAATCAGTTCATTACTGTTGCTGCTGGCGAGGGTTCATACTAGGAAAATCATCCCAAGAGAAGCATAAGTTACAGCATAGTATGTCTCCCAGCGTGACCTGTTGTTGGTTCATTCAGTGGCGGCTATGTACACTGTTAGAAGATGTCTGTATGCTTAATGCAATTACAGCCTGCTTTTAAGTGATGTCTTGAAGTCAGTGATTAAATTACACTGGTACTTCTTAGTAACAAAACCTTTTCTATAGCTTTTTTTGCTCTTGTCTACTCTTCAGGCTAGATGCATGCCGCGCAATGCACACAGACACACCATTCCACGTCTGAACAGGCCTACTGTTGAAGTATTGGACCGCACTGTGAAGAGTGGTGTAGTCATCATTAGTGAGCCATTGTTCCCATTGTGCTTTTGTTATTATGTTTTATATGAATCTAGAGAAGGACGACGTGGGATGATGATATACACAGTAGTTAAAGCGGCACGTTGGTTTAACAAATGGAATCTATCGTCGTTGCCTACATGGCTGTGTTTACAGTATGTTGTTACTAGTTTTTACGTTGGCTAGTACAGCCCATAGAAGAGAGAGAGAGAGCATAGGGTGCTTGTTATTGCGGAGAGGTCCCTGGTCGTCAACTCTTTTGAGGTTGTCAATCATTCCCCTGATTTTGCTTTTTCCTCTGTCTGTCTCTCTTTCTCTCAATCCATACCTCCCTCTCTTTGCTTTCGCTCACCCATTCTCTCTCTCTGTTCGTCACCCCTTGTGTTTTTCTACTCGTTCACTGACGGTCATAATGGGGTGGAATTTTAACACTGGTGGTGGTGGTGGGTATTATCACATGAGAGGGTTTATTTATTACACATTAATTAACCTATCTTTTCCATCTTTCCCCTTTTTTGTTCCTGGCCTGGGCGTCGGTGTTCCCGGTCTCCCCCCCCCCATCACCTAAACCAATCAGAATATCTCTGACCCCGTGCCACTCCCTTGCCATATCATCAGGAATGACAGGGTATTATCAGTCAAGGGCGTTTACTGTTTAGTGTTTACTGCGATTTAACTAACACGGCGTACTGTTATCAGTGACTCACTGGGATGGGTTGCCTGCTGCCAACCAACACAGGCATTTTGGTTAATAACCTGCATGTTAAGCCCCAGTCTGTCATTTAGTTAATGACTGTACAGGGCTAGCTGACTGCAGAGCCTACCCTCACACACGCGTCGCTCGTGACATGACTCTTTGGTTCAAAAGCAGTTCCATAAAGTGTGGTATGTTCAGTTCTATTGTCCCCTTGTAGTCATCTGCCTGTCCCAACAGAAGGCAGTGTGGGGGGGGGGGTTGCGCACTGAATAGCTGTATTGATAAACTGCAAATTTCACAGCACAGAATGCATGTGTTTACACTTCACATTTGGAATCAAGCTTTTGACCAGATTTTCAATACGTTTCACTGTTCTGAGAGGCTATTTCATTCTCCTGAACAAACAACCACTTCTTAAGGGTTTTGGATAAACAAGATTCAGTGATATGACTGTTATATCTCTGATATAACATGCTATGACTGTTATATATCTGATATAACATGCTAAGTATGACTTATATCTCTGATATTACATGCCAGGACTGTTATATCTCTGATATTACATGATGTGACTCTTATATCTCTGCCATGTCAACATCCCATTAACACCTCTGACAGCATGTTGTTTTTATTAGTTGCAAAGCACCTCCAGCAATGGTCAGTCAGTAACTCACTCACGGTTAGCCACTCTGTCCCTAGTGGCAGCTCCCAGGCATTGCACTTTGCTTGTTTACAGTATTTATGATCGGGATGTGCTGTTGTGATTGGCCTCTCTTCATATTCATTAAGTATCCAGTCCACCCTAAAACATGGTTTACATGTGTTAGGCCTACAGTACTTCTATTACTCCTATTAAGTTAGACTAGGGCTCTTTAAATTGGGTCTCTTTTGACCTTTTTAGTGTAATTCTGTTGCTAGGGGAACATCTTGGGCCCAAGTGTATTTCCTGGCACTTATTGTATCAGCAAACTCTGCAACAGGAAATACACTTGGGCTACGTTTAGACGGAGAGAGTCTGAACAGAAACCGCAAAAGTCGTCTTACGGTCTCACTTTTAATTTTGTGTTTAGACTAGCGTTTTCGGATGGAATTCTCCATGCAGACGAGGCTGTAACAACTCGAGATGACTGAGCCCCGCTGTCACACGATTGGCGCATATGTCACATGACGTGCTGTGAAGACCCGCCCTACTCTGCCTCTGATTCGCAGACTGTGGGTGGGGAATGTGATTGGACCAAAGCAGAGTCACTCACAGACAGTGGGTCCAGTCACGCCGCGGGACAGATTCTTGTGTATTTAAAAGTACTGCCAATGTAGCCTTCAGGTGATCGCCATGGATAGAATCAGACATGCTTTGTTTACGCTTCTAGGCTACTGGTGCATGCCTGTGATGTAAGCAGTACGCGCGACGAGAGCCTTGACAACCCTTTCGTCATTGTTTTATGCGGTTTGAAAGTTTAGATGATAGCGCAAAGGTTTATCGTTTCTAGGAATTCCACCCTGGAAGGTAGTCTCACTTTTTTGCGGTTTCACCCCGTAAAAACGCAGTTTCCGTATAAACGAAAGGCACATCCGGAAAAATATTTTTGCGGATTCACCTGCTAGCGTTTCCGTCTAAACAGGGCCTTGGGCCCACTTAGAAAGTATGTTGTCAAGTTTGAAAAGGTCTACCTTTTGTGTTTTAACCCCTTCACTACCACACTACAGTAGGTTAACCTTTCACCGTCTGTAGTGTGGTAGTGAAAGGGTTAACCTTCTCTGGTGTGATTGTGAAAGGGTTAACACTTTGTCGTGTGGGAGTGGAAGGGTTAACCTTTCTGATCTTAATCCACTCTCTGCCACCACTATAAGTCTATGGAGATGTTCCCCTTCTTTGCAGGGCTATAACTTTCTAAATTGTATTGCTAAATTGACATTACTATGGCCCATTCAACGTCAAGTATCTATCATTTAGGATGTAGCAACGTTCTACTTTTTCATTCACATATTCATACTAAAATACGGTCTAAAGTTAGAGCTGCCGCGGTATTGATGTTTTCCTTACTGCACAAATTTGCGAAATATTTCCTACCGCTGCGGTTATTACCACACACACACACACACACACACAAAAAAAAAGTTTGAATGCATTTTTTCTTTTTTGTAGTCTACTCTTTATAGCATATAGCCTGCCTCTAGTCTAAATGTCTATCTTTAGAGGATGACTTTGCAGCATGAATATTGTTTGGGATTCGGCAAGCACACATTCGTTATTAAAAGTGAAACACGGATTCGAAGTCTCCCCTCTGGTCGTGCGCCGTTCACTCTGTGTCGCGGGCAGGGGTGGTAGCGGCGCGCCCGGCGGTTACCCCCCCGACCCTTTCTTCTTCTTATTATAACGTTACTACTTATGATTAGAGTTGTTCCGATACCAGTATCGGAAATGCCGCCGATACTGCCTAAAATGCTGGTATCGGTATCGGCGAGTACGCCGAAAGGCTAGCCTCCGATACCATATGACGTCATTTATCAACAACACTGCGGTCTGCTGAGTGAGCATTATAAAACAAACGTGTTTTTAATCGACCGGGAATTAAAGTGTCAATGCTGTTTGTCATTTTAACAGCAGATACTTTCTTAAGTGCCATCGTCCCGAGAGAGGGGTGTTGACGGGGCGCTCTGATGGGTTCGCTTGCTGGTGTTATTTAGCATTAGCTGAAGCGCTAACCGAAAGCTAGTTTTAGCTTTAACGTTACCTTGGCTAAAGTTGGGGCTATTCATAATCCAGCAATAATGGCTGCAGACCTGCAAGCAAAGTACAGCAAGTTGGCACAGGAGTATTCCAAGGTAAATCACTTTTTCATCAGTAACGTTACATTGTTTGTATTTCCATCTAACGTTAGCTAACGCTAACCTAGCTCACGCTAATGTGGCTAACTGATCGACCTCTCGCACACAATTAATGACATGTTGCGGACAGCCATATCGGTGACAATGTTTAGCGTTTAGTGCCAAATGATAAGAGAATGAGAATATTTATTGTGCATTAAAAATTAGAGTTGTTCCGATACCGATACCGGTATCGGAAATGCCGCCGATACTGCCTAAAATGCCAGTATCGGTATCGGCGAGTACACGTAAATTCTAGCCTCCGATCCCATGATGTAATTTATCTCCTGCCGAGTCCTGCGGAGAGTGAGGATTATAAAATGAACATGTTTTAAAGTGTGATGCTGTGTCATTTTAACAGCAGATACACTTTCTTAAATTCCATTGTCCCCGACAGTGCGGTGTGACGGGGAGCTCGGACGGGAATCGAGATGTGTTTGGCTGGTGTTATGATAGCATTAGCTGGAAAGATAGCTAGTGGAACAACATCCGCTTTTAACGTTACATCAAATCAGATGATCGCCTGTCCTTTCTCCAGGACCTAACACTGTCCGTGACCATCTATCAACAATAATGCACCCACGGTGAATTGTATTTAAGTTAAGTAGCTACGGACTAGCGTTAGCTGACTATTACTAACGTTATCTTAATGTCACTGCGGGAAGGCGAGCTAGGTCAGTTAGCTTAGCTTGATAACGTTACCGTGTCTAAAGTTGGTGCTATTCACATAATCCAGCAATAATGGCTGCAGACCTGCAAGCAAAGTACAGCAAGTGCCAAAGGATACGAGTCTGAGGCGGAGTTTCAAAAGAGAATGTTGAATATTTATTTTGCATCAAAAACCACAACATGAACGTTCTATCTGCCACTAGCTTACAGACTGAATAGGGTATATCTGCAGAGCCACTGAGTAGCGAGTGCAACACAACGTTTAATGTCTGTGTGGATCATTGGAGTAGGGTATATCTGCAGTGCTGCAGCCCATACTCATTGATTAATGATACTAATACAAATCTATACAATCACCTGTTGTTGAATAAATACCATACGTTCTAGTTATTACTAAAAAACAGTATAACAGTATCTGAAAAAAAAAAAAAAATTATAATTTATATAATTTTTTTTTTAATTTTTTTTTATGCACTGGTATCGGATAAATATCGGTATCGGCCGATACCCAAAGCTTAGGTATCGGAATCGGATCGGAAAGGGAAAAATGGTATCGGAACATCTCTATTAAAAATCACAACAGATCCTCTGCTAGGAGCTAACTGAACCGGAGCCTTCTGGATAGGAGGAAGTGCGCAACGACGTATAACGTCCGTGCGGAATCAATGTCCCAACAACCATTCCGTGGGTGAACTCATTGAGATAGTTGTCAATTAATGATACTAATACTAATCTATACAATCACCTGTTGTTGAATAAATACCATTACTTTATAGTTATTACTAAAAAACAGTATATATAAAACAGTAGCTGTATACATTTTTTTTTTTTTTTAAGTTTTATAATTTTATATAATATATTTAAAAAAAAAATTATGTATGCACTGGTATCGGATCAGTATCGGTATCGGCCGATACCCAAAGCTTAGGTATCGGAATCGGATCGGGAAGGAAAAAATGGTATCGGAACATCTCTACTTATGATTACAAAGGCATTCGTTTTGTGGCATTAACGTTATATAGTTACACGTTCAATAACATCAGCGTATTTACCGGACCATAGCAAGGCACGCGTTACTCAATTCATATCTCAGTTCCTTTCTTTGCTCAGAGCGTGCCGAGTTGTACCCATTCTGCGGTCTGTTAATAAAGTTTAAAGTACTTTAAATAAAGTGTATAGAACGAAGGGCTTTTATTATAACATTCGTTGCAGTAAAATCATTATGCCTCGTTCCCCCTGAGGAGCGACGGTAATCCACTCCGGTCTCCGGCGGGAGCTAACATATTAGCCGTGTTGTGAGCTCTGATCAATGGCTGACATTCAGGAAGTAAAAACATAATACGATTGGTGGTAACACACTGCAGGACGCTCCAACGTGTGACGCGTCTCTCTTCTGACCAATCAGTGGTCTGCAGTGTTTCATGACTGTGACTTTTCTGGTACCCAATAGGGTCGCTTGGAACCTCGACAGAGGAGTAGGGTATATCTGCAGAGCCGCAAGCCCAACGAGAGCAGGGTACTTTATTATTATTATTATAAAAAACAGCGGTGATGCGGTATTCAGCCTAACTCTGCGGTGGGCGTGATGTAACAGCGATACCGCGGTAATACCGATACCGCGGCAGCTCTATCTAAAGTATAAATATGTTTTTATCGTTTTCTGCAGCATTCTGCAGAAGGCGAGTTATAGCCATAAATACATATATTACATCATCAAATGTAGTTTGATACCGATTGACGTCAGATAAAAAATTTCAATTGTACAAGGTCCTAAACGTCATGCCTCATAATCTGCTGGTGACCGGGGGGGGGGGGGGGGTTATAAGTCCGTGGCCGACGTTAAATGATTCATGTAGTATGGGCGATATATATATCAAAGCAGATTATACGTTTAATAATAATCAAACACGCTGAAACTCACCGCGGCTTCCTCTGACCGTTGGGTGATCAGCGTGGAGCAGAAAGATTGCTATTATGGGATGTTGATATATGCGATCCATTTCCAGGTTGTATAATACTATATGCGTCCAAATCATGTTGTTAATCGAGTTATTTGCAACCGATCGCTGTCCAGTGTATCAAGATGGAGTCTCGCTAACGATAGCGAGTGCCCGGACGAAATATGGTTGAGCACCACTTCCGGCGCGTCACTTCCGGTTTTGGCGATTTGCCGATCGGTTACCAGATGGCGGTCTTGAACCGTTGGAGAGTTGAGAGGAGATCAACAGCAAGTCTCAAGTCTCCGTGGGTGAAATATGATTGCCATCACAGATTTTTGAAATATTGATCTCAAAGACGCCTTACGGCGTCATTGGCAGATTACGCATGGCGAGCAATGACGTGGTAACACGTTCTTGGCGAGAAAAGGGTTAAGGAACCCTTGTTAGACAGTTCAACATTTTTGAACATGACACAATACAAAGATGATCTTCCTGTTATTAAGCCACTAAAGATTCATGGGTCTAACCTGTGAGTGATAGAGTCAAACGATTAGACCTTGAGCTGTTCCATTAACAGTGGAGAGTGGAGACTGTGGGTTTCGTTTCAGCTTTCACGTTCAAACTAGCTTCTTTTGCAGCCGTGTTAGGCCTAACAAAATAAATTGTTTGGTTCCTGTTGGTTGTCAGTTAAGGCCATGCGTAGGTAGGGAATTTATTTTATTTTTTCCCACAGCGACTATGGATAGGGAATTTTTTTATTTAATTAACATTTTCATGACAACATGGATGCATGTACTCTGCCAACATGTTTAATATCCATAATACTAAAGGTTAAAAATACAAAGACACTGTACTACAAAAGTACAATGTACAAAGGTAGTAGTATTAAAAATGCCACCCCTAAATACTAGTCACTAAATATCCTGACGTCAGAGAGCTGTGCAAATATTGTGAAATACTTGCTTTTTATATATTCTCATTATTGACATGGACTGCACTTTTTAAATCTTTTTTTTTGTACTCCTAAAATAAATTTGGGTCACACCTAAATCGGCAGGGTCGGTTGGCTACCGGAACCAAACAATTAATTTTGCATGGCCTTACTGTAAGTATGGAGCAGAACATGTGCCCAACACACACCTCCTCATAACACCGCCCCGGGAGGGTGTCACCACAGTGTTGTTCACAGAGGCGCTCTCCCAGTCACTGTCAGCGGGAAGGCTCTAGAACACGTCTGCCTTTCTCTCACTCCAGGGGAGGTTCCCGACTCTGCTCAGGAGGTAGAGCGGTCGGTCGTCTGGTAATCGGAAGGTTCCCGGTTCGATTCCCGCTCCTCCCAGGCAGCGTGTCGAAGGGTCCTTGAGCAAGACGCATAACCATTTATCATGTATTGTTCCCAAATCTCGACAGAACCATCCGATACCATAGGAATCTCTACCAAGAGAGAGGTCTGGAGAAATTCACAATTTAATGAGTTACTAAACTCCAACCCACACACATCAACAGACTAAAACTAATTTTTTTTAACAAAATGTGATACCAAGTGGGGCTCTTTTGCCTAGAGGTCGCTGTTTGACGGCATCACAGATTCTACCTTTAAAGTAAAACTACCATGTAGTTTTGTGAGTCAGAGAAGTGAATAAATGTCTAAGGTATATTTTTACAACTGAATAAACAAACTGCATTCAGAGGCAATGTTCCCTCTAATTTTTTTTCGGTCTGAGCAAACACTCAAACCTCCTGAGCAGACATCAGCAACTACTGAGCAACATACGTCACCTGCCGATTAACCGGTTAGTTGATAAGCGGCGGTTTGTAAAAAATCTGAGAATCTTAATTTCCCTCAATGTCTAACATAAAAATATATACATTTTGCTGATACACCGAGAAATAATACAAAAAGGCATATTATATTCCTTAATCAAATATTTATTTGACCATTGATTGACGATACAGAGCAAAGTCCTTACTTTGGCGGCAGCGGTCTGAGTCGCGTCACTAACTTTTGTCTTTTTAGGAGGCTGACTCGTCATTATTTTATTAAGTAAGGGATAATGTATGCCTACGAGGTCATTGTCGCAAAATAATTGACCGACACGGAGTTTAAAATACCGAGGCGCCGCGCCGAGGTGTTTTAAACGTAGTGAAGGTCAATTATTTTGCGACAATGACCGAGTAGGCTATACATTATCCCGCTTATTACATGGCTAACTTACTAACAATATACCTAATTCATTTGACAAATCGCAGTTGTTCTGTGGCTCTGTCAGCCCAAATAAAGTGATTATTATTATCGCGGGCAGCCTCTGGCTCCGCTGTCAGTGCAGCGCTATACATTATCCCGCTTATTACATGGCTAACTTACTAACAATATACCTAATTCATTTGACAAATCGCAGTTGTTCTGTGGCTCTGTCAGCCCAAATAAAGTGATTATTATTATCGCGGGCAGCCTCTGTGTTCTGGCTCCGCTTTGTTCTGGGGACGCTCGTCGCTCCGCCCCCTGTCATCGCCGGCACGGCAGTGTCTAATTGCACTGAAACAGTGTGTCAGTGGGCTTGATTGCGAACAGCTGCGCTCTGCGGTCATTATTGAAAAATCTGCGGTCATTATTGAAAAATAATGACCGCAGTCGGGGGGCTATTGACCAATCACAAGCAAGCATTTCGGCGAATGTGAAAACGCCATGTAATAAGTGAATTATAATGCGACTTCAAGGGTGACCATATTGTGATTTTTTTTTTAGAGAGGACACTGCCTTCAGCCTCAAGATACTTAATGATACTGAAAGTTTACTCAAAGATGCCTTACCATTATAATATATTTAAAGTATGCCTTCTCTGTATGGATATAAAATTATTGTTTATATTATTTTATATAACAAAATAATATCTCTCTATAACCAAAGTTACTCAACATGCTGTATTATGCCTAAAGTAATCTCTGACAAATCTCAAGAAAATAACTAAATCAACCTATGACAAAATAATATATATTTTCAAGTCTTACTGGACAAAATAAACAACAAGAAAAATATGAAGTAATGTTCTAAATAATACCTCTTCTGTATTAGAAAATCCAGCTTAAAAAATATATCTTTGTATCTTTTCAATGTAATGTAAATTATAAAACAGTAACCTCACAAAGATACTAATTTAAAAGTGCACTATGCAGTTGCAATTAGTGTACTAAACTAATTTATTACACACATAATCCTTAGAATGATTGTATCATAACAAGCATCTTATCAAACCAAAACATCATTTTGAGGCATCAAAATAGTTTTCAATTATTTTCTTTCTCCCTCTGTATAGCTGCATACTTCAATCAATTCGGTCAACTTTGCCATCAAACTCTCGCCTTGCACTGCTTTGTTTGTAATGTTTTTCTGTGTCCATGTGAGCTTTGAGATCGCCACCACTTTTATTAGACACAGAAACATATGGTCAAGCTTTGCACGCGTTGCGCTCCGCTTCCAATTAGTCTCGACGGGACGATAAATTGGGAATTTTCTCTGCAGTTAATCTGTAATGTACATTTTCGCGTTGGCATTGTGAGGAGCCAGCGATGCTGGTCGGATCTGTCCGCTTCCTGCTCTGTTGTGTGTGTCTGTGTGAGCGTGCAGTAGCGACGCCCACAAAGCACTGAAAGCGAGGCTTCTCTTGGTAACGTCACACGCAACAGGTTACCGTAGTATTCGGTGCAACGCGCCAGTCAATTTAACTACATGCATATTTTACACAAACGCTTCTGTGCGCGACAGATTTCAGATGTGCGCGGGAGCGTTTTGCCATGTGCACGCGCGCACGGGCGCACCTTAGGGGGAACATTGCTCAGAGGTAAGTTGGATCCTGGAACACTGTTTGAAGCTAGAAAGCTTCCTGAAAAGTTACCATTTCATTGCTCTCGTTTACAAAGGCAGCAAATTTAGTTAACAAACGCATTCAACAAAATAGTAACAAAATAGTAAACAAAGCGCAGTACCAAGCAGGGCTCTCTTGCCTAGAGGGCGCTGTCTGATGGTGTTACGGATTCTACCTATACGTCTCTTGTAACTGCCATGTGAGTGATTATAATATGACTATTATGCACTCTGCTACTAAGGGATCGGGCTTGCCTATATTATTTACTACCTACTATCTTTACTACTATGCACTCAAGACTAGCACTCAAGGTCGACACTGTTTGACGAACAATGTCACTTACCGTCAGCTAAATGTAAATGTAAAATGGTATATTTGACTCCTTTCTCATTATGTGTCGTCAGATTTGTCCTAGTATCAGTGATAATAAAACTGTAAACAAAGAGGCCTATTAACTCTTTCAGCGCCACCGGGTCTTGCCATCTTTGTTCCTACTGCGCCACCGCTCTAAGAGATAGGGATGCGTGGCGGTGTTTGCAGGGCTATATCTATATTCTATATTATAGCTATGGTGACAATACTATGGCTCATTTGACATCAACTATCCATCGTTCGACATGTGAAAAAGAATAAATTTTTTCATGTATACGTTCGCGTGTTATACCGTGGTGAATATTGTATATTTTCAGAGTGATCCTGGCTAATTCTTGAAAACGGCGCTATGGAGCAATACGTGCATTTTGCTAAAAGCGTTGGCGTTGCTCACCTGGACACGCTATTATTTTCAATTCAAAGGTATATAATAGGTATTATGTTGACATGAATGCATGAAAGGGGAACGTTTTTTTTTATGCTTTGATCGTCACCAACGGCATACGTTTTGGAGTATGTTACATATGATCGTTGTGAAATCATGGTTGGATCAAAGTAGGATTGATGTCATAATATATAGTCCTTACCGTAGGAGGTATCCCAAAAAGAATATTCCAATTGTCTGATTGCGATTTCCAGTATTGGTGTCCATCGTGTCCCCAACATAATCCGGCACAACACATGCATCGGGGGGCATTGGACGCGTTTCAATGTAATCGGGTGAACCTCTAGACTTGCCTGACCCAAAATACTGTGCCCGGAGGGAATTAAATGTAACACCCGGTGTGAAAAAAGGTTTCAAAGGGTGGGTGATACTGCCACCTAGCTGGATGCAGCCGGTATTGCACTCTAGTGATCTCAGAATGATTTCCTATGGTAACCCCAAGGTCTGTGTGCCTGAAATGAATTAAAAAAATTGAATAAAAGAAATAACGATGAAAACCCGACTATACTCGGGTATGGTGCTCAACCGCTGGCGAGATAACCCGACATCCTCGGGTCTGGCGTCCAATGAGTTAAGATGTTAGATCCTAATATGAAAAACTATGTGATTTAATGTTCTATGCCTATTGCTAGGTTTTAGTGAGTTTTTTCGTACCTTCGCGTGGGGTATGTCTGGAAGTGTTGCATTTATTTTGCATTTATTTAAAAAAAAAATTACTTTATGGTGTTCTTGTTTTGTTCTTGACTTATTGTGATGTTTCTTCTTGACTTGTTTAAAAAAGACGTGTCCGGCCCACGGGGACATTAACATGTGTTGTCGGGCCTTACAAATAAATTTTATTTGATTTGATTTACCTTGACTGCTGCTATATTTAGCTGCTAT
The DNA here is from genome assembly GCF_963971535.1 of Notolepis coatsorum. NCBI lineage: Eukaryota > Metazoa > Chordata > Actinopteri > Aulopiformes > Paralepididae > Notolepis > Notolepis coatsorum. Next base: position 21,260,327 of record NC_140168.1, on the reverse strand, counting down.
CTATTTTATACTTATTTTATGTCTGCACTTTTCTTTACATTTTGTGCTCATTTCATGCCAATCTTGTGCTCATTTTATGTCTGTCTGTCTTTATATTTATTAAAACAAAAATTACTGCTGTGGAGCACTTTGAGCTGCAATTCTTGTATGAAAGGTGCTATACAAAATAAAGTGTATTATTGTTATTCTATGGTAACACAGAGCTTTGTGTTTCTCTCCAGCGATCCTCAACAGTGTATGTGTGGCAACAACATGTCTTTTCCGCTGCTCGCCGAGGCTGTGACGGTGTCCGGGACAGAGAAGGAGAGCGCTGCGGTGAGTAGTGCCGACTGAGTCGTGTTGAGTTTTTGGGATTCGAACTTCGTCAGGGTTTTACGAACGAACGTTCGAACCTTCGTTTTTAATTAAAATTTAAAAAAAATATATATATATTCAAAGTTTAACATATTATATATATATATATATATATATATATATATATATATATATACTTTTTTTAATAAATATCCTCAAACTAAATCCTCAATTTGAATAAAGTAATTAATCTGATTAAATGAGTCTTTTTTATTAAATCAACTTTCTTTAATGAATATAACGTTTTTTTTAATACTATAATATTAGTGTAGCCTAATCTTTATCTGCAACCGTGAAGAAAAACCACATTGGTTCAAAGTACAGAATGAATAGACACATAAAAGAAACATTAAAAAAAAAAAAAAAAAATCGATTTAGAATTAGAATGTTAACATAACGAACGAACGTTCGAACATTCGGGCTCAGCCTTAGTTGAGTAGTGGTGAGTCGTGTTGAGTCGTAGTGTTGCACGATACACACAATACTAGAAAAGTGTTGTGATACCCAGCCATTAAAAACGGTCCAATACTATTAGTATCGATGCTTTTAGAATAATAGCCTGATGCAATTTTGAGTGGATGCGTGACCGGAGCAGTGTGTGTGTGTGTGTGTGAGAGAGAGAGAGCATGCTTTGCGTAGTGGGCGTGTCAACAGTGTCGGCGGCACTGTTTAGAATTGTTTTCCCCTGTTCTGTCATCTGTCTATATTACATTCCATTACTTTTCCTGATATTTTAGTTTTTTGCCATGGTATCGTTTTAGAACCGGTATCGTGATACTTAGGCTGGTATTGGTATAGAAGTCAAAGGTTTGGTATTGTGAGTCACAATACCAAACCTTCCGGGAACCCCGATTTGTGACAAAACTGATGGTGAGTCATGCCAGGGGTTCCCGGTAGGGACGCATGACCCCATACTGTCTCACTGCGGACTCCCACTCTCCAGCTTTAGGAGAGAGAGCAGCGCGCAAGAACTTGCGCAAGCGCTTAAAACAGGTGGCGTTCCCCCGCATTTTACTGTTTTGTCCGTATTCCTGTAAAATCACCCTCTTAAGATTAGCTCCCAAGATGTGTCTCTTGACGACATCATCACCAGAGTCTTCGCTCTCGTCTTGTGTCCAGCTTGAGGACAGACTCGTTCATCTTCACAAGTAAAGGCCGAACTGTGTTAAGATGATTGGAGTGATTCTCTTTTGTTTTTGGGTGGATATTGCCTTTTAAGATACACACATAAACTTTGCAGTATCACCAATGTATCAGCCTAGGCTTTCTTTCTTCCTTCTTTTAGGTTATCTTCCTCCATGGGTTGGGAGATTCAGGGTGAGTGATATTTCTTACAATTCTACCATTCGTTACATCAGCTACTGTTAGGCTTCCTTTTCGAGATTTTGGCTCCACCCAACGACCCAAGTATCGAGGCAGTGATATTATTGGCCGATATATGTGCCCTACATTTTTTACTTTGGTTTCAAATTGGTAGCTCATATACACAGATGTTATTGATTATGATCAGTATGATCACTGTATTATTATTATTATTATTATTATTATTATTATTATTATTATTATTATTATTATTATTATTATTATTATTATTATTATTATTATTATTATTATTATTATTATTATTATCTGTGGTATAATGCTTACTTGATCATTTTGAGTGTCAGTATAGGATGAGAACCTCCTGTATCGTCTGGGTCCTAATCAAGACCTGCTTTTTGACGCTTTGATATTTTCATGTCCGTTTCTCTCTTCAGATTGATGTGGTTTTCCCTGTTTCTTCATTAACAATAGATTGTCCTTTTTTGCCTCTTTTTTTAAGCTATAGTTCATGTTGTGGGTTCAATCTGTTTATTATTAGTACGTCTCTGTGTTGAACAGGACATGACCCCAAAAACTCTTCCCCCAAAGTTTCACCAGTCGCTCTGAATTTCTACCGGGGGGGGGGGGGGGGGGCAAAAAAATTGATTTTCCAAATACAATATCCCTTCATAGAGTCCAAGAACACCTGCCTAGTGGCTGGTGGGATTGACAAACCAACCACGCGACTAGCCAAACAATTTACATCTGTTGTTAAACCGCCCGCCCTGGTTGAAAATGGACCAATTGTTTGCGAGACAAAGATTTGCTTTCTCTCTCTCTCTCCGTCAGGCACGGGTGGGCAGACACCCTGACGGCCATCAGGCTGCCGCACGTCAAGTACATCTGCCCCCATGCGTGAGTGTTTCCTCTCGCCGAGGGGGCATTTATTGTGTTATAACAACAACAACAACAATAATAATAATAAACTCTGGACTGCGGTCCATGCATGAAAAGTGCTATATAGATAGTTATTCATATTTATTATTATTGTAAAAATGTATGCATTGAAATGTCTGTAAAGTCTCGACGAGATTGAGGGTGACCTCAATTGTCTTTTCGAGAATAAATACAGGTTTGAATTTAATTGAATAACATTCGCCACTCCACTGGCCTCTGAGCCAGCACCTTGTCATAGTGTGATGTCTGCAGCTGTTGTAAAATCATATCCTACCTCTGTCCGTCTGTCTGTCTGTCTGTCTGTCTGTCTGTCTGTCTGTCTGTCTGTCTGTCTGTCTGTCGTGTCGTGTCATCTGCCCTTATACTGTTTATCTTGTGTGTTCACAGGCCCAGAATTCCTGTTACTCTTAATATGAAGATGACAATGCCATCTTGGTGAGTTCCAAAATGAGAGACCACTTGTGACTTTTCAGTTCGAACAATGTATTCTGTTTTACTGTCTGGGACCAGATTGGACAACACTAGCCGTCCCCCCCTCACACACACACACACACACACTTGGGATTACAATCGATGGACACACTGGATACACACATTCATTGACAATAGTCCAGTTGTCCTAAACGTAGTGTGTGTGTGTGTCTGTAGGTTTGACTTGATGGGCCTCAGCCCGGACTCTCCGGAGGATGAAGCTGGAATCAAGAAGGCGTCAGAGAATAGTGAGTGGTCGTAGGGCGACGTGAGAATGTCTGGGGAAACGTGAACAATGGTTTAAAAGTATGTACAGTTTCCAGGTGTTTAAAAGTATCTAAAAACACACCCAGAAGAAAATCACAAGAACGTTTGGGAAATTCCCTGCTACAATTCCACTGGACACTACGTGTGGAAATGTAATACTGGAGATGTATCAATAAACGTGTACGTAAGATTATTTACTTAAAGCTGCTGCGGGTAAAATCTGGTTAAAGGGATGATTCATCTTTATTTAAAAAACTATTTGCATAAATAAATTATGAAATATTGTAGTGGAATCAATGCATATAATTGAGTGTAATCTGTACTGTAATAATAATAATAGATTCCATTTATGTAGGTGAAAATCAAGAGGTGCTTCACAAAAAATACCAAAGTAAAAATGTACTTAATTAATTATCAGGTTGGTGAAAATATAAAATGATATAAAATATGGCAAGTCGAGTTATAAAAGGTTAACGTGGCCGGAAAGATGTAAAAGAAGAAGTCTACGGTATGTAGTGTGATAGTAAAGGGTTAACCTTCTGTAGTGTGGTAGTGAAAGGGTTAACCCTTTGTCATTTGGCAGTGAAAGGGTTAAAGAGAAAGGGACATGTGAGTGAGAGTGACACACGTCTAGGGTCCCGCCTCCTGCAGCAGGACACTCCTCGCTGAGATGTGCGTACAAATGATATTTTAGAGCCGGCACAATTAAGTCTACACACCCAAATCATCATCAGGGGGACGACTGCAGACTGTGACACGAGTGACGGGAGACGTGTTACATTTTATGCCATGGGTCAGCCTGTCCAATAATTATTCATATCACAGATTTGTGTCAAATATGATAAAACCAAGTGAATTCAATCGGTTAAGGAACACGTCACACGTATGACATTGAAATAAATGACCCGTTCATCCGTAATCTGGCGACGCAGAGTATAGTATTGTAATATACGTAATTGTCTATAAAAAAAATCTACCGGCAATACATGCATATATTGCTGCTGGATCTCTTTGGCCTTGGTTCAAGCTATTCTGACATAGTTGGCCACAAATTATTGGCTGATTTGATTGGCTGTAATTGAAGCCTGCCCTGACTCTTACCTGCTAATAATGTATTCCTCCTACTCCAACTCTAATGCTCTGGACACCAAATTACCAAAATGAAGTTGGACACACATACAGTACATACACCCAGGGCCCTGAGCTAATGCTTGTGCCTGCGTCTAGATTCTTGAAAATAGGGTTTATTAGAAGAAGGTATCTACTGCAAGTTTACGTCAGAATTTCCGGGACGCAATGAAAGTTAATACGTCGTAGGCCTACTTTTAGACCAGTCTTAACTCTGCTTAACCACTATTGACTTGAGTTCAAAGTTGGGTTGATGATTTGTAAATTTGGGGCCAGCTTCCCGTACACAAACTAAGCCTGGTCAATCCTTCACTTACATTTTTTTTCAAATCAGAGTGTATTCATTATTTAAAGTTTTTTCAGATAAACATTATGGTAATAGCAGTAACCATAACATATCACCAGTTAACCTGTACCTTAAACATTATGCTAATAAAAGTAACCACCTTAAACATTATGCTAACAGCAGTAACCATTATTAGTATAATTAGCATTGTTTTTGTCATCATGATTTACTATTGCTGTTGGGGGGGTATGAGGGGATCTTGGAGGATACTGGGTGGGTATGAGGGGATCTTGGAGGATACTGGGTGGGTATGAGGGGATCTTGGAGGATACTGGGTGTATGAGGGGATCTTGGAGGATACTGGGTGGGTATGAGGGGATCTTGGCGGATACTGGGTGGGTATGAGGGGATCTTGGAGGATACTGGGTGTATGAGGGGATCTTGGCGGATACTGGGTGTATGAGGGGATCTTGGCGGATACTGGGTGGGTAGATGATCTTTGAGTCTGTATTGAGCTTGTTTCCCCCCCTATAACAGTATATAGATACTAGACATATGACTGCCGTCACACTTATTATTAAGTAGCAAACACAAAGCACAACTGTGAGTAATTTCTCATGTATGTCTGTTTTTTTGTTTTTAGTCAAGGCTATAATTGACCATGAGGCCAAGAATGGGATCCCTCCTAATCGTATAATGCTTGGTGGATTCTCTCAGGTAAGAAATGCTGTGTCATTTTTGTTAAAAAATAAATAAATACTGGCAGACTCAGAGATTTTTCGTGCCCTTTTAATGATTATTTATTAACAGTTAGTTCCAACCAAGTCATTTGATTGGACTAGAGGCATTCCTTTAGTGCTGATATTCAGCACTGGGACTATGTATCACTCCACTGCACAGGTGTTCTATTAATAACCATTAATTAGGCAATGGTCCAAGTTCAAGAGCTCAGTTGTGGAACTATTTGTTGGCGGAGCTAAATAAACAATTAAATAAACAAACCAATCATAATCTGTTGTTGCTTATTACTGTTTACTAATAAATGGCAATTGTAGAACTGTTGTATAAAGGCAATATCCCAGGAGAGGCAGTGCTGATTATCTTCCGTACTCGTACCTACGACTGAATCACAGCCGTGCTGATACTCGGCGTAACGGCACCCTCTCCTGTGGTGTTGCTTAAATGAAACGATGAATTAGAACGTGGCCTATCCTAAGTTCTTTCTTCCTTCCTTCCTTCCAGGGTGGGGCCTTGTCCTTGTATACCGCCCTGACCTGCCAGCAGCAGTTGGCTGGCGTCGTGGCCCTCAGTTGCTGGCTACCTCTGCACAAGAGTTTCCCGCTGGTAACCTTTTACATTACTTGGTTCTTCCTTCCTAGTGGCCAGACTCATACCAGACATTAAAACTGCTGTTTCAGAATACTCTTTGTCCAGTAAAAACAATAAACTAATATTTATTCATAACTCTGATATAGTATATATATATATTATATATAATAAAATTATGTCAGTGATACAAGGAAAGAAAATGGTAAATGGTAAAACGACGCCATCTGTTGGTAGACAGGGAATTGATCGCTATGATGGATGATGATTAATGATGCTCTATCTATGGCAACTAACAGAATTGTGTTCAAGCTACCTAGAAATGAACGATCCTAACACCTAAATATGGCTCCTAATCATAAACCCCTTTTAGATCATGCATCTTGTATCTGCCCGACATTAGTCGACCGTGGTGCGTCTCCACGCAGGGTAGTTCGCCACTAGTCCCTAGTCTCCCCTCTGCTCAACCGTGGTGCGTCTCCACGCAGGGTAGTTCGCCACTAGTCCCTAGTCTCCCCTCTGCTCTCCTGCCGTCCTCCAGGCGGCGAGCGGCAGCGGCAACAAGGACATGCCGATCCTGCAGTGCCACGGGGAGATGGACCCCATGATCCCTGTGCAGTTTGGCGCCATGACGGCAGAGAAGCTCAAGACTATAGTCAACCCTCAGAAGATCACCTTCAAAACCTACCCAGGGCTCCTTCACAGCTCCTGTCCTCAGGTACAACGTGTGTGTGCGTGTGTGTGTGTGTGTGTGTGTGTGATACAGTCTAGTTTGTACTGTACAATACACATATGTCTAATCTAGTTTGTATGTACTGTACAATACATATATGTCTAGTTTGTACTGTACAACTTTGTACAAACTTGAGAAACTTGAAACTACAATACACATATGTCTAGTTTGTACTGTATAATACACATTAGTTTGGTGTTTACTGTATAATTACACATTGGTGTTGGTGTTGTACTGCTAATACACATGACGCTAGTTTCTAATATGTATGTTAACATGATGCTAGTTTGTACTATGTAATGCACATCAGTGACGCTAACACGATGCTAGTTTGTACTATGTAATGCACATCAGTGATGCTAACACGATGCTAGTTTGTACTATGTAATGCACATCAGTCTGATGCTAACGATGCTAGTTTGTACTATGTAATGCACATCACTGATGCTAAGTTAACACGATGCTAGTTTGTACTATGTAATGCCCATCAGTGACGCTAACACGATGCTAGTTTGTACTATAATGCACATCAGTGATGCTAACACGATGCTAGTTTCATTTGTACTATGTAATGCACATCAGTGATGCTAACACGATGCTAGTTTCATTTGTACTATGTAATGCACATCAGTGATGCTAACACGATGCTAGTTTGTACTATGTAATGCACATCAGTGATGCTAACACGATGCTAGTTTGTACTATGTAATGCACATCAGTGATGCTAACACGATGCTAGTTTGTACTATGTAATGCACATCAGTGATGCTAACACGATGCTAGTTTGTACTATGTAATGCACATCAGTGATGCTAACACGATGCTAGTTTGTACTATGTAATGCACATCAGTGATGCTAACACGATGCTAGTTTGTACTATGTAATGCACATCACTGATGCTAAGTTAACACGATGCTAGTTTGTACTATGTAATGCACATCAGTGATGCTAACACGATGCTAGTTTGTACTATAATGCACATCAGTGATGCTAACACGATGCTAGTTTGTACTATAATGCACATCAGTGATGCTAACACGATGCTAGTTTGTACTATAATGCACATCAGTGATGCTAACACGATGCTAGTTTGTACTATAATGCACATCAGTGACGCTAACACGATGCTAGTTTGTACTATAATGCACATCAGTGATGCTAACACGATGCTAGTTTGTACTATGTAATGCACATCAGTGACGCTAACACGATGCTAGTTTGTACTATAATGCACATCAGTGATGCTAACACGATGCTAGTTTGTACTATGTAATGCACATCAGTGATGCTAACACGATGCTAGTTTGTACTATGTAATGCACATCAGTTAACAGTCTGTAGTGTGGTAGTGAAAGGGTTAACCTTCTGTAGTGTGGTAGTGAAAGGGTTAACAATCTGTAGTGTGGTAGTGAAAAGGTTAACCCTTTGTCGTGTGGCAGTGAAAGGGTTAACCGTTTGGTAGTGAAAGGGTTAACACGATGCTCTTGTCGCCCTTTTGCAGGAGATGGCAGCTGTAAAGGAATTCATCGAGAAGCAGTTGCCCAGGATCTGACCTGACCTCATCCCCACTGTGACCCCTTGTACCCTTAAACACTGACCTCTCACCCCCCCTTCCCCTTCTTCACCCACCTGCCATTCTCCCACAGGAAACAGCCATGAGCACCCCACCCACATGTACAAATTAACAAACACACGCATATGCATGAGCGCACACACACACACACACACACACACACACACACACACGCACACACACACACACACACACACACATATACACACATACAGTAATAATTAGATTTACATACATAAAACACATCCCTCTCTCATACGGTCCAAACCGACATCTTTCATACGAAGAAATTAAACCATTTTACACACATTGCAATAGTGATGATAATAACAACACAACAGAGTGCTTACAGTCTTTCAAGTCTTATCTTTTGAAGGGAGAGCCATCACCAGTACAGTCCCCTTGGGGAGTTAATCAACACCTGGCTAATTCCCCTTCCTTTCATTCCCTCCCATCTCTCCCATTCCTCACCCATCATCACCACACCCGGTCAGCCCCCCCCCCTCTCCCTCCCATTCACGTGTGTGTGTGCCAGTGTGTGAGCTGGTGAGTGTGAAAGGACAACAACAGTCTCGTCAGCTCAAGCTAACGGCTGCGCCGACACTCTCTGTGTTCGAACCCGCCCTCCAGTGTTACAGAGCCGGCCGCCGCCTCGTTAGCAGCACAGCGGGGGGAGTCGGCCAATACGCAAAAAAACCCAGAGTCTAGCCAGGAAGCGGGTGGAGATGGAGGCTCGGGTCCCCTTGGTCAAGCCGTGGTCTCTGGTGTTTCTGAGAACTCTGGTTCCGTCCGGAGTGACTCGTTCTCCGACCACACTGCATGCTGTCTTCCCGCTCAGCCCACCCCACCCCCCCACCTCCCGCCCGCCCCTCCTCCTCCCCTCGACGGTGCACTGCGGCCCTGTCCCCGTGGCCTCCTGGCTGCCCGCTCTCCTCCCTGTGGGCTCTCAAGTCCACGCCCCCCCCCCCCCCCCCCTCCTCTCTTGATTGTCTTCAAATACCTGAAATTATACTAAAGGAAAACCCGTTGAAATAAAAGAAACCAATGGATCATTACTTTTTGCCACCATGTTCTGTTCTTTTGACCCAGCTTACTGTATGGAATGGAGGGGTGTTATGATTTGGTATGATGGATAGGCCTCAGAGAAGCTCTTTCGTTATTTAACAGCGTATCAAGAGGGCGACGGTTCATCCTGATAGTAGTGCACCACTCTCCACATGCTATTCCCTTCCAACATCTCGCCAGTGAAGACTCACAGTATGTCTTGTAAAAAAGCACCACAACACACAGAAGGTTATCTCTTCGCCGTTCAGTCGCAATAAGCCTCGAGATGGTCCGTGGGTCTCCGTGGAACTTGGTGAAACCCAGCGTCCGCCGCGTTCCATCATGTCTGCCTCTCGGGAACAGTTTGGGGTCTCGAGGCGGAACCGATCATTTGTTCCCTTTTACCACAACACATGTGCTCCCTCCTCCTTTGGCAACTTACTGGAACCCACTAATAAGAACATGAAAGGTCAGAGTTAAACTTTAAATCCAGCACTATTGTAATCCACCTCTTAAAAATGGCTATACACTCGGAAGGCTCTGGCAAGGAGCTGTTCCGGCATTAACTGAAGGGTGATTTTTAAAATAAGAATGAACCTTGAACAACTAGCGATCCTCGGACATAATAGGAATATAATTCTGAGGAGTCTGTGTGCTAAAAACAATATATATATCAGGTGTTCTGTATCTTCCTTTTGTGAATGTTTTTTTTCTCATGATTACTTAATTCTATATTGCTGTTCTGGAACCTAATTTAAAAAAGACAGTAGACAGGAGGAAATGGATCTGTTTTGATTGTTCGCAATTCAATGAATGTCTCTCTCTCCCGTTTCTTTGGTATAGGCCATTTTATATTCCCCTCATGTCGAGACTTTCCTCAATTCTATCTGCTCTTGATGCCTGTATTTCGTGATGTTGTTTGTTTTTCCTCTTCATTTGATCTCCCACTTCTTCCTCCCCCCCTCCTCTCCCTCCCTGTCACCACAATCATTCTTGTGTTATTATTCCATCGGTCCCCGTATGTGTGACAAGGTCGGACAGTCTCCCGTTATGTTCATATGTTGTCATTGGTTTAACATTTTTACATTTTGTGTTGTCATTTTTGACTTTTCATTTTGTTTTGATGTGTTCTGTCACCTCTGTCATCTCATCCTTTTATGTGTCTTTTATTATTTGATGGGCTAAAAAAATATTTGAGGTGGGACCGTTGGTCTCTTTTATTTTCCAAGACACCTGTATGCGGAATAAATGATGCAAATAAGAATCCATTTGGGTTGAATTATTTTTATTTGCTATAGATTTGTCCTCATTCACTGTTGCTAATCCTTCTCTATTAAAAAGGTTATTTGTATCGCGTTAGATAGTCCAAATACTATATGTGCATGAACAACTCCCAAAGCTAGAAAATTGGAAACTGAAATGAAAACCTGTGATGTCATCAATATATAAAATGTAGAGCTGCTCCATACATAAACAATTATTTTGTTCGAGAAAGTCCCTTTGGGTGTTTTCATAGTTCCCTTACTATTTCTTTTTTTTTTACAAATACATAGACTATATTATAGAGCAAATGAGCTGTTCTGGACTCTGTGACATCACATATGCAAGCCATAATCCTCTGGTTTATTTGGAAATGAGTTATTCATATTCATAAATATTCATTTAGTTGTCCTAAGCCATAGGAACAACATTCATTCTTAAGTTGAGTGGTATTCCCATTTAAGCTGTAAACTCTTGCTTAACTTCACTTCCCCTTAAACGGACCCAAGACGTGTGGACTTGAGTCACATGACATGACTCATTGATGACTTCAGACTTGACTTCTAATCTGCTGATTATAACGCTTCACATGAGCTATAGCATCTCTATCTGCTGATTATAACGCTTCACATTAGCTATAGCATCTCTATCTGCTGATTATAACGCTTCACATGAGCTATAGCATGTCTGCTGATTATAATGCTACACATGAGCTATATCATGTCTGCTGATTATAATGCTACACATGAGCTATAGCATGTCTATCTGCTGCTATATCGCTTCACATGAGCTATATCATGTCTATCTGCTGATTATAATGCTACACATGAGCTATATCATGTATCTGCTGCTATAATGCTTCACATGAGCTATAGCATGTCTATCTGCTGCTATAACGCTTCACATGAGCTATATCATGTCTATCTGCTGATTATAATGCTACACATGAGCTATATCATGTCTATCTGCTGATTATAATGCTACACATGAGCTATAGCATGTCTATCTGCTGATTATAATGCTACACATGAGCTATATCATGTCTATCTGTGGATTATAATGCTTCACATGCTGGAATTAGCAACATACTCCTACCTTAGATGCCACCTTGTTGTGCAAAGTATATCACATTAAAAGCTATGTCACAACTCCCTCATTATCCCCATGTCCCTGCAACCTAATATTTGATATGACCACAAAACTAGGAATCTCTTCAGGTATGGGCATGGTAATAGCAGAAGACATAAATATATGCAATAAAATGATAGTACAGTAAAAATAAGCGGTGTAAACCATATCATTAACTCTGAATATAAGCATACAGTACTGTATGAGCAAGTAGGCAGTGTAATCAACGGTGCAGGTGACCGTGTTTGGGTCTAACTTAGCTCACACAAGTATTTTGCAGGCCTACAAAGTCATTCATTGCCAATGGAGCAACCTCCAGATTTGAGAGCCAGAAGACATCTCAAATTTGAGGGTTCTCTCAGATTTCACATTGTGTAACCAGTTTTGAAACCAAGGGTTTGGGACTTTCAGGACTTTCTTACTGTGAGGCAACAGTGCTAACTGCTAGGGGCACCATGCTGCCCACTAATATACTACAGGGTTCTACAAAAACAACTAATGAAGGTCTACCATAAGTTTAATCACATGACATCATATTTTATATTTATATGTTCTCTACATAGGGCTCGTCTTACAGAAATGCCCATCTTATAATGTTTTTTAATAATAATAATAAATTCAATTTGTACCGCACTTTATATTTGTGAAAATCTCAAAGTGCTACAGGAGATAAAGATAAAAAGTTAAATGAATAAAACAATTAAAATGAATAAAACAACCAATGAAATGAATAGAAGTAAAAATAAAAGTAAAAGAAAAATTCAGGCAAAAGCCTTGTTAAAAAGGAAATGTTTTTAGGCCCCTTTTAAAAGCCTCGACGGATTGTGGTGCTCTCAGGTGGATTGGGAGAGCATTCCACAGTCTGGGTGTGGCAGAGCAGAAGGCTCGATTGCCCATGGTGTGCAGCTTAGTCCTGGGGGCTTTGAGGAGGTAGGCTGTGCCGGAGCGGAGGGAGCGGGGCGTTTTTAGGGTTAGAAAACATTGGGGGCTTCAGCCCGGGGGGTGGAGGGGCACCCCCCCCCCCAATTTTTTTTCTTTTTTTTTAAACACAGAAATACGCAATTTTAGAGTAATTAGAGATGAATACTGAATAACTAGAATCATTAGAGGTTCTCAAAGTGAGGTCCAGGTCCATGAGAGGGATCTGGGCAGTCCCCATAGAAAATTCAAAGTTAACAGGACCAAATCATCAGTTTCTTATTTATTTATTTAACCTTTATTTAGACAGATAAAACATTGATCTGGTCCAAGAAGCCCCAACAGGAGTACAAATATACATATATATATATATGTACACCAATAACAAAATAAAAACACAGTTAAGAATCATACACATAAGCAAATAAACAAACAAACAAACATATGCACAGCCTATGTACAAAAGAAATAAACAGTTAATCTCTAGTCTTAATCAAAAGTATTACACAATTATCAAAACCTTACACGCAAGGAGCAAAATATAGGCCCAGATTTGCACCCCTACAATGTCAGCCTCACACTTTTTGCAAAACAATACACAGTGATTTGCAAAACACTAAACACACTTGCATTACATTAGACACAGAATGTCAAATTACCACACATATGAGCCAATTGGTTAAACACAGCCATCAGATGCACAAACACACCATTGCTAAATTGTAGATACACCAATCAGGGTTAAGCACTATAAAAATGCAGCAGGTGAGTTCACCTGTCTTCAACCAAAATGGAAGGAGAGTGAAGTACTGTACACAGAGAACGTGAAAATATACAATACATCCACCAAACACTACACAAGACAACCAATGATGCAGACTGATGAAAATATACATTTTCTCCCATTTTCCCAAATCAGTCAACATGGAGAATCACAACAAAAAATTATCTTGCCAGATCCAGCTAGGCAAAGAGATAATGTCTAGTATTATCTGTTTAAATTTTTTCAATCTTTTTTTGTTTTACTGTAATTTTAACCTGTACTGGATACAGTATTTTATGTTTGTCTGATATTTGCTGATCTTACTGATATAGTAGCATGAAAACTGGGACATGTATTGTTGTGATTCTCCATGTTGAAATGTTGACTGATTTGGTTATATGGAGAGAACATATATATTTTCATCAGTCTGCATCATTGATTTGGGTATATTGAGAGAAAATGTAATTTTTTTCATCAGTCTGCATCATTGATTTGGGTATATGTAGATAAATAAATTATATTTTCATCACAGTGTAGTGTTTGGTGAATTTATTGTATATTTGCACATTCTCTGCGTACTTCACTTACAGTACTCTAATCACTGAGAAGTAGAATTGCTAAATGTAACTGAGGGGTACAATTCCCTGACTGTATTGTTAGATATGATACTTACTACCACTACCTCTTGTACTTTAGACTCTGGCCACCCAGTACTAGGTATAAATAATTATGATAAACACTCCCACCTGATGAAACGGATCCAACACAAATGTACCAAGTCGAAAGTCTGCGTTTAATAATAATACATAGCAAAAGGTATGTACAACGATCACTTAATTACATTTATGATTTGAAATAGTATGCACTTTTATGGCAAATGAGTATTCGTAGGTAGATCAATATCGAATGTCCAATCTCTGATTGCGCAGGAAGCAAATATACAACCTGGAATATTTAGGGAACAATAGCAATGATACTTGAATGATTATATAGCTGGATACACTAGGGGGAGGTTCCGACTGCTTGTAGGACAGCTGGAGGGGGGGGTAGAGTCTGGCTGTATCCCGTCTGGCCGAGGGTATCCTGGGAGAGCCCACAGTCGTGCGACCCGGTGCCCAGCGATCCTCGATCCACAGATGAAAGCAGTTGGACTCTCTGTGGCCGGCGTCCTCCGGTCCACGATGGAGAGACGTGAGGCGACCTCGTCGTGTAGAGCGTCTTCTCACCTGTCGTCCTCTCCGGGGGGGGTATTTCCAACACACCGCAGTGTTGGCCTTTATCCATAGAATAATCAAAGTACTCAAAGCATAATCCAAGCCGGGGAAGGCTAGCCGTCGTCGGTAGAATAATCCAATATACAGGTCCACTCGCTCTTTGGCCTGGAGCTCCTCGGGTGCAGCTTCACGTGGGGTCAACCACCCTGGATAAGCGTCCAGCTGATGCCCGAAACGATGGGGGTGCTGATTACTATAGAACTCTTACCGCACGAGGCACTACATATGAATAGACTATTATTAGCTTAATAGAATACGTCCAACTCGACGATATAGTGCCAAATATGACTATTCAAATATTAATATACACGATGTCTCAATGCCGATACTGGGCCGAATTGGCCTTACTGCCCACACGTGGTTCGCGGGGAGGCTTTTGCGTCTGTCACTCTGTTGGAGGGTAAGGAACTGGACTAAAAGAAAGCTCTACTTTAATAGCGCAGTATATATACGCACTATGAACAAATAGTACCATTAGTGGTGCGGTAGACATATTCCTACGCGGAACTAGGACTTGTCCATACATGTTGAGCGGTACGATTGAACCTGGTCTGAGGGGTATGGCGACCTGGCACCAAGGTCTCGTCCAATGGTAGAATGGAGACTATTATGGGATGTTCAGTAGACTAGAAGGGATATTCAATGCATATTGTACAAGGAATATACAAGGGATATCAGGGGATATACAAATACAATTAAATATATATATATAAATAAATATATATATTCGGTTTAATCTGATCCTTCAGAACACTAAATGTGTTTTAGGTTAAGCACAGCAGTGTGTGTAACTGGTTCAAACAGAATTAAGTCATATGAAACGTGTGTTTCATATGGTAACAAAATGTAGTTTTTATAAATTAGTGTATGGTTTTGACAAGTGTTTAATTTAGCAAAGGATCTGATGTGTTCTGATAATTGTGTGTGTGGTTGTGCTAATTGTGTGTTTTGAAACACCGGGCCCCGTTTTCAAAATCATGCTTAGGCAATCGGAAAAAAACTGTATTGTGTGTTTCATTCATATGTTTCAGTCTTCTCATAAAAAAAAGATTCGATTTTTGGGTCTTTTCCTGCCTTTGGTCCGCTTTGCATTCACATCTCAAATGAACCGCAGCAGGGTTCACTTGCAAGAGTGAATGAGCTTTCACACCACCCCAAACCAATCGGACTATCCGAGGAAATGAACCAGGGTTCGATTAAAGCTGATTAAATATCTGTACTATTTAAAAGCACAGTGCAGGACACACTCAAAGGTTATCGCACCTCAGAGATGGCAGTGGACATGTATGACAGGACAAAGGCCATATATAATGGCCTTTGGATTGAGGAACATACTACCAGCCAAAGGAGGAAGCAGAAAAGGATGGACGAGTATGTAGTTGAGTCATCTTGTGGCACAAGCTCAGACCTCAGCTCAGAGACTGTTCTATCCAGTCGTCGACAGAATGCTGCAAGAGCTTGAGAGCAGGTTCTCATGAGTTGGATAACAACTTATGAGAGGCATACAGGCATGTTATCCAGCCTCAGACCAGTTTCTCTCAGTGGAATTGCTGCAACCCCTCGCCACACATTACAATATCCAACTATTGCCAGAGGAGATCACAGTTGCAAAGTGTTTCCTGGTCAGGACAGGCAGAGATGCAGTCCCTACTATCCAAAGTGTATTTTCCCTCCTGGATGATAATAATAATAATAATAATAATAATAATAATAATAATAATAATAATAATAATAATAATAATAATAATAATAATAATAATAATAATAATAATAATAATAATAATAATAATAATAATAATGCATTTGATTTATAAGGCGCCTTTCAGGACCTCAGTTCTGAAAGAAACAGACTAAGAAATGACGTAAACACCATGATCAGAACCGCAAAAAGAAATTTCATCAACGACAAAACTGAGGAAAACAAAAACAAACCCTGCGAACTTTGGAAATTACTCAATAATCAACTAGGCTGCAGTAAAAAACTTAAAACCAGATTCTCAAACATAAACATAAAGACGGACAACACGCTCATCACAGACAAGCTGGATGTAGCCAATTACTTAAACATCTTCTTCACAAACATAGCCACAACACTGGTAAACAAACTACCCTCCCACTCAGGGCATTATGGGGTAGAACACATAGTAGCATACTACAAAAACCTAGGGGTCCACAAAGACGACTTCAAACTTGAAATGGTAACAACCGATGAGGTACTCAAAAAATTGAGCGCCCTCCAACCTAACAAGGCCACTGGCCATGACAACATCCCCTCCAAATTCCTCAGAGACGCAGCAGCCGCCATCACCCCAGTCATCACACACATAATAAACCTCTCTATAAAACAGGGGCACGTCCCCAAGGACTTCAAAATTGCGAGAGTGACCCCTCTGCACAAAAAGGGCAGCAAATTAGACCCAGGCAACTACCGCCCTGTTTCTATTCTTACCTCCATCTCGAAAGTCATAGAGAAAATAGTCTACGAACAGGTCGAAAAGTACCTGGCGGAAAAAAAATCTAATCTACGAATTCCAATCTGGCTTCAGAACGTCCCACTCCACTGACACATGCCTCCTCTATTTGAACGACCACATCAAACAAGAGGTGGACGCGGGCAAATACTGCGGCATGGTCATGCTGGACCTACAAAAGGCCTTCGACACTGTCAATCACTCCATTCTAATGGACAAGCTAAAAGCAATTGGTTTTGATAGCTTATCAGTGAGCTGGATGCAATCCTACCTGGAGGGGAGAGAACAGATGGTAGAGGTAAACGGTACTCTATCCCCCCCCCTCACAGTGAGCTGTGGTGTTCCACAAGGAAGCATACTAGGACCGCTACTCTTCCTAATTTATGCAAATGACATGTCGTCAGCCTGTGACTGCAACTTGTTCCTGTTTGCGGACGACTCAGCCCTGCTGGTCTCTGACAAGAACAAGTTGCAGGTTGAAAAAACCCTCAGCTCGGAACTAGGCAAAATCTGCATATGGCTCGCTAATAACAAACTATCATTACACATGGGCAAAACAGAGTCCATTCTCTTCGGTTCAAATAACAAACTCAGCAAGACCGACGGCTTCTCAGTTACAGTGGGTGACAATATTGTCACAAGGAAAGACGAAATTACCTACCTGGGTTCCATCCTAGAGGCAAATCTTTCCTGTGACAAAATGGCATCCAATGTAATAAAAAAAGTCAACCAACAAACTAGATTCTTGTACCGGATCTCCTCTCTGGTAAACAAGAATACCCTGAAGACTCTGGCAGGAGCACTCATTCAAGGGTACTATGACTATGCATGCACCTCATGGTACCAAAGCACCTCAAAGGCGCTTAAAACAAAATTACAAACATCACAAAACAAACTGGTCAGACTACTACTTGACCTGAACCCCAGAACCCACCTCACCCCTGCCCACTTTGACAACCTAGGATGGCTTAGAGTAGACGACAGAGTACAGCAACTTGCAATGGGCCTGGTCTACAAGATACACTATACGACCGGGGTGCCCATGTACATGTCAAAATACTTCCCAAAGGTCAGTGAATACCACAACCACTACACCAGAGGAAGCTCAACAAATCATGTTAAACCCAGATTCGGCTCAAACAAGGGACTAAACACGTTTCGCAATTATGCCACAACAATGTGGAACGCCCTACCCAAAGCTGTAAAGGAATGTGAATCCCTGCCCACATTCAAAACCGCTCTTAAAGAGCACCTACGGGAGGCTGCAATTCGAAACTGGCCACCGTAAATGCCCAAAACCCCCACCACCTCCTAATAGACAGTCTCCTCCCCACCGCATGTATATATTCCCTCCCCACCGTACGTATATTTCTCTCCCACCTACCCACCCCCTCATAATGTACAGTCCCCTCCCCATCATATGTATATACTCTGTCAGGATCTAGGGGTAACAGTACTGTATATTTGAATACCGTTTATGTCACAAATGTATCAGTACTAAATACCTATATGTCCCTATGCCATAAATGTCATGTATGTTGTGTATGTCATAAATGTCTATATGAATTGAAAATGGGGGACCCTGATGGAAACAAGACAAACGTCTTTCTAAGGTCTGCATCCCCTTAACAATTGTATGTATTGAGCCGTACTGTATTGTACCCATTCTGCAATCTGTTAAATAAAGTTTTCATTCATTCATTCATGCAATAGTCCAGCCTGGAGGAAACAAAGGCGTGGACGAGTTTCTCAGAATCTGCCAGGGTGAGTGAGGAACGGAGTTTAGTGATGTTTCTGAGGTGAAAGAAAGAGGTCTTGCAGAGGTGTTTGATGTGAGTTTCGTATGTGAGGTGGGGGTCCATTTTCTTTTTTTTAAACTTAAAATTTTATTAACATTTATAGACAAACAACACTTACACAAAAATTAAACTAACAACACAATAAGAGAGAATGCAGTGAACATAAATGGTTACATGGGTAGCATGGTTAGTTATATGGTTCCACTACAGTTGTTTTTCCAGGTACTTAATACAAAGACTGATTGTATACCGCCCTTAAACAGGCATAAAAAATCTGATACCTACTCAAAAGGATTAAATACTGACTAAGGCAAACATGTGTTCTTTCTTCCCTTATCCTTCGCCCTTTCTATTTCTTTTATATAAAATTTCTCTTTGCCTTTTGATTCACCCATATACAAACCACATCATCCCTGAATATTAATACAACACTGTTAAACAGACATAAATAATAAAGTACAAAAAACATAAAACAATTGTAATACCCAAAAAAAAAAATTAGAAAATAATAACTAAAGCAAAAGTGTGTGACATGGGTTCAGAGACCCTCCTTGAACTTCTTTCCTCCTTTACCCTTCGCCCTCTTGTGTTGCATTTAGTTCTTCCTCTGTGATGTCGTTTTCGTTCCCTCTATAATCCTCCCACTTTACCCATCTTTCTCCAAATTTCTCTTCCTGTAGCCTCAGCATGTGCGTTATCCTCTCCATATCCTGTATCGCCTCTACTATTCCTACCCATTGTGCTATTGTCGGTGGGTCTTCCTTGTACCACAGTCTCGTTATTGCTTTTCTGGCCGATATCAACATTATCTTTATTAAATACTTGTCCCCCCCTTGTATTCCCTTGTGTGTCAGGTCCCCTAAGTAAAGCACCAGTCCCGTTTGTGGTAATCCGTATCCTAATATTCTGATCATTGCCTCCCCTATCTCCTCCCAATACCCCTTCAGCTTCTGACATCCCCAGAATATGTGTGTGTGATTTGCCCCCTCCTTCCCACACATCCTCCAGCATGCTCTTTGTGTTGGTGCATATTTTCCCTTCAACTCTGGGGTTATAAAGAATCTGATTATGTTTTTCCATCCAAACTCTTTCCATATCCTCGATCCTGTTGTTGAATGTTGCACCTTGCATATGTTACCCCATTCCTTCCCTGTTATTCCTATCTCTAGTTAGCTCTCTCCCATTTCTCCCTTATGTAGTCTGTCGTGTGTCCCTTGCTGGTCATTATAGCCCGGTACAGTGTTGATATTACCCTTCCTTTCCCTCCTTCGTATGCCCTTACTATCATCCTAATTATTCCATTCTGTTCTTCGTCCTTGTCCCCTCTTATTTCTTTATTATAGTAATCTCTAATCTGTAGATATCTAAAGTGGTCCCTGTTTTCTAGTCCAAATTTCTCCTTTAATTTTTGTAATGTTTGCATTTCCCCCTTCTCTATCATTTTGCATATCGCTGTTGCCCCCCCCCCCCCCCCTCTGGGGGGTCCATTTTCACGCCCAAGTTGGTGACAGAGGGGAATGTCCTGACCGGAGAAGGAGATGGTGGTGATGGTGGATGACCGGACCTGGTGTAGGGTACCGATCAGCATGGCTTCTGTTTTGGAGCTGTTGACCTGGAGAAACCTGTGGTTCAAGACTGAAAAACAAGAAAAAAATATACAAAACCACTTAAAGGCCCAATCAGTCCAAAAGTAAAAAAAGAAATGGGTAGCTCCACCACCAAAAATAATAAACAGAAATGGAGACATATTTTCATTCTCTCGTCGTCTCAACTTTTGATGGACTACACTGGACAATGGGTAAATTAGTTTTTAATTGTATTTGTAGTTTTTTTGTGGTTGTAAAGGGCTTGTTCATTGGTAATGTTTATAAACAGTGCAGTAAAATATCTTTAGATTCAATTTGTGGTGCAATCAAAACCAGTGGACCCAGAAATCGGTCCAATGGGAATTTTCCATAGACACAAAAAAAATTGTTAGCTATGAAAACCATTTTGTTTCACTCATCGTGCATGCTGTCATTTGAAATTACGAGGGTTGTATTTTGTGAAGCTATTCTGAGTTCATTAGAATATATTTGTAACATTCAAAACGTGGCACAAAATACATCCCTTATAATTAGAAAAGTCTGCCAGATATGAATACCTTGGTATTCAAATGGTTAGCATTTCAAGCTAACATTTATTAATAGATGTCTATGGCCCATACGGTGGCCATTTTGCTCTTACAGTATGTCATGCTCAGGTTGTGTAGAGGAGCCAAAGCTATATATTTAGGTTATTGTATTATATGAATGTTTATATGTTTATTTTTATAACCTTACATTGAACCGGCATTAGGAATACTGATTGGATTTAGATAAAGTCATTGAACCGTCTTATTTGTCATAATAGAACATTCTAGAATTTGTGATGTCACAGTATGATGTCAAACATTCTAGAACATTTGTGATTCACAGTATGATGTCATAATCAAACATTCTAGAACATTTGTGATGTCAGTATGATGTCATAACCAAACATTCTAGAACATTTGTGTATCTATTCAACAATTCTCTCATGAGAGGTCAGTGTGCATCTTGAAACAGTGCATGACCAGTACTGAACAGATAGACTAAACAACATAGATTGAAGCCTGCATTTCTAGACCCGGGTGCCTTGCCTACCGTTTTGCTGTGGAAAGAGCCGGCAAGTTGATTTACTGCTTTCAGGTGTGTGAAGGATATATTTGTAACATTCAAAACATGGCACAAAATACATCCCTTATAATTAGAAATGTCTGCCAGATATGAGTATAAGAAAATACCTTGGTATTCAAATGGTTAGCATTTCAAGCTAACATTTATTAATAGATGTCTATGGCCCATATGGTGGCCATTTTGCTCTTACAGTAGTATGTCATGCTCGGTTGTGTAGAGGGCCAAAGCTATATATTTAGGTTATTGTATTATATGAATGTTTATATGTTTATTTTTATAACCTTACATTGAACCGGCATTAGGAATACTGATTGGATTTAGATAAAGTCATTGAACCGTCTTATTTGTCATAATAGAACATTCTAGAACATTTGTGATGTCACAGTATGATGTCAAACATGCTAGAACATTTGTGATGTGACAGTATGATGTCATAATCAAACATTCTAGAACATTTGTGATGTCAGTATGATGTCATAACCAAACATTCTAGAACATTTGTGTATCTATATATATTCAACAATTCTCTCATGAGAGGTCAGTGTGCATCTTGAAACAGTGCATGACCAGTACTGAACAGATAGACTAAACAACATAGATTGAAGCCTGCATTTCTAGACCCGGGTGCCTTGCCTACCGTTTTGCTGTGGAAAGAGCCGGCAAGTTGATTTACTGCTTTCAGGTGTGTGAAGGATATATTTGTAACATTCAAAACATGGCACAAAATACATCCCTTATAATTAGAAATGTCTGCCAGATATGAGTATAAGAAAATACCTTGGTATTCAAATGGTTAGCATTTCAAGCTAACATTTATTAATAGATGTCTATGGCCCATATGGTGGCCATTTTGCTCTTACAGTAGTATGTCATGCTCAGGTTGTGTAGAGGGCCAAAGCTATATATTTAGGTTATTGTATTATATGAATGTTTATATGTTTATTTTTATAACCTTACATTGAACCGGCATTAGGAATACTGATTGGATTTAGATAAAGTCATTGAACCGTCTTATTTGTCATAATAGAACATCCTAGAACATTTGTGATGTCACAGTATGATGTCAAACATGCTAGAACATTTGTGATGTGACAGTATGATGTCATAATCAAACATACTAGAACATTTGTGATGTCAGTATGATGTCATAACCAAACATTCTAGAACATTTGTGTATCTATATATATTCAACAATTCTCTCATGAGAGGTCAGTGTGCATCTTGAAACAGTGCTGAGCAGTACTGAACAGATAGACTAAACAACATAGATTGACGCCAGTGTAACGGGTGTAAAACTCACTCCCCAGAGGCATCCAAACTGAGCGCTTAGAAGGGAATTCCTTTCTTGGCGCAGCGGTTTGTGATGTCGCCCGCAGTGCGGACGCCTGGGGTTCGACTCCCACTCAAGGCATGGTCGAATTCGTGGCAGGAGCGAGTTGCCTCTGTTACACTGGTGCCGTGACCCGGATGCCTTGGGTGGTGTGAGTTTAGGGGGGGTGAGTGTAACGGGTGTAAAACTCACTCCCCAGAGGCATCCAAACTGAGCGCTTAGAAGGGAATTCCTTTCTTGGCGCAGCGGTTTGTGATGTCGCCCGCAGTGCGGACGCCTGGGGTTCGACTCCCACTCAAGGCATGGTCGAATTCGTGGCAGGGGCGAGTTGCCTCTGTTACACCTGCATTTCTAGACCCGGGTGCCTTGCCTATACCGTTTTGCTGTGGAAAGAGCCGGCAAGTTGATTTCAGGTGTGTGAAGGAATTTTGTCATGTGTCGAGTCGGCTGTGATTTTGGAGACTGGGAAAATACCGTTTTCTTACCTTGTAGTAGTGACGTGAATATTTAGGAAAATAGCTTTAGGACCACTTCTGTAAAGAGACTTTATTTTTCTTTATCAATGAAAGTGCTACTTACGAGTAAGCAACTGTAACCAGTAGAGTGGAATGTCGGCCCTCATAGGTTTGATTGATTGATTGATTGATTGAAAAGTTTATCATCATCGATTTCAGACGCCAGCCAAACCCCAAAACCCCCATATCCATCTCCGGCAAACCCATAATCACCACAGATTCCTTCAAATTTCTCGGCACTCACATAAGCAATAACCTCAAATGGAAAACCAACACAGACCACATACACAAAAAAGCAAATCAAAGACTCTTCTTCCTCCGCCAGCTTAAGAAATACAGAGTCAATAAACATCTCTTGCTCCGTTTCTACCAGGCCATTATACAAAGCATCCTCACCTTCTCCATAACTGTTTGGTACAGCAATCTGGACACTCACTCAAAAAACAAACTACAAAGAATCATCAATAAATCCTCAAAAATAATCTGCACCCCCCTCCCTTCTCTCGAATCACTCCACCGCCAAATCACAATCAGGAGAGCCAGAAAAATCATCTCCGACCCCACTCACCCAGCACACCACATCTTCCAGCTGCTGCCCTCCGGGAGGCGCTACAGATCCCTGACCACCAAAACATCCCGGTTCAAAAACAGCTTCTTCCCCACTGAACTCCCTGTTTTGATTGATTGATTGAAAAGTTTATTAACAGATTGCAGAATGGGTACAGTACAGTACAGCTCAATACATACAATTGTTAAGAGGATGCAGACCTGAGAAAGACTTTTGTCTTGTTTCCATCAGGGTCCCCCATTTTCAATTCATCATATGACACACATGACATACAGATAGACAGTACTGCTACATCTATACATTTATGACATACCAGATTTTCAAATACAGTACTGTTTGTGATACTAAAAAAATCCAGAAGAAGAGTATATACATTTGACATAGAAACTGTGCATTGGGGGAGGTTGGGTAGGTGGGGTGGGGCTGTACATTGGAGGTGGGGGGGGGGGGGGGGGGGTAGGGGGGACACACACTGTACATTGGAATACCAACATACATTTGACATGGAAACTGTACATTGGAGGAGGTTGGGTAGGTGGGTTGGGGTTGGGTGGGGCTGTACATTGGAATACTGACAAAGCCATGCTTGGTCTTTATTGTACAACTGGGTTAGGACATTTGTAGGGCCAGTTTTGAATTGCAGTCTCCTGTAGGTGTTCTTTGAGAGTGTTTTTGAAGGTGGGTAGTGATTTACATTCCTTTACAGCTTTGGGTAGGGCGTTCCACATTGTTGTGGCATAATTGCGAAACGTGTTTAGTCCCTTGTTTGAGCCGAATCTGGGTTTTACATGATTTGTGGAGCTCCCTCTGGTGTTGTGATCGTGGTATTCACTGACCTTTGGGAAGTATTTTGACATGTACATGGGTACCTTGGTCGTGTAGTGTATCTTGTAGACCAGGCCCATTGCAAGTTGCTGTACTCTGTTGTCTACTCTAAGCCATCCTAGGTTGGCAAAGTGTGCAGGGGTGAGGTGGGTTCTAGGAGTCAGGTCAAGCAGTAGTCTGACTAGTTTGTTTTGAGATGTTTGTAATTTGGTTTTTAGTGCCTTTGAGGTGCTTTGGTACCATGAGGTGCAAGCATAGTCGTAGTACCCTTGAATGAGTGCTCCTGCCAGAGTCTTCAGGGTATTCTTGTTTACCAGGGAGGAGATCCGGTACAAGAATCGAGTTCGTTGATTGACTTTTTTTATTACATTGGATGCCATTTTGTCACAGGAAAGATTAGCCTCTAGGATGGAACCTAGGTAGGTAATTTCATCTTTCCTTGTGACAATATTGTCACCCACTGTAACTGAGAAACCGTCTGTTTTGCTGAGTTTGTTATTTGAACCGAAGAGAATGGACTCTGTTTTGCCCATGTGTAATGATAGTTTGTTGTCGGCGAGCCATATGCAGATTTTGCCTAGTTCCGAGCTGAGGGTTTTTTCAACCTGTAACTTGTTCTTGTCAGAGACCAGCAGGGCTGAGTCGTCCGCAAACAGGAACAAGTTGCAGTCACAAGCTGACGACATGTCATTTGCATAAATTAGGAACAGTAGTGGTCCTAGTATGCTTCCTTGTGGAACACCACAGTTCACTGTAGCACCCCCCCCCCCCTCCCTGTAGTACCCCCCCGCAACCCCCCTTACCTCTGCTGACATGGACATGGACAACTCTGAACTGTATCTATGTAATTGTGTTTTCTTTTATGTACGCTGTAAGTGATGTTATATGTTCTATGTTTTATGTTGGAACTGCTATGCTATGCACTGAAACCAAATTCCACCAGCCTGGCTGGGTGGTCATTAAAGAAATTGAATTGAATTGATTAACAGATTGCAGAATGGGTACAGTACAGTACAGCTCAATACATACAATTGTTAAGGGGATGCAGACCAGAGAAAGACTTTCGTCTTGTTTACATCAGGGTCCCCCATTTTCAATTCATCATAACATATATGACATACATGACATACAGATAGACAGTACTGCTACATCTATACATTTATGACATATCAGATTTGCAAATACAGTACTGTTTGTGATACAAAAGTGTCCAGAAAAAGAGTGTATATACATTTGGTGTAGAAACTGTACATTGGAGGAGGTTGGGTGGGTGGGGTGGGGTTGGGTGGGCGGGTAAGGGCTGTACATTGGAGGTGGGGGGGGTTGGGTAGGGGACACACACACATTTTACACTGTACATTGGAATACTGACAAAGCCTTACTTGGTCATTTACTGTACAACTAGGTTAGGACATTTGTAGGGGCCAGTTTCGAATTGCAGTCTCACGTAGGTGTTTTTTGAGAGTGTTTTTGAAAGTGGGTAGTGATTCACATTCCTTTACGGCGTTCCACATTGATGTGGCATAATTGCTAAACGTGTTTAGTCCCTTGTTTGAGCCGAATCTGGGTTTTACATGATTTGTGGAGCTCCCTCTGGTGTTGTGATCGTGGTATTCACTGACCTTTGGGAAGTATTTTGACATGTACATGGGTACCTTGGTCGCGTAGTGTATTTTGTAGACCAGGCCCATTGCAAGTTACTGTACTCTGTCGTCTACTCTAAGCCATCCTAGGTTGTCAAAGTGGGCAGGGGTGAGGTTGGGTTCCTTTCCACTAGAGCGAGGCCAATGAGAAAATAATATAAAAGTGATCATAGTTTTCACTTTATCCACTATTAATTCTGGATTATACAACAGACATTTGATCAGATGGAGGTTCCTGAGACAACATCTTTGACAGATAGAGGCTAAGGAAACTAAAAAGGTTTAGAACCTCCGATGGCCCCGTTTGTATTTGTGTATTTTTATTTTTACTTTTATTCCTAGTTTAAAATGTTTGTCGGTGTTATCTGTGAAAAGGCAAAAATGGCTAATATTCCTCCGCCTCCTCCTGTTTCAAAATAGGCCCCGGAAGAGGAGGGACTCCAACACTCCATCTCGCTGGTCGCCATAAAACCTGCTGCTTGCTGACACTGAACGCCATTTTGAGAGCAAGGACAGACCAGAAGGCTGATCTAGGAGAAAGACACGGTTACCAGACGGCCATTTCTCTTCGCTTTCGTATTTTTTTCCATTGGTATTTTTGGTAATTCGAACCGGCCAAGAAAAAATGGCTCAGAGGTTCAATCAAAGAAATTACGGCGGCGGCGGTGCAATGAACACATTTCAGCAGCGCAGGGGCGGCGGCGGCGGCCCCGGCGGACCGATGCGAGGTGGACTGATGGGGAACCCGAATTTCAGAAATCACCCGTTTCAGAACCAAAACCAGCAGAATCGAGGAGGACACCAGGGCAATAACTTCAACAAACTACCGACCCCGGTACCACAGGTGCCGCAGGTGCCACAGGCGACCCCCCCGAAGCCACAGCAGCCGACGATCATTCCCCAGCAGCCGGGCATTGGGATCCGGCCTCCCCCGACCCCAGGCCCGGCGCTGACGATGAAAGGCCCGATGCAGCAGCAGCAGAAAACACCGCCCGTCGCCGCTGCCTCGCCTGCCCCCGCCGCATCGCCTGCCCCGACTCCTACTCCCACACCGACTCCTTCTCCTACTCCCACCCCGACCCCTGCCAAGGCCCCGGCGCCCGCCCCTGCCCCCGCAGCCCCACAGCCACCGAAGATCGTGTCTCCAGCACCGAAGCCAAACCTATCATCGCCGCCTCCACCAAACCAAGCCAACAAAAACCAGAATCAGAATCAGAATCAGAACCAACAGCAGAAACAACAAGGCAATGTTAACGTTAACAATCAACCCAAGCCGATGCTCCCACCACAGGCGCCGATGCTCCCACCACAGGCGAAGGCCCCGATGCTCCCACCACAGGCGAAGGCCCCGATGCTCCCACCACAGGCGAAGGCCCCGATGCTCCCACCACAGGCGAAGTTGCCGATGCTCCCACCACAGGCACCGGGCCCGAAACAGGGCCCCAGGCAGCAGCAGCAGCACAACCAGCAGCATAACCAGCAGCAGCAACATAACCAGCAGCATCATCAACAACAACGGGAACAAAGGAGGTCTTCATTCGGGAACGATGGAAGCCACCACCAAGTATGTGGAACGTTGATTACACTTTATTAAAAAAAAAATCACATATATTAAATTTGTAACTGAGCTTTAAGTCTAAATGTTTTGTGGGGGTTGGGCGGTGTTTCACTTGAGGAACAGAGTTTATACATGGTCGTTCCAATAGGGTCCAGCTGCAGCGCCGGAGAATCCTCACTGGGCACTGCTTAGGCCCTCTTTCGAAGTCTGTTATGCTTAGGAGTTTGGAATCAGGGCTGCTGGTCTATCGCCCTACTCTAAAGAAACTAAGCATAACCAGTTCGAAACAAGGCGAACATTAATAAAATGTTCAATCAATCCAACACGCTCACTTAAAACAGCGCAGGTTCGTGGCTGCCACAGGCTTGCCCAGTGAGAGGATTCTCCGGCGCTGCAGCTGGACCCCACACGCTCCATTACAACGAACCACGGACGTCCGCCATCTTAGATCATCCTCGCGAACATTTATAAACGTCTTAATCGCATCACACATTGTCTAAACTCTAGATAACGAAGTATTTATAGTTTAAGATATCTACTAGCATTATCGATTTCCATAAATACATCGTGTTGTTATACTAGGGGATGTTTGATATCTAGGTAAAGTTGGCTGTGGCTTAATGCATCGTGGCGTGTGGGGGATGGGAAGGCTTTTCCCTGACTAGGGCAGTACGTGCTTCGATTTATTTAGCTACCGTTGTATTATGTTGTGTTCTAGCTACGTTTTAAAGGATAAACTCTCAATGTCCATGTTGGATTTTTTTTTACCAGGGATATAACGTTTGCCGTTAATATATATAGTCTTACGCGTACATGTGACATAGGCCTAATCAAATTGATGTGACGATACAGACTGCGTGGCAATAAAGTGAGGGGCATAAAATCAAACCTTACACTGTAATAAATACATTTACTCAATCAGGTTGTTGGCTAATTTGTAGTTTATATTTACGCCATACCCGTGTACAGGGTGTAATTTTTTTTCTTTTGGGTATCTCCCCCCCCCCCCCCCCCACATCCTTCTAGTTTGTTAGGGCAGGCTGTACCACTGATATCATATATTTGGATCCTTTATTACCATTAATTTAAAGCAGTGCTTGTGTTTTTTTTTAAATGGGAATTGATTGTAATGTGTTGTCAATTTCAACAGCAACAGCAGCAGCAGCAACAACAACGGGAACAGCGGGAACAAAAGAAGGCTCCGGCTCCAGCGCCAGCCGCGAAGGACGATGGAGCCGCCCCTAGTAATGTATGTGGAACGTTTATTAAACGTTAATATAGTAATACTAACTTATTTGACTTGCATCAGAGTATACATTTTTATTAAGATTGTGATGCCAACTATGTTGTTGTGTACTTGTGTCCCGAGGTCAAGGTTATTATATATGGGCTTTGTGACTTAAGGCTGTCCTCTGGTAGTGTATCTTAGACTTAGAAATGCACCTTTTAATAAGTCAGGGGCCGTGCTAGATGGTCAAAACTGACATCAAAGATCTAAGATTTTGGCCTCATGTAGGTTTACTCGGGGTTCCCATGGTACCTGGAAAACATGGAATTAATGTTTTCATTTTCCAGGTATGGAAAAGTCATGGAAACTGAGCAGAAGTGAACACTTACATGGAAATAGAACCAGTTGTCCTGGACAATTGTATTGGATGATGTGTAAAATGGTAATAAAATGAAACTATTGAGCACAAAATTAACATGAGTTTATAAAAACCCTCTTGGCATCCTATATGGTATGTTGGAATTTGATACAGGCAACTTGGCGATATGGACTTTAAAAGTATAGTTTCGGATTGGTGGACTTCAGGAATAATAACATTACTCGCGATCTCAATAGAAGGGTCAAATACATGCATTTCCCAGCCAACACTGGAGCCTTGACATCTACAGTCTGTCTTGTTTTGTATGAATGAGTAGAAATTAAAAACGGTAATCTTGTTTTATTGTTTTATGTGATATAGATAAAGATATTGTTTCATTGTGTATTTAACTTTACATTTGCGCTTCATTACTTTACAAAAGTTATACTGGCACCTCTAATACAGCAATGGATTATGGGTAAATGTAATGTTAAAGCAGTGCCAATGTAAGACTGACTACATTAAACGACTGACAATAATATAGTATAAAGTAGGGTATTATTTGGCCTAAAGAATGATGTTGGCTCACCCTACTCGCATGTTGAGGGAGCGCACCATTCATTATACACTGAGAAACCACGGCATAGTGAGCTCTCCGGGAACAACCCCACTTTGCCCGACATTTTCTTGGCAACCTTCTTCTGGTCTGACATCCTTTGCTAGCGGTCTAATCTACACTGCTTCCACCTATCGTCACAGAGGGGAATTGCAGCCATTTTGTATAAATAAAAAGAAATGTGGGAAAATACAGGAAAATATTTTAACGTGGCGACGGCGGGAGAGAAGGTTGAAATACGGCAGAATCCTGGAAAAATGGGATGGTTACAAGTATGACATGGAGCGCAATCTTGCTAGCCAACATTCAGTTTGCTAACTAACTAGCTACTAGCTAGTGTTGGCTAGCTTGCATTGCTAGCTAACTACCAATACATTTTCACATTAGGCTGTGACATTACTTCTATACTAGTTAACATGAATAGTCTAGTCTTGATACATTTTGTAACATTCATTCTTATATCTACTATAGCCTTTTTTATTTTTTTATTAATAGATCACTTAATATGGTACCTGGAAAATCAGGAGGTAGCATGGAAAAAATGTCAATGCAAGCGTGGGAACCCTGTTACTGATTTATGCCTTTTGCCAATTTCTGCATTTTGGATTATCCTGATTATTGAAATTAATCTACAGGAGCTGAGGGCAACGCTGTCTGTGCTGCTCAAACCCGGTGAAAAGACCTACACTCAGCGCTGCCGTTTGTTCATTGGTAACCTGCCCAATGACATCTCAGAGGAGGAGTTCAAGAAGCTATTTGCAAAATATGGAGAGCCCAGCGAGATCTTCATTAACAAGAACAAAGGCTTTGGCTTCATTCGATTGGTGAGCATAACCACATTGGCCTTACATATACACTCTGAGAACCTTCACTTCGGTGTCTTGTTCATTTACAGTCGTTTCCCCTTTGTCTCTTACAGGAGTCCCGTACGTTGGCGGAGATCGCCAAGGCAGAACTCGATGATATACCCATGAAAGGCAGGCCACTGCGTGTTCGCTTTGCCACTCACTCTGCAGCTCTGTCCATAAAGAACCTGTGCCCCTTCGTCTCCAACGAGCTCTTAGAAGAGGCCTTCTCGCAGTTTGGAGCTGTGGAGCGGGCGGTGGTGATTGTGGACGACCGCGGGCGCTCCTCCGGAAGGGGCATCGTGGAATACGCTTCCAAACTGGCGGCCAGGAAGGCCTTGGACCGCTGCTGCGATGGTGTCTTTCTGCTCACCACGTAAGTTGCTTTTGAATTTGTAGCCCAGTGGGTTGTATCTGTGAATTACTTATTCCATATATAAACCAACATTCTTTTAGGTAGCCTTGATGCTTTTGAATACGGTCATCATGATTGAACCTTCTTCCTGGTCACAGGTCACCCCGTCCCGTTGCTGTTGAGCCCCTCGAACAGTACGATGATGAGGATGGTCTTCCAGAGAAGCTGGCACAGAAGAACCCAAGATATCAGAAGTAAGCCCTGCTTCTCTTCCCCCAACCCCCACTTGGCAATCGTGTTTATCTTCCTGTTGGATGAATGGTCAAGTGAATTCTTTTCACTGTGGCCAGGTGCTGGGCGACCGCGTGGTCTTTGTAGTGTAAATGATTTAGCCCAGATCTCTTCATGTCCGGCAGATGGTCCGGGTGGGGGGTTGTGTGTTCTTGGTTTCACAGCTGTTCAAAATCAATTCACACGCCTTCTCTGGGGGGGTTGGGGGTTGTCGCTTTTGGGACACAATGCCACACTTTACCAACACCATTACCCCCCATATTGTCAGATTTAGATGTGATGGAGACTTTTAATGTGTAAGGATTTAATTTCTTCTGGAACACAGCTGTTGTCTATTGTTGACTATCATTAGCTCTTGGAGAAAAGGTGAGGTAGGGAATCATTTTCTGCTCGACACGTAGGAGTGCCCAACTTTTAGCAAATGTCATGACTAGAGTAAAGTAGTTAAATATTACTATCAAGTTAACTATTTTTGGGCACCATAACATATGCCCTGTGGTAGTCTTGTCTACCCATGGATTCTTGTGATTTATTGATTTGCATTTATTTATTTGAACTCATACATTCAACCCTAATGGAGATTCCTTGGATCCCCTCTAGCTCCTATTGTAATTTCCTGATGTTCTTTGCGTGTGTTTGATGTCCTGATAACATTCCTGCTTGTGTTTTTCTTGCCCTCAGGGAACGAGAGGAGCCCCCTCGTTTCGCCCGTCCAGGCACTTTTGAGTTTGAGTACAGCAAGCGCTGGAAGTCTCTGGATGAGATGGAGAAGCAGCAGAGGCAGCAGGTGGAGAAGAACATGAGAGAGGCCCGCGAGAAGCTGGAGAGTGAGATGGACGACGCCTACCATGAGCACCAGGCCAACATGCTGCGCCAAGGCAAGTGTGGTGCCGTACACGTTAGGAATGCCGGTTCTTTAATTAAGACCACCTAGTACTCTGCTCGTGTCTCGCTGTTAGAATAGAAGGACTTTATTGATCCTGAGCGAAATTCAGCACTACAGATCGCCCACGATAAACATTTAGCTAGTCAAAAATAAGAATAAAAATACATTCAAGGATATAATTCTAAAATATGTGTATATACATTCTAAAATTTCCAGATATGAAAGTGTTTATTCTAAATCTAAACAGTGATGATAAACTCACCCAATAATGGTCATCATGCGTAGACGGGTAAATGCAAGTTACGGTTAAGTGACTTATAATGGGCTGCAATCATTTGGAGTCTTAAGGATTTAACCGATCAAAGAAACACTCTGAATCCATTAGACGACTGCTGACGTTAAATGACTGCTGCTGGAGTTCAATTTCCATGTCTTCATACAGATCTGCTGAGGCGGCAGGAGGAGCTCAGGCGCATGGAGGAGATGCACAGTGCGGAGATGGCCAAGAGAAAAGAGATGCAGCTCAGGTATTTACATTTTAGACTGTTTAGCTATTATCATCAGGCCGTTTAACCTGTTCCACCTGTGCGGTCCATCGGCGGACCGCAAATGACATCTGGTCATAAATCAATATTTTTACGCCTGTACCTTGTGCATTCCAGATCTTATTGACATCACACTTCAGACTGCCAAATTCATATACCGACTAAGCAAAACCCACTTTCCACAATATGTCCCTTGTAAAACATTTTCCTCATGTCTAAGATATTTATCTGTGTTTAAACAGACAGGATGAGGAGCGCCAAAGGCGCGAGGAGGAGATGATCCGCCACCGAGAGGTCGAGGAGCAGATGCGTCGCCAGAGGGAGGAGAAGTTCAGAGGGATGGGCAACTTCATGGACGTGAGTAGAACTGCTGCTGGTTGTAGACTCTATTCTGGAGAGTAAAGGGCTTCAGAGTGGACCGTTGATATTGTGGATTATAATGGTGGTTAACAATTAGAAGTAATGACATGTTTTTCATTTCATTAAGTGGTGTAATGGTGTCCCTCCCTTCCCCTTTTGCTTTTTATCTTCTAGCGGGACAGAGAAATGAGGATGAGTCAAGGTGGAGCCATGGGCATGACCGGTTTGTAATATATTTATTTTCTTACTTAGTAGCCAGTCACTAGTTACCTTTTCTTTTCCAGTCATTAACGAATGAGTAGGTTGCTGATGAAGTGAAAACGTTTTAAACTATGGAACAATTCATTTCTGCCGGCATAACGGTGAATTTTAGAATCCACGATGGATTTATGGATATTTTAGTTCCTCTGATTAGGAAGGCCCCCGTGCAGGCTTTCTCTGATGTCTGTGCCCTCTGTAAATGTATGACATGCAGTCTTGTTGTCCTTGTTAGACATGCCATTTGGCACATCACCCAACCAGAAGTTCCCCATGAGCGGAATGGGCTTTGAGGGACAACAGGGCATGGGGGGAGCCACAGCCGGCGGAGCCGGAGGAGCAGCTGCAGCAGCAGCCGGAGGTGGTGGAGGCCTGATGTCCAACGAAATGGTAATGTATCCCACATAGGGATAGATCAGTAGTTCTTAGTACTAGTTTGTGGCTGGTTTTCCTACTTGTTGGAAAAGTCTCCCAGTTGCGTTAATGGAGAAGTGAAGCTGGTGTTTTTTTGGCTAGTAAATTCAGTTTGAGTGGGAGAGCTGTGGATATGCTCCCATATGACGCCACGCGTCACTAGATGGCTCTTGATGCACGTTGAGTGCGTTAGATGTGGTGCCTGCCCGAAAGTGTGTTCATCCATGTCGAGCCATGCCCTCAGTTTCCTTAAACAAGACTCTGCCTGCGTTCCAGCTGAAAATAGTCAACCTGCACTAAGCTATAGCGAGTTGCTCTGCAGTGCTCTCTCCGAACTGTAAACAGATCAGTGGCTCTGCTACAAGCCTGTGTGTTGTGGACCTCCTATTGCAAGCCCTGTCTCCTGTGAGCTGGACAGGCACGTCTCTTGGCAAGAGGAAGAATGTCATCCCGAAGCATTTTTCCCTCCCTTTTTCCCTGCCATGGCTGAAAATATGGGTTTGACGTAGTTGTAAATCCTATTGTCCATACTGTGCCGATAGATTCGTATATCATTGAAGGATACAAGTGTTGTGTGAAGAACCTGAGTAATCTAGGGGTGGCAATGTGAAGTCTTTGAACCTCTCTTGAGAATAACTTCTGCGACATGGAAGTAGTGAACTGCCTGCTAGTAGAGTAGCAACTTGTAACTTTTGAACGGTCACTTTTTTTGGGCCCAAGCAGTTGAAATCAGATGTTTTAGTGCAGGTTGACAGTTTGAGGCTTTTAAAAAATGAGTAAAGGTGAACATGTGCAAATTGCAGAGCATAACGTTTGGAACTGAGGGTGGCACACATGGCCTCGCAACCGCTCCTTCTGTAGGTCTGTATACTGGATAATATCCCTTAATTTCATTAGCTAGTTGAGCCTTGAGTGAACAGCAGGATCTTAGTACTGATCTTTGCTTCGCCACTGGCATACATTTGCTACACGAGTCTAGTAAACTAGTAAAGATATAGTTGCTTCATGGTTTCTAAATGTGTAAAGAAATTCTCAAATGCAAAACATGTTTGAGATCTGCTTTCATTCTTGTATTAGCAGATCATTTCAAATGGATAAATATGCTCAGCTTTTGACATTTAGACTTGTTGCTCGGTTATCATCATTGATCCCCTCACAGGAATTGAAAATTGTGGGCGGCTGGGTGGCGTAGCGGAGATTGCGCTCGTCACCAATGCAAGAGACTCCGGTATCGAATCCCAGTCTCACCATTGCCTTCGGCTTGGGCCGGCCGTCGTACTGGCTCATTTGGCAGAGTCAGCGGGTGGAAGTCGATGGGTGGGGATTGGACATTGTGGACAGCGACCCCTACGGGTCAGTTGGGAGACGCCTGCACAGCAGAGACAGGAAGTGGCGAGGGTAGTGTGAGCCTCCCATGCGTTACACCTCGCCATTGAGAGTCCGTGCTGGAAGGCAAAAAGATGTGACGGGCTGCCTCCGTGTGCCAGAGGGAACATGTGATGCAAGGCTTCTATCCTCTCTACAACCGACCAGTGGGGGGCATAGTCGAGCAACGTTCAAGACGGGGGAAGGGATAATTGGATACACGAAAATTGGGATGGGAGAAAAATAGGAAATAAGGAGAAAGTGGATAAAAAAATTAATTGGAAATAGTTTCAGACTACTATTGTGGAAGCAAAGCTTATGCTTTGGTGTGAAACCAACTCGTTTGCAGGACTACAGTTTAGCTTAAATCTGCACCACTGTTTTGTATGTCATCATTTAGTAAAAGTGAGTTGATGTCAGCAGTCCTAGTCCTCACAAGACATAATTTTTATTCCTTCAAGCTCATCTTTACTTTTACTTTGACCACAGCATTTAAATGTAGCCTAATCTGTTACTTAGCTGTGCTCTTGCTATGAATTGTGGCCTGCTCTGTCCAGATTCAAGATTTCCTTGAACTCAAAACCTCTCCTGAAAAGAATATTTAGCACACACATTAATGAATTTATGACCATGTCAATGTCCTGTGTAATATGATTGTTAGGTTTGTCTGTTGCCAAATCATTGTACGATGCCGTCTTTGGCAGTCATTTTCATAATTCAAGATCTCTGGCCGTTGTGGAGAGAGAATCGACTGACTTGAAAAAGAACCCCCTCATCTGAATCGGCCTAATTTATCTAGACTATGCCATCAGAGATGGGGGACTTAAGGGCGTCCACACACACTGCGATTTTTGCCATATTTTTAAATGTATTATATGCCAGATTGTTGCCATCGACCATTTGGGACTGTTGGAGTTGGCGCCCCTAGGCTGTCATACTGGGGTGATGCAAGGCTGCATCCTGCAACGGCCAACATGCACCATTTCAGCCTCACTTTACTGCTGGCCCAGCACGACATCGCACCACATGTACAAATCGACCCATCTCAAACCCCGCCTTAGTTTCTTCATCCTCCAATCACAACTGTGTTCAGTCGGCCAAAGGAAAAGATGTCTGTTTTGAGATGGGTCAATTATTTCCATCTGCTTTTTTTGTTACGTAGTTTGCTTCCCCCGGCAGCTGTCGTGGTCAGAGTTATGTCCCAGATGACACGAGGCATGCATTCATATGCCATAGAACTGTCAGTCATTCAGTAATTCACTCATAGTTTAGCCACTTTGCCCCTAGTAGAGGCTCACAGGCATGGCACTTTGTGTGCAAGACCAGTTAAATCTATGACACAAAGGTCCCTTTTTATTTTTTTTTAAATTCATTTTTTATTATACACTGGCCTTCCAAGCATGTGGGCATTGCTTTGTGCTTTCTGGTACCTCACCGGGATCCCTCTGTGGCACCAGTCTCTTGAGTTACTGAGACTGACTGAACCTCACCGGAGCCTGTAGGAGCCTGTAGGACGAACGACCCCAAGGTCAGCCGGCAATCGTTCACGCCGAAAGATTTAGTCTTGAAGAGCTAAAGATGGCCAAAAACGCAGTGTGTGTGGTGACTTAAAAGAGTAGCTAATTCAATTAGGCGCTTTTGGACCAACCGTTTCTGGGGACTCCCTGATAGGAAGTTGGAACTGCTCACCTGGGAGCTCTCCAGAGAACTACATATCTTCAGTGCTTTTCCCCCCCCATTTGCATTCGCACCACCAATAGGATCGCTGAAGTGATGTAAGCTGGTCGCCAGGGTTCCCGTTGTCCGGTAATTACCGGTTTTTGACCGGCAAAATCTGTTGAAGTCCGACATATTTAATCTCTCCGGTCATAATGTCCGTGAAAATAATTCCCTCTAAGCACAATTTGATTATTTGAATTGTATTAAAATAGGCTAAAATTAAATAGCCTATGCGATGAACGAAACAATCATTACATTTGTTTCATCGTTGCTTCACCAAGCAGGTCTAATAATGACAACGATGTTGTCAGCCGGAGCTTAGTGCTGGATTTGCGAGAGCATGCAGCTGCAGAGCCACAGAACCCGAGCTGTGCCCGCACAGTGCAGTACTCTATTTCAGCCATTGGCAATTCAGCTGTTGGGTGGGGGGCGCTGCTGAGTGGTCCCCAGACCGGACGTGAAAACGCCGCTCTCTGCGGCTGCATGCTCTCGCAAATCCAGCAGCACCAAGTCGTTGGGAGGTGGAGATATACATCACGCAAACCCACAATAATGTTGCCGTCTCTCTCTGCCAAATTTATCAGTTCTTCGCTTGATATAATTAATACAAATGTCCAATATAACGGAATTCGTTAGCTCATAAAAATGTGACTATAACAGACTGCTGTTTATTAATGTCGGGCAGACTGCCCACCGACAACTCAAGTCGGCAGCAGCACGAAGTCTCGAGACTTATTTTATTTGGAATATATTAAAAAGTAGCCTAGTTTTAAGTTAAAATATTATAAATGCCTTGATGATGTCATTCTTTATATAGGCCTATCAATTGTTTTTAAGCTCAATAAACTCTGACCGGAATTGATCCCATTTGTCCGGTAGTTTGAAATAGGCAAAAAATAAAAAATTAACTGAAACCCTGCTGGCCGCACTTCTGCCTTTTTCCCGGAGACTGGACAGTGGCTGGGCATGTAGTGGGGAAACCTTGCCTGCATGCCAGTTTGGCCAAATAGCAAACATTGGAAATAACTTGATGCTTCACCTATAAACACAAACATGCGGTCTTGTCGTAATTCGCTGAGAAGTTGGATCACTAAATTGATTAACTTTAAAACTAGGGGTGCTCTGATACCAGGCTAAAATAGAAGAATTTCCCAGATACTAAAATATGATGCCAAGAAATGCGTCTTAACGTACCAGTAATCAAAGCAGTCACTTGATGTGCTGCATTTTTGACACATTACTTCACTCTTAATCTTTGTCTAATGACTCCAAATTGACGGTCCAAGTCTACACTCATTAAAACTAGATCTGATCTGTACTCTATATCCACCAAAGCCCAGGTTTTGGCATCTGGACTGAAAGTTGGTCTGTGCATCCCTACTTAGAAGAACTAAGCACTTCCTGGTTTGATGACGAGATGAGTGGTCAAATGGTCAAATAGCGAACATTAAATACGTAACTTACAAACTAAAAACTGTTCTGACGGCACAGGTATTTCATCTACAGTACGAGGTTGACTCTGGCATTGGCTGGTCTGCTCTCCAGCTGAGCACAGCTGACCACACGAACATGAGATGTCGTCTCCCCCAATTACTGCACTTGCATCACTCAGGTTCTTATTGTGCTGTAGAATACCTACCCTGAAGTAGGAGCTAATAATCTTCACTTCCTGCAGTGTGGACACAAAAAAAGGGGTAGTTCCTCCAATAGTTGGTCTGAAAGCGCCCGTTAGCCTGCCAGCCCCCGCCCCCATAAATTATGTTTGTACAACAAGTGCATTCATTTAACGATTATATAAGGAACATTATTATACTCTTATCTGATTTACTTGATTCCTCTCTACGTAGAAATGTTGGCATTTTACAGCATCGACACACGTTGTGACCGTGAGGAGCTGACTGCTTGCTGGCATTCACAAAGTACTCCACCATTTGCCACCAGTGAAGAATTTAGGTCAATCTTAGGCATGCAGTGGAGAGACCATGCTAGGTAGGCACTGACTAACGAAAGCATTACCCTTTCTTCCTTCTCCGTATGTAACCTGTGGCACCTGTGGACCTTCATATTGGAACGAACGTAATCATCGGATGTGTCTCCTGCTGCTTGTGTTGTAAATCTCACAAAATATAAAAACGAACCACTTCTCTCGGCATTCCCTTTTCCCCTCCTCCCCCCCCCCCCTCCCCCTA
Organism: Notolepis coatsorum; assembly: GCF_963971535.1. NCBI lineage: Eukaryota > Metazoa > Chordata > Actinopteri > Aulopiformes > Paralepididae > Notolepis > Notolepis coatsorum. Next base: position 21,220,708 of record NC_140168.1, on the reverse strand, counting down.
TGGACATGAACTGTGTGCTTTTGCACTGATCCAATGCCCCTCTCTCTCTCAATCTACCTCCGTGGTAAATTGCTCCCTGCAGCGCAATGAGCGCTTCCAACAGGGTGGTCAAAGGGGCATGGGTTCTGGCCAGCAAGGGTTTGGCAGGGTCCGTGAGGAGTTTGATGGACCTGCCAAGAAACCCCGCTTTTAAAACATGCTCGTTGTCATTCTCATAGCAGCACTCTTTGTGTGTAGATTCTTTAAAAACAACTATTGAGTCCTAACTGTTGTATTTAAGTTCAAAGTGTTCTTGCATTTTAGCCTGAAGACTCGTACATTTTATGGCAAGTTCGATATTTTCCATTTTATTTTGTATTTTGAGTAGTGGTGATAATAGTAGTCACCCATGTGATCTAGAGGCGCTAGCTCACCCTTGTATAATTTTCTTTACAGTTGTATTCATGCTCTGTTACTCGTCGTTGAAGTGGTAATTGTTCAAATCTATCAACTTTCTATCTATGGCTGTGTTTTTGTGCCATTTAAAAATTGAAGTAGAAGCATGTATTCCAATAAAGAGTTCAGTTCTATCAAATCTCATTTTATTCATGGACAGGTGAAATTTGTCAAATAGTTAGCAAAAAAACGGGCAACAAGATGTGTTCTGTGTAGTTGCCCTAGATCAATTGTTGAACAAAGAAAAATAGGAATATTACCTACTGGATTGAGAATTTTAAACTTAAATAAGTGGACAGTCTTAAATGTATCCATAAATGGCTGTTTTGCAGCTGCTCTGCCCTTTCATTGGGCAAAATTTGTATAGACACTGTCCTGCTCTACTTTTTCTCACTTTTAAGATTTCTTTGCCAAACAAACATCTTGCATCAAGGCCGAAGCTTAATTATGCCATTTTCTTTTTAAACACAAGATGCATTTCAGCATACTACATGGTCATATATATGGTCAGTCAAATTCAGTATTGGACAAAAAAAAGATCTAAGCATATCTTTGACTCAAATTAGAGACATTGTGCTCTTCCTTAAAGAGCAATACATTCTAATTTATAGATGAATGAATTGATATTTAAATTGCCACCACTGATCCAGTCATTACACAAAGCACAATAGTCTTAGATGAAGGGTAAGGATGGCACTCTACAGGTCCAAGAAAGTAACTGATAAGTGTGTGTGCTTGGAATGCCTCATGGTTTAGTTATGTGGCAAATAATTTATATATATAATTTGTGAGCTATTCTTTGACTAGATTATGATCTTGGCATGAGAGATGGCTGTAAGCTTATCCTTTCAAAAGCACACTTCGACAAACAGTCATGCATCTTTAAAACACAATAATAACACAAAGTCCAGGTCTTTCTTGGAACAGAAGGCAGGCTATACAAAGTTATGATGACGGCGTTTAACGAATGGGGTTACCATACACATAACCGTGACAAGATTATATAGAATCCTGTTACATTTTATACCTCTACTTTCCTGATATCACATAATCCTTTCAAGGAGCTTTTCTTTTCAGCTTAACGTAGGGTTTGAGACCGGTTTTTGTAGGTAAACTGTTCCAGTCCTGTGCTCCTGAATATTAAAAGTAGAACTTGCCTGACAACTTGTGACTGACCTCGCACCCATAACTACTTTTCCAGATACTTGGATTGGTGATTTTGTGTACTAAGTGAAGCCATAACTGCCCTGCCCTGTATTGCACAGGGAGCCAGGTTCTCCTAGCTAGGTTCTTGGTCATGGTTCACATGGTCACAGGGGCCCCAGGCCCTCTAATCGACGTATTTTGTGCTACCTCAAGTATCTTTTCCCAAGTTATAGACCAATCTCCAAACCATAATGTATTGACCATGTTTGGATTTAGAGCATTATTGGACTCTTATTTGGATAATTAGGATAAGTACCCCACACAAGGTTTTAACTTTTCACCAAACTTAAAGCAAAATTTCACCCTGAAACTGAATTTACATTGTGCAATTCCAATGATCCTTGACATTTCACTTTCAGCCGTTAACATACACTGTCTACCACCTAAGCTGGATAGGTAGAGAAACTCTTTATTTAGTCATATAATTTATATGAGATATTACAAATTAGTTTTATTTAAATGTTTACAGCTCTGAATCAGAAGATTTACCCATATCCCAGTAAAATCACCATGGCTACTGTCATAGTGTCCTAGACGTAGGAATGCTCAAGTTCACTTATTCATTGTCTGTTAGTTGGCGGTCTGAACGAGTAACAACAGTGTTTGGTTTGTTCCCACATTCACAAAGGCTAGAACAGAAGACTGGTATAAAGAAATCGCAGTGAAATGGCACTCTTCAATGGAAGTTAGGCTCATACTAGGCAAATTTGACTAGCTAAGTCCATAGGTCTTCACTTATGGAAGTTTTATTAGTCAGACTTTGACAAGGTATCACGTTAGGACAACTCTTGTCCATATATCCGACATGTTGGGACAACTCTGTTCCACATATCCGACACAAGGCAAAGGATTCCATTACATTGCAGCCAGCTACTGAGCCAAAGAAGAATAACAACACAACAGCGCATGCAGGCCAGAGGCCAGGCAGGAACAGCTCCAAGCTCAAGTGGAGATCGGTGTTTAATGACGTGTAATGCTCCCTCGTAGTGGCTGAAATTTGAAACTTGCTTTTCAGTCGACACGGTTCCACCAATGATGTTCTCTATAACCTGCATATAAAATAAATTACATGAGTTTACTTTGATCCCTGTGAACAATTATTTGCTTATTTCGTTTTTATGATCATCCCTACTTGGGAAGTGGTTCTATGGAGCAGCTCAATGATTTACCTCTTGATGACATCATCACTAGAATCTTGTTGAATCTTGTTGCTAGTATTGAGCTTAAAGTTGGGGTAGGTCATTTTTTTTAGATCATTTTAGTATTTGGTAATTCTTGACATCCCAACAGCTAATAATCTCTATAAATGTCCCAGGCCCTGTAATCGGACATTCTAAAACCTCAGGGTTGTCTGAATCTTAACAACCATGAGTTGTTTTTTTGGCCTGCCAAGTGGTATTCCTGCGGTTGCATCAAAAAACTAACCATCATGTTCCTTGTCAAAGTACACTGTGTGCAAAACCTCCTGCAGATCAGAGGCCGTGATGGTTGATTATAATTTTTTTTTAAATCCAGCTTAAAGCTGCCGATGCTAGGAATCTTGGCTTGAAAAGTGATGCTGAGCTTGCTTTATTTCTGCTGGACATGTAAGCTCACGCTTGCTTATTTCTCAAATAGCCTACCCCACCTTTAGGGAGACGTATATTTGCAAACTGAACTGTACAATATTATAGAAATTACATGGTATTTTAGACTGGATTTTCCCTAAGACCCCAGAGTAGATGCAAATCTAGCTGGGGACCACAATGTTTGCTGTATGTAAAAGATTTCGCCGCTCTGAACGGCTTTAATGTTGGGTATTGGGACGGGAGTGAAACCTATGGTCATTCTGAATTTCCATCTTTTAATAGGTTTTCTCGTTGTGCTATTGAGGACATGAAATTGTAGGAACATTTAAAGTCACCATGAAATTGATTTATGTTGTTTCACTTTTGTGATTTGACATGTTTCTGAATGCAACAGGCCTTTGCGGAATTTAACACTAGGAGGGACTTGATTCAAGTATTGACAAGATAACTGCAAAGGGAGTGATGCCAATGAGAAAGTTCGGTATTATGATTGGTGGTAGGAAACGTGATTGTAAATTCCGATACAGAAGTAAACTATAATGCCATATCTGTATTTTTTTTTGGAATGTATTGGTGTGTGTATAGCTGCATAATGCATCCATGCACGTGAGAATTAAGTAAAGTCGTTTTTCACATCATGGTGACTTTAAAGCATTTCTTTCTGGCACCTCCAGGTCCCACTTTGATAACCACTTGTGTAGAGGACTGGTACTGGGCTCTTTTTTAATTTGTATTTAGTTGTGCTGAGCGCACACAAAGGTGTAATCTAGTTTTTTTTTTTTTTTTTTTTTATTCGAAGCTTCGTGCCGAGTTTAGATTTTAATTCGAAGCTTCGAAATAATTTTTTACATTTTTTGTTGTTGTTGTGGGACTTGTACAGCACAACTTTGTCAGTGCTGTAAAGTTTAAACCTTTTTAAATCTTAGACAAACGAAACACTTTGCTTTCATGAAATATTGTAAGCAGTCATTTTGAGGCTTTATAAAAGCAGCACAATGAACACATCTGTCAGTGCCGAGTCCGACCTCATCTTAAATAACAAACGGCATTGCTTGTTGTAGTTAACAACGAGAGGCAGAGTTGATTTAGCAAAATAATTTTTTTTTTTTTTTTAATCGAATTTTATTTTCATAGCCCATCGAACGAAGCTTCGAAGTTTTTAAGACAGCCCTAGTGTAATCACTAGACATAATTTTTTTTTCGCTTTGCCTAAGATCACCCACAGTCTGACCTGGGTTCTGACCACACAGATGACTGACATTGGACAATTTAAAGGATATATCATGGTGCTGGAATAACATTTTAGCATACATTTTTATATATATTTTTTTTTAAATAGAACAATACATGTTTTACTTTAAATTTCCTCACTTGTTACAGCAGTTTGGATTTAAAATTAATTTTTTAACTTCTCAATGTGGTACATTTTCTAAATGTACTGTGTTGGCCTTTTTAGCTAACAAATGTTGCAGTCTGTTTAATACTAGTTCTCAGTGAATTCCTGGACATTTATTCATTGTAGGGGCTTGCCTGCCTACAGAGCACCACAGAAATAATTTTTCTTCACATAGCATCTCAAAACGCATCACATCACGGAGGACCACAAATACTTGGAGGAAGTTGGTAAACCATTTGGATACAAAGAAATTGTAAATCTGAAAGTGTAATGTTATGTCTGTCTTGGTGTTTTGTACATTTCTTCTTTAACAGGTTTGACCAAAGATTGCACACTATAAGGAGGGCATCTCTAAAACAAGAAATCCTAAATGAATGGGACCCAGAAGTTTAGTTCTATAACCATGGGGGGGGGGGTAAGGAATTAAAGCCCTTTTGGCGTGGCTTTGTCAGTAAACGGTTACCATATGAGTGGAACTTAGTTCTATGTTGGGTAAAATAATTGTGATTGAACCTTGTTGGCTAGCTTGATGGTAGGTTATAATGGTTGAGCATTGTTGGAACTCCAAAGATCATCCACAACTGGAATGATGCTTTTATTTAAATGCTGGTGTTGACTACAAGGGTATCCCTTTTCACCAACATTTTGACATCTGGATTCCAGTATGTTATAGATTTTAATCAGTGATTAGTTGCGTCCATATTATAATTGAGGAATTGTACCGGCAATATATTTCTTAATGTAGCCACTGGTTAGTTACTCCCTTTTACTAGCATTGGGCCTCATGTGTCAATTTTTTTCTTGTAAAACCTTCCTCAATATTTATCGATCTTGACGCAAGGAAACATTGTAGACGGCTATTTCCTCGATAAATGCTAAACGTATACGCTCGTCACATGAGTCAATTAACAACCCCCCCCAAGACTCAATGTATGGAACATGCTGTGACCGCTTGACATCGCTGTGATTACCGGTAGTAAACGGGCACTGCTTGTGCAAGATGGCAATTCTAAAGGCATATTATGATTGGACCACCACTGGTGTTCAAAATCAAAATTATAGTGATTTCATTTTATAATCTGCTTTCTAGTGTCCCTTGTACCATATTGGTCAGAATGGAAGATGACCCTGATTGTAAGATGACGCCTCCTTTTTCAAGACTCATTTTTGGACAAATACTTTTTTTGAAGACTCAATCTAGTTTTTATAATCGGACAATCGAGGGGATTCTGTCAACCTCCCCAACGCTGCACGGGGGCCAGGGTGAGACCTCCCCACTTGTTTGGTGTGACTGCTCCGGCCAGAAAGCTGTGGGAGACCCGGGCTGGTCGGGATAGAGCCCTGGAGACTGGCTGTTTGAAACGCATGGTCCTCTGGCAGAGGAGAGAGTGGTCCCCCCTCGTGGGAGGGTCCCAGCTCTGACCTCCACCCTCTGCGACTTGTTCTCAACCTCCTGCTGAGGGCTTGCAGCACACGACCGAGAAGGCGCCATCATTAATGAATAGGATATTTAAAAGTCTAGACCCCGAACATAAGACATTTATTTTCTGGGGGCGGGGGGAATATATATTTGGCACAAAATGGTAATTACACTAAGTCACATGCGTTGTTTTCCACAAGTTTGTTAAAAAACTAAGATGAATACAGAGATGGAATGGTTTGATGATAAATATCGCCTCTATCTGATTTATAAAGGGCATGGAGCAGACTGGTACATGGGGCAATCGCTGCTCTTTATAATCACATACCTGTTTCTCACCCGACGGAGAAATTATCATAACCGGTAATATACCTGCGACAGCGGAGCTGACTAGTGCGTGGGGGAATCGCGGCTGGTGTGAACGGCTCGCACCAGAAACTTGTTCGCAGCGGTTTGCGGCCGTTCAGCCCTGGTCTGTCTTAGGGCTGCCAAAATTGGCCAAATAAGGCATTCGAATATTCCTCCTCCTCAAAAAAAAGAAAAAACATAGGTTCGAACCATTGGAATATCTATTGTTGCGCATTATGTCCACAAGGGCAAACCAATACAAGAGGAGACTTAACTAGTAGGCTATAGGTTATTTATTTAAAAATAAATGTCAACATACCGACACCAGCATACAAATAGAATAATGTATTATCTCAATCTCTCAGAAGGGTCCGTCTCGGCGCAAGATCAAATGAATGAACTGTATATAGAACAGACATTTATATATAGCAGTGCGCCTCCGAAAAAGCCGTGATAAATATCAAACATTTTCCTTGACATTAAAAGTGAAGTAGTACCATTGGGGATCCGTATGATGATTCTGTCTGAATATATCCATTTCGTCTCGCCTGTCCGTCATGCAGCGCGTTCAGACACAGAAGTCGAGAGGGAAACCACCGGGGCCATTTTATTTTTATAAAACAATTCACACTTAGAATATCAATTTTTACAATGTTTTTTTAACGATTTTGATTATTAATTAAAATATTCGTTGACAGCCCTAGTCTGTTCCCAGTGTAAGTTGATTCTACTGTGCTTCGACTCGGCGTCAGGAACCAGGAGTCAACCTAAACCGTTTAATGGAGGGGTCTACACTGTAGTTGTCTCTTCACCACTTAACTAACTATGCAAACCAAATCAATTAAATTAATAATTGTTTTTAGGCGGCTGGGTGGCACAGTGGACTAAGCGCTCGTCCCCAACGCAAGAGACACTGGTATCGAATCCGGCTGTCAGCGTTGCCTCCGGCCGTCATACTGGCTCGATTGGCAGAGTCAGCGGGAGGGAAGCCGGTGGGTGGGAGTGATAAACAGCGACTCCTACCGTTCGGTCGCAGGACCTGCACAGCGAGGGAAGGATCTGGAGGGAGGTAGTGTGACCTTTCACACGTTACACTCTCCCAGTGAGATTCCGCGCTGCCGGGTGAAAAGAAGTGGTGGGCTGGGTACACATGTGTCGGAGGAAGCATGTGATGGTCTCCGCCCTCCCAGACCGACGGTAGGGGGTGGATTGCGCAACGACCAGGAAGAGGATTGGGAATTGGCATAACTACTAACATTGGGAGGGCAGAAAAACGGAAAAAGGGGGGAAAAGATGATAAAATTATTGTTTTGAGATTATGCGATTATGGAAATGCATGGGGCTGCGGAAGGGGAAACGGTTTTAGAGTACATTCAAATAGACTTCCGATTACATAAAATTTTGAATTGATTCAAACTAACTGTATTTTAGTTTGGATTGATTCTTGGCAAGTGACGGGCCTACTACCTTGCAGGTCCCGTATTTATCTTTTCAACTATTTTATATAATTTCTTTGAATCTGGGGCAGATGTTAGTTCATTTCTTTCAGCAGAAACGAGTTGCATCTAATTTATGTTTATTTTCCAGAGCTTTCTTCCCTTGTAGAAGGGTCTTTTGGTGGGTGTAGCGCACTCACCAATTATTTTTATTCATTATTCCCTTCCCTGATTGGCTACCCCACACCCAAAAGTAAAGCAACATATAAACTAGGCAGTATATTAGCTGGGCAGTGTTCCTGGCTCCAAAATGGACGCCTATTAATTATTCTTGTGTCCTTGGTATGATGTCACAAAGAATAATACTTCTGATTGGCTTGTTTAATCTGAAAACCTTTTATTTTTTTCAGGTAACTAATAAACAATTAACATACCAGACTGCCAAATCGACAGCAAGACTAGGCTAAACACATTTGACACTAATGACACCTTTTAATATGGACACTAGGCTTCCATTAGCACACTTTGCCCATGTTGTCAAACATTTATTGTTTAAACTTGATGCTTTGAGGAAATCATCGTATATTTTTGCACATTCTCAACTTTTGCATCTTATTTCTGAAGCTTTTTCACAAACATGTAAATTATGATGCCATATAAAGCCACGCCAACCATTTCCCATGCTATATCTGAACAACTTCACTCATGCTGCTTGAGAAATTAGGCCAGAATGTCTTAGAAGATGGAGCTAATTGTAACGGATTGCTGTGCAGATCAGAACACAGGCAGTACTTTGCTGTGAACTGGAGTCCGCTTGATATTTAAAGACTTATGATTAATTCTGATTCCCAAGTTAAAGTCGAACTGAAATAGGCAAATCTACCCCCCCCCCTCCCACACACATGCACACATGCACTCCGCAATCCAATCATACAGGGAAAATGGCGGTCTGCCTCAATGACTCGACTCTGCAGCTACCCACGAATGTGTTTGATAATGGCTGAATTGTTGACACAATCAGGCCCTTGTGTCCCTTCCTCCCTCCCTCCCTCCCTACTCACAACACTCACTACTCACTGCAGCTCTTGATAAAGTTGATGATCACTGTTGGGCTGCTCTTCCAGCCAATCAACATAATCTCTCCACAGCATGTTTATATTTATTTTTATATAACTACTAACTAACACTATAGTCTATTGTACAACCCACGGTGTTGGCAAGTGTCAAAACATAGACCTTACTATTTCTCAACTAGCATTTTAAAACATGTACAATCTAAACTGTGGTTAGCACTGTTGTCTGGGTTCAAACCCGACTGGTGGTGGTGTTTGGGGGCGGGGGGCGGGTGTTTGCATGATTTCCCCGTGATTGTGGGTTACGTCTGTGTACTCCGGTTTCATCCCACACCATAAGTCATGCATGCTCGGTACTACACACTCCTGTCACTGCCCTTGACCAAGTTACTGGCATTAGACCTGGAGATGGACATGAGGAGCCCCACTGCTCCTAAATGGTTAGGATCGGTTAAACGCACAGGACAAATTCCTGGTATATATATGCACAGACATTTCTGAGATGCTAATTCTAATGTTTACTACCAAATGATTGGTTAACACTTTTACAGATGACGGGCATGCAAGCGGATGAGAGAGGGATAAAAGAAAACGGCTCTAGGCAGCAACACATTTGGTTGATGTCAGAACATCTTCTCAGACTTGTATTTCTAACCATTGTCATTCTATAACGTGCACTGTGCACGCAGCCAATCGGAGCTCTGTAGAATGAAGACATTTTAACGCAGTAAAATTAAATGTAATGGCCGACTGGTTAGGGTCCAGCATTCTCGGGAAACAGTTGGTCGCGGCTCGTTCAGCAGGGCCGGGAGTCTGGGAGATGACAGGAAGAGCAGCTGTAAAAGAAGCGGCTGGCGACTCCACACATGTATTGCAGGAGGCTGACTGACTGTAGGCTTGCGCAACAATCTGGAAGGGAATTGGCATAACTACAAAATTGGGGAAATGGGATCAAAGAATACAAATGTATAACCGTTGCCTCTAAATTTGTATAATCTTTTAACATTTGTGTATCGTTACACCCCTGTTATGTAGTCCAACCTGGTTAAGCCTAGGTACTTTACTACAGTGGGCTTCTTATGGTAGTAGCGGGTGTAGACATGTTAACCCGGCTTCATTTTGAATTCTGGATCATTCTTGGATCCCAATGTGGGGTATGAGGGAACACCGTTCCACGTAAAAATAGCCCTCAAATCGTTTCAGTTCGACTTTAAATTCACTGGAACCTGAACCTTAACAGCAGCAGTAAAATATTTGGCTAGGTTTTTTCCCAACCTGCCTCATCCCTTCAGCAACCTACTAAGATGCAAGAGACCTATGCACCTGTTTTAGGGAGAGAATGGCTTGTTGTACGTGTGTTTGTGAGTGTGTTCCATGTCTTTGGGTACATGAGGGGTGCAGTGGCTGCGTCAGCCTGCCTGCCGCAGACAGGCAGCCCCATTCCACAGTAGCGCCTGTCCCCGGCTTTTGGGTTACGTTGAGGATGAGTAGTTCTACAGAAGTCAGTGGACTGTAAAGCCTGGACTTGTATGCACTGCAGCCTGAGGTATGCTTACACAGAACAGCCGAGCAAAAGGTAAGTGTCTCCCTCCATGTTTATGATATACATGTGTACAAATCCCCCACAACTTAACTGACCTCTGTCTCTCTCTCTTTCACTTTCTCTCTGGGTCACTTGAAGTGACGCTCACAGGGCTTCTGGCATCACACTTTTGAAGAATGGAAACACAGTGCAGAACTCTGTCCTTCTCCCTTTTTGTACGTGTGTGTGGACTCGTGGCAAAACAATGTCTGTTGTAGGTCATGCAACTTATGTGTGTGTGTGGTACAATACTTGGACTTCTATTTCCAACTGGAGTTGTACGGAAACCATCTGGACGGCTGTGTCACTGGCTCTTCAACGATGTATCGATCTCGCTTGAACTGCATCATTTGTTGGGTAGTGAATTAATTCAGAAAATGCAATGACGCTCACTTGTCAGGGGGTTGGGTTTTGCTCTACGCGGTTGTTCGGGGGGGTGGGGTTTGTCGCATCACTGAGCCTTCTCATAGACGTAAATGTTGGACGTGTTTTTCAAACACTTTGCATTTTTGTAGTCTATATTCTTCTATATTCTTGGGTCCTAAAAAAGAATAGAAGAGTGACTGATTTCCTCTTTCCTTATTAACCTCTTAACTGGTGCCCCCAAAAGTGGCAATATTTTATTTACTTGGAACTTGAGGAATGCATACTTTTTTTGCAAACCAAAATACTTATAGCATATGCATGAGCCTGGTCTCTTTTGAAGGATAACATTCTGAAGTTTCTGATACAATAAAGAGAATTCACTTTTAGTGCTAATGAAATGGAGTACTTTAGTTGTAGAACAATGCGTTACTCACATTTTTCTGTAGTAGTTGCAATATCCAAAAGTATATTTCCAAAATAATTGGTATGGCTGGTCCATAGCCTGAAGTCGTGTGTCCATGTCCAAATTTCATAAAAATCTGTTCAGAAATGAGTTGGGAGCGATTTTGGTAAGAGCGGAAAAAAGGCCTGCAGAAAACAATTAGCTCACTCTTTCCGTTTGCGCTCGTGACTTTTCACCTAGATCCCTGATTCGCTCATCCCCATGTGGGGTAGCCTTGGAAAGCCACACTCATTGATTACAACCCTGTCCAATAATTTTCGAGATTGCCAAATGATTGACAGAGCTAGAGCGTCGGGAGTCGAGAACCGCTGAACGGATTTTGTCCGGCAATCGACGGGCAACAAATGAAGCTTTAATTTGATATTGTATTTTAAAAAATTCACACCGAGCCGCTAGAGGTTGACAAAGTGCCGCATCGTGCAGGTGGGTCAAAACGTCCCGGGGCCGGGTCGGTGCCAGTTAAGAGGTTAAGGCTTGAGGTCACTTTAAGGGGTTGTTCTCTACACAACCTTACATGATTGCTTTAATTTGACCAGTTTTTAATCTATAGATTTAGTACATCACACTATTTTTAGGGTTTTATTATTTATTGGTCCACTCAGGCTCACTCATTGTCTTCACTTCTACCACATGCAACATCTTTCTACTAGCAAAAAACACCCTCACTCTTGTGATAAAGATTTTCTTCATTATGTTTGAGTTGTTTCTCTCTGTTGGGTAGTTCTGCATACATTGATAATTATTTGGCATAGGTTTATTTTTTTGATGGGCAGCTCCAGTGTATTTAACCTCTTAAGCCTGAGGGGTGCGGTACCGGACCCACAATGACATCACGCCATAAATCAATCTACAGAATGTTGATGAATTAATGTTGCGTTTTCCCCCCTCCAAATGTAGCCAAGAGTAAAGACCCTAACACTGTCAACGGCAGTCAAAGTGGATATTTTCAGCAATATGTTGGTTTACCAATAGTATAAAGTGTTATTAGTGAAATATGAGTTATAGAAATCTAGTCGTAAAAAGATGAGAATTTACGCTAAGAAATGTTGCATTTTGTTTGTAGTCCTATGACGAGAGGAGACCCAGGACTTGCGATGTGCTTTCGAATAATAAAAAACTACACTTCCTAGGTCATGCCAGCCCCTTGTCAATCATCTGACTTTTGGATTGACTTTTTTTATTTCTTATTTTTCCGGATTATCGCCCACAAACCTGAATTGTATTGCCATAAAACGGAATGCAGTTAGTTTCTCTACCTTCTGTGAACGTCTCGCAAAAAACGGCATTGCAATCTGATAAATGGCGAAGAAATTGACATTATTAAAAAGTAACTGTACTTGCAGTAGATTTCATTCACGGTTTGTGAATCACGCCTGGTGATACTAAATTCAGATTGAACTCTGCCATTGAAAAGGGGAGATTTGCCCCGATCCATAGATGTGCGACTTGGCCATAATAAGGTAATTTATAGGCCTGATATTCTATAATCATATTTCAAATTGAATGTGTCCGGATGGCAGAATTCAGTACCTTCTCTACGAAATCTCCTGTTTAAGCAAATTAATACAGGGAAGATGATTAGATTTTTTGTACACGTCGTGATCTCAAGAAGCTGCTGAATGACCTCAGGGCAATTCTTGTCTGGTCATTTTTAACATGGTGTTATTTTTCAGTCAAAAAAATTTATACAATTTTTATATTCTCCTTTTTGGTAATCACAATTTACTCAAGCCTAGTAACGGACACAATATTTCTGACACTGGGAATACATTCCCTGAGATACCAAGAACATGCAAATGCACCTTGTAGAAGTAGAGCATTCTTCCATTTACTTAGGTATGTATTTTTAGGCGGATAAAAATAGGGCTCAGGCTTAAGAGGTTAAGTCCATCTTATATAATATGCTGATTTCACTACAGTATAGAAGGCAAAGCGCTCCACGAGAAGCCTTTGTGAGCAGCAGTCAGGGCGGGGCTTCTCTACACCCCATTGTCAAATTCTACAGAAAGAACTTCTGGTACTTTGTATGTGCACCACAACCATCACTCAACACCACTGTACAAATGGCAACGCTCAAAACGGCACCCTGCCTCTTTCCCCCCCCCCCCCCCCCCCTCTCTTGTGTCTCAATTTTTCTTGGTACGTTTTTAAATCTATTCTGCCAGCCTCCCTCTCACCCCTCCGACCTTGTCATGCCAGTGACCGGCCGGCCCTTTTGTAAGAGTGCTGCTCAGTTCCTCGGACAGCTGCGTGTTCCCTCTGTAGCTCGTATACCAGACCTGTGTTGAGACTGAAAGCATCTATGCTCGGCAGCTCTTGTTGGCCATGAGGGCTTGTGTGTAGTAAGTAAGCTACATCGTATTGAGCATTGCAATGAATCCAGCCCTAGGGGGGCCCGCCAAGTTGTGTCTTTCTGCACTGTGTTCCATTTCACCATCTGACGTCTTCCCTCCAGATTGGTCAAACTGCTACTCCATTCCCACCGGATTGGTCAAACTGCTACTCCATTCCCTCCGGATTGGTCAAACTGCTACTCCCATTTCTTAACCTCAGAGTGTGATGCCAGAACTACCCTCATGGCCGCCTATGGCCTTCATCTGGGGAGGCAATGCCCCAAGGTCCGCGAGCCTGATGATGCAAATGATGTAGACTGCTTCGGTCTTTTACCTGCACTACAAGGTGATGACATTCTGTAACTATGCAACTCCTGGCTTATTATGGGACTTTGCGAAAAGCAAATCACCAATGGGTCAAGTTTACCTCGCTTTGTAAGAGCATTCTCCTGAAGTTTGCAAGCGTTTTGTCCCTCTGCAGTTCTAGAAAAGCAAATGCACCTACCCTGAATTTTTGTTTTTTCTAAATGAAGACTTTTATTTGAACTTTGTTGCGCTATTCAGACCACGTTTTATAAATCCCTTCCACACATTAACGCTCATATGTACACCGCAAATGCATGTCCATAGTACCTGTATATCACATTTTTTTTCGAAGGTATTCACAATCTAATCTCTACATATTTACAGGCCAATATGCACGTGCACATAGTTATACAGTGACAATATACAGTACTCACATTAGTTATAGGATACAACTCTTTGACCAGTTTATTACTTGGATCTCATTGTTTCTCTCTTACTACAGGGGCCTGGAGTGATTGAAGGGGGCTGAAAGGCTACTTCCAGTTTCACAATGGTAAGACTCTTATCCATTATAGGTCATATTGTTAAGACCCTTATCTATTATAGATCATATTAGTAAGGTATTTGTTTGGTTGAATAAGAACAATGCAGACAAAAAAAAACTTGGAATAAGCACATAATTTAATGGAAGGTGTAAACTACAGCTGGGCAATATGAGAGGAACTAATATGATAAACATCTGGGATTCTTTTTCCATAAAGGCTCTCAAATTAAAGAGGAATAAAATGTTCCTTTCTAACTACGTTCTCATGTTTAGGAAGTTGTTTTGAAGGTCTCACACATGACACCAAACCACATTTGTCTTGTGCTTTTTTTTGCATAGGTTGAAATGACTGCAGTTTGACTGAAGACTGGTGTTGACTACACTAACCAGAGTAGCGAGGGCAGACGGAGCCCCCGCATTGGACTGTTGTGCACCAGGACGTCGACGCACGGGTCAGTTACACTGCCTTTCATCTAAGTGCACTCACTGTAGTTTTTGCGATGCTGTAGTTGGCCCACGACTATGTTGGATAATAGTTTTTCTTTTTTTAAGAAAAAAGTATTTTACATTTTATTCTTTTACACATATGCAAAAAAAATCGATAAGTGATGCCACTTATTAAATTCATGCCGTTATCGATAAGTGGTCTCAGCCTTACTTTCATCCTACAGACGAGGGCCTGGATCCTGTCAGCTTTCTGCTGCAGGAAGAGTTAGCCAGGCAAGAGCACAAAGGAATCCTCTACCAATTTGAGTCCTATGTATCTGTAATTCTTAACCGGTTGATTAGAGTACAACATCAGGACAATCCAGATGACGGGTCGGATTTGAGCATTGCATTGTGGGCCAAGTTGTATTTGTTACAATCAGTGAGCCACGGGTTTCTGTTTTCTAGTCATTTAAAGGTACGACCGGTGACATTCAGCCACTAGATGTCCCACTAGAGCACCGGTCATTTATCCAATCGGGTGCATTCCATGTGGGGAAATGGGAAGTAGGGAGGGGTTACAATATGTACATCTTTAAAATGACAAATTCATTAATCGATCATTATTTGGGGGGTGGGGGATTACCTTTATTCCACACATTTCTAAAACCTCTGGATGTATTTATATAATATTATTTATTTATTTTACCTTTTTTAACCAGGAAGTCTCATTACGATACAAGATCTCTTTTGCAAGATGGCAGACCTGGCCAAGATGATGATATATATATATATATAAGAACTTTACATAACGTTATATAAGTCACCTTTAATTTAAACATTGCTAGTAATGGCATTGTTTTGAGTGATTGCTTCTGGTCTGTGTTCCTCAGAGCGAACGGTGAGGCAGTGAGAGAAGGTGCCCCGGAGCCGAGCCGTCGACCAGGAAGGAGGCGAGCCGTCGACCAGGAAGGAGCCGAGCCGAGCCGTCGATCAGGAAGGAGGCGAGCCGAGCCGTCGACCAGGAAGGAGCCGAGCCGTCGATCAGGAAGGAGGCGAGCCGTCGACCAGGAAGGAGCCGAGCCGTCGATCAGGAAGGAGGCGAGCCGTCGATCAGGAAGGAGGCGAGCCGAGCCGTCGACCAGGAAGGAGCCGAGCCGTCGATCAGGAAGGAGGCGAGCCGTCGATCAGGAAGGAGGCGAGCCGAGCCGTCGACCAGGAAGGAGCCGAGCCGTCGATCAGGAAGGAGGCGAGCCGTCGATCAGGAAGGAGGCGAGCCGAGCCGTCGACCAGGAAGGAGCCGTCCAGCAAAGGACTAGTGGATGGATTAATTTAGCTTATTTTCCCCGTTTCAAAATAAAAGATTGTAAAAGAGTTTTGTTGTTTTTCTCTCTTTTTAAAATGCAATGATCATTGTCACCTGTTTATGCAGTTTATTGTGCCTAGTCAGTGTACATAGACAAGAAGAACCATAGAACGCTATTTTAATTTAAAAAATTGGACGGCGCATATCCTAGGTGTTAGGATAAAAAATTTAAATAAAAGTCGACTAAATCTGTCTTTCAGGATATACTGCATTGTGTTGTCTAAAATAAAGTCACTAATGTATGAGATAATATAGTAGTAGTTTATTCAGTCATCTCGCACAATACAATATGCACAATCATTTAACAATATTTGATTTTAAAGTGACTGAAAAGGTACAGACTGAAGCATATGCATAATGCTTACATGCCTGTCCTTTATTCTTAACAAAATTAAGAACGGTATTCTAAAAGAAAATGGCAAACGGTTATTCACCTTGTAGTTTTCAAAAATAGCTTTACAAACTTTGCTTAAAAACAAAGCGAATTACTCATTCTTAAATGTATATCAGCATTGTTCCACAAGTTAACCCCAATAGAAATACACCTCCTTTTAATCCCTTTCTTAGCTTTTTGAACAGTAAATTTACAAATATCTCGAATCATATTTTCTTTCATTGAAAAAACCTTTGCTTTAGCTCTACATTATTTGCATTAATTTTATAATAAACCAAATCATAAAATTTCATAACATAACTTTATAAACAATGGATTTGTGTGGTCATAGTAACCAGCCTTAAAAATATTCCGAATGGCTCGCTACTTGGATTTAGTCTTTTTAAATGTCTACCCCATACTTCCACACAGTAAGATATGTAAGGAAGTATAAGTGAGCAGTAAATGATGTACAAGGCTTTGTAGTTTAATATCCTTACATGTATACAATATTGCTACTGACTTAGATATTTTCCCTTGAATATAGTTAACATGTTTCCATGTAAAATTCTGGTCAATAACTACCCCTAGACATTTTAATCTCAAACTTTCTATTTTACATCACATATTTTTAACACTTCCCCTCTATACGACACGGGTTCCTGGTATTCTATTTATAACGGGTTTATTGGCATAAACGGCTAAATAGTTACAAATGGATTCCTCTCAGGTTCTCCTGAATACAGGAGACCGAAGAAGCTCTCTTCCCAGCTGAAAGACCAAGAGTCTCCCTGGTCACCCTGGTGTAATATGCCCATTTGTTACCAAGAGCTCTGGTCAGAACGTACATTTGTTGCCGACCAGGTCTTCATAGGAGATTTTCCAATGATCGTATGAGGGACTGTAGAATCACAAGAGCTTTAGCTCGTCCAATGATGTTGGCGTGACCTACAGTACCGAAAGGGGCTAGAAGATCCCTCCGACGGGCAGGAAAGATCTGGTTGGAAGTGAATGAATACCTCTTCCGTCCCGCAATACCAACCAAAGAAGTGCCCTTGAGCAAGGCACTTGCAACCCAGCACAACCCCCAACTGCTCCAGTGGAGTTGCTCAGTAGCCAACGGCTCCCAGGTGTGAATATGAAGCAGGGCTTTGCTGAAAAAGAGCATCCATGCTCAGAGAACCTACCTAACCCATGGTAAATAAATAATATAAGAAATAGTCTGCAGTTGATTATGGTTAACTACCTCCACCGTGGCTGGTACGCTCACCTGCCTGGTGCCCTGGTCAGAAGCTCCTTGACAGTCCAGAGTTACAATTAAGGGTAAAGGTGCCATGTTTCCTCTGCCAGATCGCACCTGCATCCTGGGAGTCAACCTTGGAGGATGTCCAGCGCAGAGGCAGCAAGATGATATGCCAGACAGACGGGATGGGGGGTGAAATGTGGGTCGTGGAGTTTTGTTCGACGTCACGTGCACTGCATAGACCACCGCAACACTTGTATTTTGAGCTCACGGGAGGGGGTAAAGGGAGCACGTGAATGAATGTTTATTAGAGCCTTGACGTAAATATATTGTATTGATGAAGTATAGCACATAATGCTGCAGAGACATTCCTCACCTCTCTCTCTAACCTGTAAACACAGTGACCTCAAACTCACCCCACACACACACGCTCTGCCTCATTTGCCCCCACACTCAAACACATAGCCCCTCCCCATTACACATTTAAGGCTGGCCATTCCGGAACACCAACCTGGTCACCACAGATCAAAGGATGACAGAACTTCAGAAACGTATCATCAGAATCGTCAACACGATAGAGCTGGGTGAAGGCCAGACATCACTCTAGCCTCAGATCAAAGACAGTTGGTCGCCAAGATAAGAACACACATACATTTACTCACACGCACACTCGCATTCACAAAACGTGCACACCTCCCATACAGGCTGACCAATACACACAGACACATAACGTGCACTCAGGCACAGAGACGCATACATACACACTGGGGGAATAGGACCGCTATAAAAGACCCTGATAGAGAAAGAGCAGGACTTCTGACCAGGAAAGCACATTTACTAGACAATGAAAGTCTTCGCATTCTGGCAAATTCTCTTGTTTCTTGTTGCTTCGACTATGCTATCTGTTCTTGGTACGGAGGTCTGACCAAAGTTTTAAAAGATAAGTTACAGGTTTCCCAGAACAAACTCATCCGATTAACTCTAGGACTAGCCTCCAGAGCACATGTGGGCAAACAACACTTCCAGTTGCTGGGCTGGCTCCCTCTGGAAGCCAGGTCCGTTAAACTTCAGCTCAACATAGTTCACAACATTTATAATTATAGGGCTCCCTCTTACAAATTATTTTCAGTGGAATAGGGACATGATGCATACCCATAACACCAGAGCCAGCATTGCTGACCTGCGTATTCCAAGGTTCAAAACTAATATGGGCAAATGTTCTTTAAAATTCTGGGGAGCCACTAATTGGAATTTGCTACCTTCACAGCTAAAATGGATCAGTAGCCAGCACAATTTTAAGAAAAAAGTAAAATCTTGGCTCCTCGACAATGTCAAAAACTAGATTTTAAAATGCATGAAAATGGTGCCTGATACATTGTTGCCTGTGGCTATGTTTGTACTGCATTTAAAATGTTCATGTCTATGTAGTTTGTCAAATTGTTATTTATGGTCATGTTTTGTATTGCTTGTCTGTCTGAGACCAAGGACCACAATGGAAATAAGTCTTGACTTGCTTTTCTCATTTTTCTGTTCACTTGTGATGCAATACAGCCGGCCGGTTGTACCAACTAGATTTAGTTTGTACCATGCTTATTCAACCTGCTTATAATAAATACTCTCAATAGTGTATCATCTCTTATATCTTATTACAAATATCCCACAGTATCCCCCACGGCACACGCTCCCCCCCCCCCCTCACAAGCTCCATGTAACGCGGTACAGTGGTCTATCCTACGCCTACCGAAAGTATAGACGCGGCTCGACCTCTCGCCTGTAGGTGTTTAGTCACTAACATGACTCAAATAGCCTTTTCTTATGCCAGGAAAAAGTTTTCATCATAAAGTGACGTGTTTCCTTAGTCACTATTGAATTGCACATCACTCACTCGTACAACAAACAAGTATTTAAGCGTAATAGTACAAGGGCAATAACATTTAAAGGAGGATTTAGCATTACAAAATTCATATTCATGATTTGTGTATACATTTTACACTGGGTATAAAGTAATCCACTTGATACAAGCTGCGTTGGTAGATTGAATATATTAAACTCTGTAAAGTTCAAACATCCCTGACCCAGGGCCATTAGCTAAGCTTACTAAAGTATGTCAGTACATTTCCTGGAGGTCCAACCAATACTCACTTACCCTTGTCGTTTACCACCTGTCCCCTCCGTTTGTAAGATGACCTGCGGAAGAGGGAAAGGGAGAGGGGGTGAAGTGTGTGGTGTCCACCTGACCAGCGTCAGCCATGCATCTTTAATGGCCATGCATCATTGATGGCGTCCGTTGCCCGCAGGCAGACGGCCAGGCACCCCCCGGGGCCAGTAGTCAAACTGTATACACAACACACATACCGAGAGCCCGTTTCTGTGCAGAGGTCTGCTCGCTTCCTCTGGAGGGGACATACAGACCGGCACTGGGCAAAAAAGCGCAAGAGGAGTGCTCGTTTGATCTCGTCACAGGACAATGCGATCCACTTTTGAGACTATTCGATTGTCTAGCGGGCCAAATCAAACACACCTCCTGTAGTTGAAACCACTGGCGGGTAGATTCTTGCCCGGGTCCGACACAGAGAGACATGAGCAGCACTGCTGGAGCTGCACCCCCCATGGCGGCCCTGGGTGTGGGCCTGGACACGGGTAGTTATTGGCACCATAGAGCCATGCAGAGGAGCAGGGCGCTGGTCAAGACCTACCTCCTCTCCGCCTCCGTGCCCCCTCGGCCTCCAACGGGCGGGAGCCATGTGGCCAGGGATCCACTCCGACTGCCGTCCCTGGCCACAGCCAAAGGTGCACACAGACAGACCACCCTGGCTCCTCTCAGGTAAGATGATATTATTTCTTTGTGGAGCCATCTGGGAACAAAAGTATAATTTAATGTGTGTTTTGAGCTACGTCACAGTGGTTAAACTAAAGCTACTTTGAAAAAGTAGTTCAATTACATCCAAACTGCACTGCAGAGAATGATCACAATATGAGTGAAATCTCCTAGTTAAACGGAGCAACAGCTGACATTGAGTAAAGTGTGGTTGTGTTTGGTTTAGGGACTGGGGGGTGTTGTAAAGAGGGAGAACTTGTTAAGGTGGAATCCTACCTAGAACTCTCATTCTAATGTTAAAACTACCACTCAACTACTGCAAAATGTAATTAAGCTATAGTTGAACTACTGGTTTTCAGGGATGATGGGAAAGGAAGAATTGTTATGCATCTTATTAGAGGGAGGTATTAAAGGAACAAGCCAGCATTATGGGAACTGTGCTTAGTGTCTTCTCCAGTGTCGGACATGAAGATAGATACCAATGATATCTCTGTGTTCAGTAGAAAGCCATCTGGCTGCAAGCTAGCCTAGTCTAGCACAAATTAATGGAAGCTGATACGGACCACTAGCCTAGCCTTAAAACCCCAGGAAAGGTGTGGCCAACAGCTTTCTTGCAGCTCGATAGCTTTCTACTGAACACACAGAGGAGAAATTGATATCCATCTTCTTGTCCGGCTCTTGAGAAGACAGTAATCACATTTCCCATAATGTTGGTGTGTTCCTTTAAGATGCAGACAAAGGTATGTGCTGAAGCCCAGGCCTACAGCAGGGCAATAAAAAGGTCCGGTCTTTATGAAAAGCATCTTTTAAAAAAAAGTGTATCTTTTAAAGGGATGTATGTTTCTGTTTCTTACTTACCAATGATGCTATTGAGTCTGATATTGGCCTGTTACAGTAGAGTCTGTCACAAACTGGGGTCAAGCTCCTGTCTGCAGAGGCTTTAATCTCACTGACATCTACGGTGTGTGCCCATTGGAGTACATTTCAGTGAGCCTCAGTCAGCCTGTACTGACAGAAGCTTGACCTCATTTACCTTGCATTATTTTGTGGTTTATGAGGAACTGGATGGCACTGAGAAAGGACTCTACCAATAAACAACATCATTGGTAAATAGGAAATCAAGCTAGGGATGAAATAAAAACTATAATATATATATAACATATCTTTTAGGAGCTTCACACCTGGGGTCACATAGGTGAAATAATCATTATGACCTTACAGTCTAAACTTAGCCAAGGGCCTCAGGGTTCTCAGGGTTCCGGGAGCCGTGACTGTCGGGGGGGTTGGTGGCTTGGGATGTTCCGCTTTATGTGTGGTGGGCCTGTGGTCTGTGGGGGTCCCGCTTTTTGGGTTGGATAGCAGGGGTGGGTGGGCACCTCCGTGTTCTGGTCTGTTGAGCTACACCTGAATATATATATATACTGTATCTTTTTCTTTCTTTTATATTTTTATAATTTATTATTACAACTAATTGATTTAATTTAATTAAATTTAATTGTCTTGTCTTACTCTGTTGTTATCGCCTGGTCATTATTATTGTTAGTGTCTTGTTTCATGTAAAATACATTTTAAAAAGTGATACAAAAAAATGTGTGTATGTATGCTTGTCCACACGCCATTTGTTTTTCATCAGTCACAGCTTTTCCCATGCTTGATACGAGCAGCTGAAACGTGTCCATTAGTAAATTGCAAAATACTGTCCAGTGTAGCGGTGGTGTGACTACCAAGCCTTACAGGCTGACTGGAATTACACCGTAATTGCTTCCTCTAATCTACCCCAGTTAAGTACGTCCTGTATATACTAGGACACCCTTTAGTTTGCCTGGACTCCACGCGCCAGTGCCTGATGTACCATCAAATCTCTCAGGTGTGGAAGATGATACGCAGCCTTTTGGAACACCCACACACACGCACACACACACACACACACACACACACACACACACACACACACACACACACACACACACACACACACACACACACACACACCTCACCCACGAAGAACAGGTTTTGAATGACAACCAAAACTGTGGGTAAAATAGTAAGAGAACTACTCAATTACTTTTAGTTTTTTTTGCGACAGAACAGCACAGTAAGAAATAGAGATACAAATATATATACCGGTATATAAAAAAATGTAAGGAGGAAAAAAATATATACAAAAAGCTAAATGTAAATAAAGTATGAACATAAGCCAACTTGTATAGAATATGTACGTGTATATGAGTATATAGATGCATGTATAAGTATATGGATGTGTGTCTGTGACTAATGAAGTCCAAGCTACAGACTAGCTGTGGGGGTATTGTCCCCCAGAAGAAAATCGTTGTGGTTTTACGAAGCACTCAAGAGAAGAAAATAAAGGGAAAAGACAACATTTATTTCAGGCAAAAATTATTGGCATCCTTGATAACGAGCAAAAAGGGCAATGGGCTATATTTTCTGCTCCCAAATATTAAACAATTATATAATTTTATTCTAACAAAATTGCTCAGAGAAAAACTTATATTTTTCCCATATTCGGGTCTGACGGCACTACAATTACATTTTCATATCAAAATATCATAAGCAAAGGCTGAGAGACTCACTTTTTTTTGCTGCAATAATACCGTGTACTTTGCACAAGCCTCAAATATCGGCATGTAACTGGAGAACCGCTGAACGGATTTTACACACACACACACACACACACACACACACACACCACACACACACACACACACACACACACACACACACACACACACACACACACACACACACACACACACACACACACACACACACACACACACACACTCACCCACGAAGAACAGGTTTTGAATGACAACCAAAACTGTGGGTAAAATAGTAAGAGAACTACTCAATTACTCTTAGTTTTTTTTGCGACAGAACAGCACAGTCAGAAATAGAGATACAAATATATATATATAAAAAAATTTAAGGAGGAAAAAAATATATACAAAAAGCTAAATGTAAATAAAGTATGAACATAAGCCAACTTGTATGTATATGAGTATATAGCTGCATGTATAAGTATATGGATGTGTGTCTGTGACTAATGAAGTCCAAGCTACAGACTAGCTGTGGGGGTATTGTCCCCCAGAAGAAAATCGTTGTGGTTTTACGAAGCACTCAAGAGAAGAAAATAAAGGAAAAAGACAACATTTATTTCAGGCAAAAATTATTGGCATCCTTGATAACGAACAAAAAGGGCAATGGGCTATATTTTCTGCTCCCAAATATTAAACAATTATATAATTTTATTCTAACAAAATTGCTCAGAGAAAAACTTATATTTTTCCCATATTCGGGTCTGACGGCACTACAATTACATTTTCATATCAAAATATCATAAGCAAAGGCTGAGAGACTCACTTTTTTTTGCTGCAATAATACCGTGTACTTTGCACAAGCCTCAAATATCGGCATGTAACTGGAGAACCGCTGAACGGATTTTACACACACACACACCACACACACACACACACACACACACACACACACACACACACACACACACACACACACACACACACACACACACACACACACGCTCACCCACGAAGAACAGGTTTTGAATGACAACCAAAACTGTGGGTAAAATAGTAAGAGAACTACTCAATTACTCTTAGTTTTTTTGCGACAGAACAGCACAGTCAGAAATAGAGATACAAATATATATATATAAAAAAATGTAAGGAGGAAAAAAATATATACAAAAAGCTAAATGTAAATAAAGTATGAACATAAGCCAACTTGTATAGAATCAGACCAGGCTGCAGAAACAAATGAGTGGGGGGGCATAAAATGTTCTCGGGGGGGGCACAATGGTTTTTCAACACAGGTTCCCTTTTATATGTTTCAGCTGGGACAACGGCGCTGTGGCTTGCTTGGCACTGCCCACGGTGCTGAACTAAACAGCAGAGAGGCAATTGAAAAATCTAATTTCTCGCTATCTTAAGAACATTCACTTATACAAAAACAGACTGAACGGATATATATAACAGACCTGCTGGGGCAGCGGACTGAGAGCAGGGGACACAAACAGGCTGGATAAGATGGTCAGGAAGGCCAGTAGCGTGGTTGGGGTGGAGCTGGACTCTAGCGAGGGTGGCGGAGAGGAGGAACCTTGCTAAGCTCCAGGCCATCAGGGAAAACCCCTCCCACCCACTATACACAGACTTGGCTGACAGGAGGAGCATGTTATTATAGGCTCACACTACCTAAATGCAGCACTGAACGGCACAGGAAGTCCTTCATTCCGACAGCCATCAGACTATACAATGCATCACTGTGCCTCACTGCATCACTGAACACAGAGTGACAGTTACGATCTTCCTGGACTCGTACTTTTTAAACAGCACTGTGCAATATTGCAGCTACTGTAGACTTCAGTATATTTTTACTGTATTTATTTACTGTATCTTTTATTCTATTTTTATTCTATTTAATTTTATTCTATTCTTAGGCCATTTGTTTTTTGTATTTTATTTTTTTATTATTTTTTAAACAAACACATAAACAAACATGACAACACACGATAAGATATACAAGCATTAGTTGACAGTGCACATCCAATGAAATCACCATTTAGTTAATTGTCTTATACAGGATATACCCTTAATACCTGTTATCTAAAAACCTACACACATATGCTCTAGCTCGTACCCCCCCCTCCCGGACCCCCCATTGGATAATCCATCCATTATCCCTCGCTCCTAACCAGACACTACCATTATATGCTAGCTTTTATTTTCTCCACCACTTCTAACCACAATGTCATTTTGGATTCATTGAGACCCAAAAT
Organism: Notolepis coatsorum; assembly: GCF_963971535.1. Taxonomy (NCBI): domain Eukaryota; kingdom Metazoa; phylum Chordata; class Actinopteri; order Aulopiformes; family Paralepididae; genus Notolepis; species Notolepis coatsorum. The sequence continues at coordinate 21,195,193 of NC_140168.1, read as the reverse complement.
TCATGCTGTAGATATTTCTTGATAGATCACATCGAGATATGTAATAATCCAGACCTTTCGGCAAATTTTTTCCGGTTGGAACCATCGTGATGCTATCAGCTTTTTAGCCACTGTGATACCCGATAAAACCAATCTCTTTAGCTGTGGATGTACTGCACACTCAAAAACATCATTCAGCAGTAATACAGAGGGGTGTACAGGTATATTCCAAGTTAAGAGATTTGATAATTGCTGGGTCACCTCTTTCCAGAATATCTTAACTGGTGGGCAGTCCCAGTACATGTGCATAAATGTCCCCTCGTCCCCATTTGTACATAAGGAGCATTTGGAGTCTTGTATAAGACCAATTTTTTTCAGTCTTATAGGAGTCAAGTATGTCCTGTGAATATAGTTAAGATTGATTTGTTGATGGTCCGGGTTCCTTGATGTGAGTCGAACATTTGCCCAGGCTTCTTGCCAATCAAAATCACTTTCCAGGTCTGGTATATCCCTCCTCCAGACAGAGTCTAGGTGGAGGGTTTCATACAAGGACGTTAGTAATTGATGATAGAAATCTGAAACAAAACCTCTCGATGTCTCTCTTTCATAGAAGAATTTGTGGTATCTGTGGTGTTCAATTGGTATCTTTAATGGAACACCTTGAGACTTCAAACATAACAATAACTGTATGTAAAAAAGATGTGTGGGGGAGCTCCAGTAGCTCACCACGTACCGCGAGTGCTATTTCAGCGCCGTGGACAACCGCGCACGCGCGGATCTGGGGCTGAGCGCGTTCGAATCCCGGACGGCAGCCGTGCCTTTCCCAGAGTGTCTTTCCCCCCATCTGAACCCTTTCAGCCTGCTTCTGTCGGTCGAACTTGACCAAGTATGAATGCGAAGAAAAAGCGATAAACGCTAAAAAAGAACCAGCTGACTGGTCAAAGTTAAAAAAAAAAAAAAAAAAAAAAAAAAAAGATGTGTGGACTTGGTGAGATAATTTTTTTTGCGTATTTCTTCATAACTACAAAAACCCTGTTTGTTAAAAACATCCCCTAATGAGTGTATGCCTTGCTTTTCCCATATAGGGAATCTTATAGGTCGTTTTCCAATCAAGAGTGCATTGTTATTGAATAAGGGAGTATGATTATGCCATTTATGTGGGTTAGGATATTTTTTTTGTGTTTCACGCCATATCCGGATCGCATGAGTAATTATGGAGCCAAATTTCCGTTCGCAATGCTTAATTGATAGTTTAGTGTATGCTATGTCCTTCAGTCTATGTGGGGCTACTATATTTTCTTCTAATTTTCTCCAGGATACTAATGCTTGGGGATCAAACCATGTTGTCAATGGTCTTAAAGTGTACGCCTTAAAATAGTGGAAAAAATCTGGAAATGCCATACCACCGTCTGCTTTATTTCTCTGTGTGGTGGATCTTTTTATACGTGGTGGTTTGTTATTCCAAATAAATTTTTATGTGGAGGAGTGTAATTTTTTCCAGTAACCCTCTGGAGGGGGTAACGGTAGCATTGAGCTGAAGAAGTTGATTCTAGGTAGTACGTCCATCTTAACTATTGATATCCGTGCCTGTACTGAGTTTTTAAGTTTTGCCCACCTATCAAGGTCGTCTTTGATTTTGTTTTGGATTTTTGTGTAATTGTGCTTCACCGTTTGTCTTATGGTGGGGAATATTTCCACTCCCAAACATCTAAAGTGTTTTACCATAGGTATCTCTTCTGGGAGGGTTATATCTTTTTTTGCAGGGGCGTTAAGTGGAAGGAAAGCCGACTTCGGCCAATTTATCTTAAATCCCGATAAATCTCCAAAGTTCTCAATCAACTTGAGCAGATGAGGCAATGTGGTGTTGGGGTTTTGCATGAACAGTATTACGTCGTCCGCATATAAACTAATTTTATGTTGTGTGCCCTTGATTACGATTGGTTCTATGGATTGGGATTGTCTTATATATTGTGCTAAAGGCTCTAATGATAGATCGAATAGTCCGGGACTAAGAGGGCAACCCTGTCTAGCTGAGCGTGATACCGGAAAGATTCCGGAGGTGATTATACCTGTTGTAATCATGGCCGATGGGTCTTTGTATACTACTTTAATCATATCAATGAAACCTTTACCTAACCCCATCCTCTCTAATACTGCCCATAGATACGACCATTCCAGCCTGTCAAAAGCTTTCATTGCATCCAGGGACAGCATCGCCTTAGGTATGGTGTCGTCCTTGTCGGCATCTAGTATGTGCAGTAATCGTCTTATGTTATCAGTGATCAAGCGGCCTCTTATGAAGCCAGTTTGGTCCGGATGAACTAAAGATGTCATATGCTTTTGTAATCTGATGGCTAATACCTTAGAGTACAGTTTGATATCGGTTCCGAGGAGGCTTAAGGGTCTGTAACTACCGCACTCGGTGGGGTCTTTGTCTTTTTTAAGGAGGACTGTTATGAGTGCAATATTGTCGTTCTTATGGAAGTTCCCCTCCTTGACTGAGTATAAAATCATATTTAGTAATAGGGGTCCAATTATGTCCCAACAAGAGAGGTACATTTCTGGTGGGATACCGTCTCTTCCAGGAGCCTTACCACTTTGCATTTAGGATATGGCCTTCTTGAGTTCCTCTAGTGTGATCGGTGTTTCTAACTGTTTAGCGTCATCCTCTGAAAGTTTAGGGAGATTAATTTGATTAAGATATGTGTCCATTTTGTTTTGATCGAAGGTCGTTTCTGATTTATATAAGTTGGAGTAGAATTCTTTGAATGTATTTTTCAGGGTCTGTAACAAGTACTTGTTGTGCTCTAATGGTAGTTATATCTGCAAATTTTGCATTAATTCTTAATCGCATGGCTAATAGGTGACTTGGTTTAGAACCTTGAGAGTACTGCTGTTGTCTTGTGCTACGTATTTGTATTTCCGATTGTTGTCTGTATATGGCATTGATCTCTTTTTTTAGTACATTAACTTGATTTTCCAGTCGAATTGAGTTGTTGTATTGTAAAGAATTAAATAACGTTGAGTAAAGCGTTTCCAGTTCAGCCAGTTTTGAGCATCGATTCTTGCGCATTTTGGAGGAAAAGCTATCAGTGAAATCCTTGATCGTTCCCTTTACCGACATCCATATTATTCTGGGGTCCTGCACCGAGTTTGCATTCTCCCGTAGGAATACTGTAAGAGCTTCTTTGAGTTGTGTAATGAATTCCTTGTTATTAAGCAGCATCGAGTTAAATCGCCATCTTGAGGCTCGGGAAGATAGTATACCAAATGTTCCTTTTAGGAGTAAATAACAGTGATCTGATAATGCATTGGGTATCATTTCCACTTCATAGTTATCAAATAGTCTCGGGATGCAAAGACATAATCTATTCTGGATAATGTGTTATGTCTCGCAGATCGACAAGAGTACTTTCGGGTCGTGGGGTTAAGTGATCGCCATAAGTCATTTACACCTGTAATCTTCAACCAATCCTTTAATGCATTAGATGAATTCTTTTGTTCGCTGGAAAAGGTGAGGTAAGATTTGTCCATCCTTGGATTCCAAATGGCATTAAAATCAGCACCTATTATAAATGAGTAATCGGGAAGGTCTAACATTGCTTTGGTTAGTGTAGTGAAGAAACCCACTTCGTACAAATTTGGGGCGTATACCGCTACCAACGCTATTTTCCTGTTCTTGTGTACAATCTTAGCTATAGTTATCCGACCATCTACATCAGACCATACTCCCTTTAATTCAATATTCAACTTCCGTCTAACGACTATGGCAACACCCCGAGTTCTCATTCCAAAGGAAGAGTGACTAATGTTATGATATGTGTTGTCCGCTAACGTATCTATGTCTTTCTCTAGAATGTGCGTTTCGCTTAGCAGAGCCATTTGTTTTGTTATTCTTATTCGTGACTTGTTCTGTCTAAATGTTTAATGTTGAGTGATTTGCAATGTCAAATTTCCCTCAGGATAATACATTTCTATTATATTCTATTCTATTCTATTCTATATCTTTGAAAAGTCTCCATTTATTCAACACTTGTGAATTCACTGACAAATTGAACTGAACTGACAAAAATAAGGTGCATAAAAAAGCAAACAAAATTCCTCCACAGGCTACTCACCATCATTAGTAGAGCGGCAAGCGGCGTTTGGGGACAGAGTGAAATCTTCTTAAAACACTGCCCCTCCACTCATTCCTGAACTTTTTTGTTAAGTCCTTCTCAAATGCCAACTGAATTAAATTGGCCTTGCGTCGATGAAGCATACTAAGGCGATGTTCTGTAAAGACGTTCTTGAGGGTAGAAAACGAATTCTCCAGAGTGCCGTGCTAGCTTCAGTAGTGTTGTTGTTGACATCAGTGCCCACTAGGGCTGTCCCCGACTAAGGATTTAGATAGTTGACTTTGATTGAAAAAAAAAAAAAAAAAGTTTACCAGGGTGGGCACAGCTGACTCAGTGGGCGTGCCCGGCCCCCTAATGCCCGCCCATGGCGCCGGGTCGTGGTTACCTTTAATATTCACGCCGCCGGCGTTGTATAGAATATGTACGTGTATATGAGTATATAGATGCATGTATAAGTATATGGATGTGTGTCTGTGACTAATGAAGTCCAAGCTACAGACTAGCTGTGGGGGTATTGTCCCCCAGAAGAAAATCGTTGTGGTTTTACGAAGCACTCAAGAGAATAAAATAAAGTTAAAAGACAACATTTATTTCAGGCAAAAAATATTGGCATCCTTGATAACGAGCAAAAAGGGCAATGGGCTATATTTTCTGCTCCCAAATATTAAACAATTATATAATTTTATTCTAATAAAATTGCTCAGAGAAAAAGTTATATTTTTCCCATATTCGGGTCTGACGGCACTACAATTACATTTTCATATCAAAATATCATAAGCAAAGGCTAAGAGACTCACTTTTTTTGGCTGCAATAATACCGTGTACTTTGCACAAGCCTCAAATATCGGCATGTAACTGGAGAACCGCTGAACGGATTTCACACACACACACACACACACACACACACCCCCCCCCCCCCCCCCCCCCACACCGGGGCTTTAATTCTTGTATTACAAAATATGCACACCGAGCCACTAGTGGTCGCCAAAGTGCTGGTGGTCAAATCGTCCTAAAAAGGGCCCTTGCAGGTTAAGAGGTTTAATTCCTGTCTCGCTCTCGTCTTGCCCCCCATCTCTGTCTCTCCATCCCTGTCTCTCTCCGTAACCCCCCCCTTCTGCTACAGCTTCAGCGAGCCGTCCCTCTTCTTCACCCCTGGAGAGAGAGACGTATTTGGGGGCTTCTCTCGCAACTGCCGCCCTAGCACAGTGAGAAGACGGCCCCCGCCTCCCCTGCCTCTCTGCAAGGCCTGGGATCCGGCATCAGGGAAGAGCCAGAGCGGCCACCCACACCACCAGGACCTCCAACAGCACCAGCCGGTCCAGAGCTACGGCAGAGCCGTCTACATCCACTTCTCCCAGCCCATCCGCCCCATCTCCAAGCCGACGCCGGTGAAGCCCTGCTCACAGAACCGGAGCCTGACCTCAGAGCCGGGGCTACAGGGAGACCGCCGACCTTTAGTGATGCAGTACCGCCGCTCGTCGTCGTCTCAGGGAGAGGGTCTGTCTGTGATAGGGAGGCCATGCCTGCCGCCCTCACGCCAGGTCTCTGCCTCTGCCCCGGGGCTCACACATCTCCACGTGTTCCTCCCCACGGGGGGAGCGGGGGAGGGACAGGAGGTAGACGGCGAATCTGTGGACGAAGGGTTCATGGACGAGTTAGACAATAAGATAATTTCCCTGAAGCTCCAGCAGGGGGTGCCCAAGACTGGCAACACGCCCTGACCAGTGGGAATAATGACAGTGTGTTACATACATACTGAGCATGAGTGACTTTCAACCAAGGACACGGTCATCAAATCTGATTGCATTAAAGTTCCATCAAGACTCTTCACTCTTCACCCATCAAGACTGATTAGCCCCCCAGGTTTATGGAGCCTGATACTTAATTTTTTTGTTTTGCAACTAAATGAGTTTATTGCAGGGGACAGACATAGTAGGATATGATATAAATTGCTGTTCTATGAAAATATTTGTGATATTGTAGGCTACAGTTGAGAGGGCCGTGGGAGTTCAAGTAGTCAAATATATTATATATATATATGTTATGTATTACTGGTGATGTACAGGAACTATGAGATTATCACCAGAGAAAAAGCAAGTCGATTTTTGTTTAGTTTTTTACAGTGAACTCCATAAGTATTAGTAGTACAACAATATATATAAGTTAATTTGCAAAAACAGATAAATAGCCATTCGTAAAATGAATAAACACGCACCTGGAGTGCACACTGTACGAATCTTTTTTGGATAATAATATATATAAAAGGATAATAAATACAAACACAGATAACTGTTTTTGCAAATTAACTCTTCATATGATTTGAGGTTTGGGTTTATATTATTACTTTAAATGTGAAATGACATTCCCCCATAACAATTCATGATACCCAAGAACCTTGTTTAATTGTACTAATTTAGCCAACCATGTTCTACATTAACGCCACAGACTAATGTTGAGTTATGACTGAGTTATTGTAGAGATTCACTGAAATGGACACATCTGGGAAGGAAGTCCACCAGAAACAAAGAAAAGGATACCAAGAGTCCAAGTCAACGTTTATTTGTCACATACAATTCACATTATACATGTACAGCAACAGTGAAATGTTTCTTCTGTGAGCCTAGCCTAGACTGTGTGCATCAGAAAAAAGGAACTCTCAATAATCAATAAAACTCTTAATACTCAGTAAAAAAAAAAAAAAAAAAAAACTTGGAATGTAATGTCCCTAATATAAACATAAAGAAGTAATCAGGAATGTAGGCTGTGAAGTAATTCAAGTAATGTAAATATAGGGATCAGGAATAATGGAAAGGAGTGATTGATTGATTGAAAATTTTATTAACCGATTGCAGAATGGGTACTGTACCCATTCTGCAATCTGTTAAATAAAGTTTTCATTCATTCATTTATTCATACAATACAGTACGGCTCAATACACACAATTGTTAAGAGGATGCAGACCAGAGAAAGACTTTTGTCTGGTTTACATCAGGGTCCCCCATTTTCAATTCATCATAACATTTATGACATTTATGACATACACGATATGCAAATATACAGTACTGTTTATTTACAGACAGCGTTTCTAAAATAGAATATATACATTTGAAGGGGAGGAGACTGTACATTGGAGGGGGTTGGGTGGGTGGGGGGGGATTTAGACATTTACCGGGGAAGGTTTCGAATTGCAGCCTCCCGTAGGTGCTCTTTGAGAGCGGTTTTGAAGGAGGGTAGGGATTCACATTATTTTACGGCTGTGGGTAGGGCGTTCCACATCGTTGTGGCATATTTACAAAACGTGTTTAGTCCCTTGTTTGAGCCAAATCTGGGTTGAACATGATTTGTGGAACTCCCTCTGGTGTTGTGGTCGTGGAATTCACTGACCTTTGGGAAGTATTTCAACATGTACATGGGTATCTTAGTGGTGTAGTGTATCTTGTAGACCAGGCCCATTGCAAGTTGCTGTACTCTGTCGTCTACTCTAAGCCATCCTAAGTTCTCAAAGTGGGCAGGGGTGAGGTGGGTTCTAGGAGTAAGGTCAAGTAGTAGTCTGACCAGTTTGTTTTGTGATGTTTGTAGTCTTGTTTTTACGGCTTTTGAGGTGCTTTGGTACCATGAGGTGCAAGCATAGTCGTAGTACTCTTGAATGAGTGCTCCTCACTCCTTTACAATTCTCTTGGCTTCATGACCTTCATAATCTCTACAGCACCTTAAGGATTTCTGGCTTTCCTACCTTTTCCCTACTTTACACATTAAGAATTTCAGTGAGCCTAATATAAGAATATTATTAGCTTACTCAAATGGGAGCTCCATGTAGCCAACAAAAACAAATCAAATCAAATGTATTTGTGGGCTGTACAAGTCAAGAAGAAACATCACAATAGATTAAGAACAAAAGCCACCATAAAATAATTGGCATGTATGTATATATACATGTAATGAAACACATATATATACATACATGGTAGCAATAGTATCTAAGGTACATAATGTTAGATTCTGATGGTTCAGCCAGTATCACTTCTTCATCTGCTTGGCTTGTGTTATCATCTCTCCATCCACTGACCCTGCGTTGTGTTTATTTCGTCTTCTCATACTGGCTGATACAATCTTTGTCATTCCCCTGCACTCCGTAACCATAAGTATTTTACACTAGGCCGCGTAGTCCTTTTCTTGAAAAACGTGGTTTATTACATAAACAAAAGCCTCAGATCAGATGTTATCAGATTGTGTTGTCCCTGCGAAAGTCTCTGATGAAACACTAAAGTTCATTATTCTAATGATCTCCTGTTACCCCGCTCGGTGATCATTGCGGCCTGGCTGTTATCCCCAAAGCCTTCTCTGTGGTCCTGCCACGTCAGTCCTTTCCCCGCGAGGGGAGGGGGAATCGCTTCCAAGTCTCTGATCAAGCTTCTTCTCTTCTGTGTGGTTCGTATCTCAGTCTGCCCTTACCCGGAAGAAAACTTACTTTTCTATATTCTCGTCATAGCAACGACAGGCCCGGCCTCTCTTCGGTCGCTATGTGACGCGCTGTCATGGTAACAACCTTTAACACACATAAAACGCCGTTTCTAATGATGTCAAACCTCTCCCCATCGCTCCGACCCACCCCTCTTGCTGCTTATCAGTTTGTTTATGTGCCGATGGCGACCTCGGCCGGCCCTGAGCTCTATCTCAGTCTGCTGCTGCAACACCCTCTGCCTGCCAGCGCTATTAAGATCTATAGATCTGTCTCAGTAGACGCTCTTAAAGCTCATCTCTATATATCAGTTATAAACCAAATGTACATTGAAAAACACCTATTTCTTTCAATAATATATATATATTTTTTTTTATATTAAATAAATAGAGCTAAGAACAACAACACAAAAGCATAGGAAAACGAGTGCTGGTATGAAAATAAGATAAAGGCTGTGATAAACAGGCTGTAGTTCATTCATTCAAGTGTTCATCAGATATGGGTGGAAATGCACTAAAATTCCAGTCTGCACTTTAATTCCATAGTCACTGTGTTCACATCCAAGTATGGAGTAGGCATAGGAGTAAAAACATCAAGCAATGTTTCACTGTCCAAGTACAAATGGAAATCACTGTATCTGTAACTGGAAGCATAGGCTACAATTATTGTTTGTGGCTGCTCAATAATACATTAATTGAATAATGATTAACACATGAATCATAGCAATGATTGAAAAGTGATTCATCGGGAAGACACACGTTGCCTGAACCATTTCCTTGATGCGTTGAAGTAACTGTTTTGGACTATCTTACTTTCTTGACATGCACTCATACACAGGGGTGTAGCTCCAGATTCTGGGCCCCATGAAAGAATGTATTTGTAGGCCCCCAGTGAATGCGAGCGCACGTAAGCGAAATTTTTTTTGGCCATTTTTTATTGATGAAAACGCATAATATGGTTTTTACCTATACATTCGGATCAGCAGTTCAGCACCTGCACTGTTGGTGGGTGAGCCTAGTAAAGGATGTCGCATTGCGTTCATCTTCAATGAATGGACCAATGCAATAGTCTACCAAAGCCCTCCCTCTCAAGTTCTCAAGTTCAAGTTCTTTAATTTATTTATATCTCTCTCTATATATCTCACACACACACTTCAGAAACAAACATAGTATCAATGAGAGCATCAATAATACACCCGAGTGATGTCTAGTATAAAAAAAATGTTTGGGCCCCCCCCCCCCAGTGCTGGGCCCTTGGAATCATCCTAAGCTACCCCCCCCCCCCCCCCCCAGCTACGCCCCTGCTCATACACACACACACTTCTAATTCTGAAACGCCTTGTGTTATGGTGAAGTGACTGGCTGCGTGTAGCCCCCCCCCCCCAAGTCCACCACTTAACACCTCCATGAGTTGCAATGCGCACAGCATCAGGACACCTGGGACAACCCCCCCCCCCCATAGTAAATTGTTCGGCACAAAGTATCCGACTTGCTGCGTTAGGAACAAATTAATACCACCACCATGGCATACTGGAGTATAACCTGTACCTTTTGAGTATTTTATAACCTGTACCTTTTGAGTATTTTACACCGCGCTGTTTATTATTAAGAAGACAAGTTGGACATGGAAAGAGACATAAACCAACGTTAGAGGACCAAACCGTCTGGGACGTTCGGTTTTCATGGGGAAATACGTTGGCGGATGTTTTGAAAACGTAAGACATGCAACTCTAGTAAGTATTTATGTGCATTTGTTTTCTTTATTACTTGTCAACAATTAGTTTTCATGGATTTTTTTTGGGGTCAAAACCATTTGTTTTTAGTTCCCTAGTCTAGCGTTAAATGTAAAATAAAATGCATGTCCACTTCAGTCTAAGTTCTGTTCTGTCGTCGAGTGTTTTGATCAGATGCAGGGATGGAAAAGCTGGAGCTTCTTCAGAGACGATTATTAACGTCACCAGCAGTTGAGGCAAGAGGTTCAAGTATTTCTAACGGGTTGAGCCAGACGTTTAAAAGCTCAACTCACTGCCTCTGGAGTAACGTTGCATAGTTTAAAAGTAAGATATTCCTTTATTGACCATCTTGGGGGGATTCGGGCGTCACTATGAATTGAAATGGGGGCCCTGATGTAAACGAGACGAAAGTCTTTCTCTGGTCTGCATCCCCTTAACAATTGTGTGTATATTGAGCCATACTGTACTGTACCCATTCTGCAATCTGTTAATAAAGTTTTCCGATCAATAGCAGCATGGGGGAGGGGAGGTACACGTATGGCAGAGTAATAGTAGAAATACATAGATAATAATAAGCAATACAATTAGATCTGAAGTTGAAATCATGTAGTTAAAATACGGCCTCGCAAGTGCGTTTGCATTGCAAATGGTGGACTCGGGGAGGGAGGCCTGGTCCTCCGCAGACACACCAGATATTCACACCTTCAAATGAGCAATGGTTCAAAGTTTCATCAATTGTATTTCATTGTCTGTTTGTTTTCACAGTATATAAACCCCATTCCCTCTCAGTATGAACACGAGGGGACTGTAATGAAATGACATGTTTTCAGTTTGAGGACATTTGTCGTGGAGTTACCTCGCCTACGCTAAGTGCAGTTCGCTTGATTGTCCAGCAGATGGAGCCAGAGCTCCGTGTGTATCTGCAACGTGAGAGAACAGAACACAAAAACAGAGAGATTGGATCGTAAAGTCAACTTGATGTCACCCGCTGAGCGTTCGGTTGAGGTTATTAATTTCCTTTGTCTATATGATTCATATGAGTAGAAAATATATGCAACTCTTCCTCTTTTAGGTGTTTTTGAGTTTTGATATTTAGCTCGTGTCCTATTGGAGGGTGGCTGCCACGTGACGCGGATGTGTTGGGAAGTATACTTGAATAGCGTTACATTGTTCTTAAATAATTCCTCTACGGTTACATTTTGTATAAAAGTAGACATATCCATATATCGGACGCTACACATGTTGCCTGATAGTATTTATCTTACACGTTAAGAGATATTATGCATCGTCTCTGCAAAAACCACGACCGACGATGAGCTCTCCGCGAATGGGGTCGCCTCCTCGGAAGGCGGGTCGGCATCGCTTCTCGGCCTTTTGGCTAAGATCAAGTATACCGTTTTCCCCTGTCCTGGACAAGATGAACAGTATGGACCCCTTTGAGACTCTTTTTGAGAAACCATTGTCTTGGGAAACGGGGGAGGATGAGGAGGTCGGGCAAGAGAGCGACATATAATAATGTCAATGGCTTTCACGGTGGGTACTTTTAACGCGAGGGGGTTGAGGGGATCTGTCAAGAGGAGGGGTTTTTTCGATTATGTTGCCACACTCAGGCTCACGGTCTGTTTTGTGCAAGAGGTGCACTTACGGGATGGGAGGGATTGTGGTCTGTTTTCACAGGAATGGGATAAGGGGGAATCGTTTTGGTCAGTGGGGGGGGGTTCACTCTTCTGGCGTAGGGATACTGTTTGGAAATCGGGAGGCAAGGGTGGTGGGTTCTTTTGCTATTGTGCAGGGGAGGGTTATGGGGGTTGATGTGAATATTGGGGGTTTGAAGTTGAGGGTGGTGGTGGTGTACGGGCCACAGAGGGCGGGTGAATGGAGGGACATGATGGAGGCTTTAAGGCCTTTTTTTGCCACAAACAGGCAGATGGTGGTGGGGGGTGATTTTAATGTGGATCTGGGAAGGGTGGGGGATCCAAGTGCTGGGTGTGTGGGTTCTTTTTTCAAGGGGCAGGGGCTGGTGGATGGGGGGAAGGCACTGACCCCTCGATTAGATGGGCCCACATGGCGCAACTCCCGGGGGGTAGCCAGGCGGCTTGATTATGTGTTTTTTTCTCGGTCCTTGGTCCTATTGTCGGGCCGGGTGGTCCCGGTTTTTTTCTCTGACCATGATGGAGTCCTCTTTCGGGTCCGGTCTAGCGCTCCAGTCTTCGGCCCCGGGTACTGGAGGTTGAACTCCAGTGTCCTTGGTGAGGATGAGTTCTGCAGCAGTTTTGTCTCCTTTTTCAGGGGGCTCGAGGGACTTAGGGCCATGTTTTCTGGTGTGGTGGATTGGTGGGAGGGGGCTAAGGAGAGGATAAAGGGGTTTTGTATTATGTACTGTAAGCGGAGGGCGAAGGAGGCGGGGAGGGAAGTGTTTCGGCTTCAACACCTCCTCGAGCTCCAATACACTTTGGGTAACCTAGGTGGCGCTGTAGACCAACAGGCTTGTGACTCCCTTAAGACAGAACTTAGGGGTGTCTATGAGGATAAGGCCCGCGCTTACCTGACGCAGTCACGCCGTGAGTTCCTGGAGAAGAATGAGACGTGTTCTGCAGCCTTCTTCAGCAGCGTGAGGGCTGACAAGGGAAGGAGGGTGATAGCGGGAGTTAGGGACAGCCAGGGTCAGGTGGTTACTGAGACAGGGGAGATGGTAAGGGTCGCAACCGATCATTTCCGCTCCCTTTTCTGTGAACGAGAGGTGGAGGAGGAGAGAGCAGAGGCATTTTTGCAGCTTGTGGCTCAGAGGGTACCGTCAGACATGGCTGATTCTTTGGAGGCCCCTCTCTCTCTCGAGGAATTGGAGGGTGCCCTTCGTAGAATGGGCAAGCGTAAGGTTCCGGGCATCGATGGCCTGCCGGCTGAGTTTTATCTCAAGTTTTGGGATATTCTCGGGCCGGTGGTTCTCGAGGTCCTGACCGAGGTCCTCCGCATGGGGGCACTGGGAGGGACAATGGCTAAGGGGGTGATCTCACTTCTGTTTAAGAAGGGGGATGCCACTGACCTTAAGAACTGGCGGCCATTGACCATGCTGTGTGTTGATTACAAGCTTTTGGCGAAGGTTCTCACAGGCCGTCTGTGCACAGCTCTCCCAGAGGCGGTCTATGTGGACCAGACGTGTGGGGTGGCTGGGCGCTCATTGCGATGGAATCTCCAGCTCATCAGAGACGTCATCGCTTGGGCAGAGGATCGGGACCAGCCACTAATGGTGGTAGGTCTTGATCAGGCCAAGGCCTTTGATAGGGTTCACTGGGGTTTTATGTTCAAAGTTTTAGAAAGAATAGGCTTAGGGCGGGTTTTTGTTGGGTGGCTGCGCACCCTGTACACAGCAGTGGGGAGCACAGTTTCTGTCAATGGGCACTTGGGGGAGTTTTTTTGGGTTGCACGCAGGGGTAAGACAGGGGTGTCCGCTCTCTCCCCTGCTCTACGTCCTTTATATGGAGCCCTTGGCGGCTGCCATTAGGGCTGACCCGGGTGTGAAGGGTATCCTGGCACCAGGTAGCAGGGGCCAGAGGGTCAAGTTGTCGCAGTATGCGGATGATACTACATTGCTACTGGACAATGATGCGTGTCTGAGACGGTCTTTGGAGATTTTTCAGGACTTTGGACGGGTGTCAGGTGCGGAGCTTAACCGTGCGAAATCCTCGGTTAAGTTCTTTGGGCGGTGGAAGAGTAGGACAGACGTACCAGGAGGGCTGTCGCTATGTGAAGGGGCCCTGAGGATTCTTGGGGTCCTCTTTGAGACAGCCCACAGTGCTATGGTCAACTGGACCAGGCGAATAGAGGCCGTTCACAAAAAGTTTGGCCTCTGGAAGGCCAGGAGACTGACCTTTACGGGGAAGGTACTGGTGTTGAAGGTAGACGTGTTGCCATCCCTCCTGTACCTGGCGTACATCTTCCCGATGCCGGCAAGCATGCGGGTGCCGCTTACTCGGCTTGTGTTTCGTTTCATGTGGGGGGGAAGTTATGAATATGTGGCGAGGGCGCGCATGTTGGCTCCGGTTGGGGAAGGGGGGAGGGACGTGCCCCATTTCCCACTCAAGTTGGACTGCGTTTTTGTTTCTTTTCTGCTGAAAGAATTGTCCTCTCCGGTGGTCCATCCATCGGGTTTTTTCCTCCGGTTCTATTTTGCCTACCCGGCAAGGAGGGTCATGGGCACGGCCTGGTCCAATTTGGGCCCCCGGGCGGAGCAGATGCCGTGGCATTTCGGCCATGCGGCAAAGTGGCTGCGGACTCATCCTGGGGCTCTGGAAGGGGATGTGGGGTTGGACCAGAGGAGGCTCTATGCTGAGGTGAGACAGGGAGTGACGGCGCCAGCTGTGGTGGGGATACCCGCTACGGTTTGGTTGTCTGTACAAATGCCTGGACTGGATAACGGGCTCAAGGACTTAGGGTGGCTGATGCTACACAGGAGTTTGCCGGTGCGTGAGATTATGCATCGGCATGGCTTGGCGAGATCCCCGGCGTGCCCCAGAGATGGTTGCTTGGAGGACGAGTCTATTAGACACATCATGTGGGACTGTCCTTTTGCAGGGGGGGTGTGGGCTAGGGCATCTGTGTTGATTGGGAGGTTGGAGGGGAGTGTTGGGGTCACATGGGCGAGATTGGAGCGAGGGATTGGTAGAGCGGGGGGGGGGCGTAGGGGGCGTCTCCTGCAATGGTTCATCATGGGCCTTTTTAAGAAGGGGCTGTGGGAGGCCAGACAGGCTCTGGTAAAAAAGGGGGTGGATTGGGGGGTGGAGGGGGTTGTAAGGAGAGTAGAGGGGGACGTGAAGGGAAGGATGCGGTGGGATGTGAAGAGGTGGGGACATCACGCTGCAAGGGAGAGATGGAAGGGGGGTTTAGGTTTGATGGAAGGGATGTAGTGGTTTTGGTTTTTGCTTAGGTAATTGTCTTTGCGGCTACTAAAAAGATGTAATGATTATTACTGTTTAAGGAGACGATGAGCTGTATGTGTGTATGTCATTTGAATTATGATTGTGTAATGATGACTGTTTAAGGAGATGATGATGAGCTGTATGTGTGCATGTCACTTGAATTTCAATAAAAAAAAAAAAAAAAAAATCTGTTCTTATCAGTTTAATATCTGATACGTCCCCTACCCGGGGACCATATATTAAATTGATTTTTGGAGCAGGGAGATGGAAAAGGGGCTTGCTCCGTCCACTCCACGCATCGACCTGGTATTGCAGTACCTCCAGGAACGGTGCACCCCCCAACACTGTCAAAAATAAATTTCAGCATAACAAATGAAATCACGGTATGTGTGTGATTCCTTTAAGCCCGACGGGCCAGGTACATGATGGCCGAGATTCTTATCACTCCATAAATGTATCAATGGTACAGATTAATGAATGAATTATCTTTATTGTCATTGTCACAAGAATGGTACAACGAAATTTAAAATGCAGCCCTACGTGCTAACACTTGGTAAGATGTGTGTATGAAAGAAGACTACAAAAAACAGCAGTGACTGCTCTCGTTTAACACGTAAAGACCTAGACACCATCACCAGTTGTAGGTTGTCTGAAGTGCAGTTTGTTACTATGAAAATTCACTAGAATGCAGGATTTGGACGAAAAAATATGTCATTCATTTTTTCAAATCCTGCATTCTAGTGTATATATATATATATATATATATATATATATATATATATATATATATATATATATATATATATATATATATATATATATATATATTTTTTTTTTTTTTTTTTAACGTTGAACACAAAAACACACGCATGCAGGGGGCCAGGTTGTTGAGGGCTTTGAAGGTGATTAGTAGAATTTTGACATGACATGACAGACAGATAGTCTTCAAAATTAGGAAGGCACACATTTCTGGTAGAAGAAGAAAGTCATGATTGATCAAATAATTTTTTGATGATGGGGAGCCAGTGCAGGTCCCTAAGAAGTGGGGTGACATGGGCCGACTTTGGTAGGTAACATGCAAGAACAACAAGAAATGCAGTCCTTGATCTAATATTTTATCATTTTAAAAGGATTGCAGCGTAATGTGATAATACCATAGCTCTGAAATGATTATTATGTTATTACAATGGTTTTGGGAGAAATACACTAAGAAAAAGAAGGAAAAAAACGATTTAAAACATTTAGTAGTGACCACATTTGTGGCAAATAACCCCCTCTTCATTGGGGCAAAGGGCCCCCTTTTGGTTGATTGAGAGTGAAAGAATTCTGATCATTTTAGACCAATTACATTTCTAAAAATAGATGAGAACTTAATAGCATAAATAGTGGTTCAGCTTAGCTCAAATGTTCAACAGAATTGTGCGTTTTGTGATAAAAGCAAGATAAAAGGCACAGCCCCCCTAGTCAGATAGTAAATTATATTGACCATATTGACCAAATTGTTTACACTGCCTGTGTTGTTTTACTACCTGTACACTGTGTTGTTTTACTACCTGTACCCCCCCCCCATGCTGCTATGATGCCTGAATTTCCCCAAGGGGATCAATAAAGGAATATCTTATCTTATCTTATCTTAAAGTGATCTAATAACGTTGATGCCTGCCATGGCCAGTAGGGGGCGAACTTGCAGTGGCCCAATATCCAGATTTCTTCTGTAAGGCCAGGGGTTCCCAAAGTTTTCAGGCGCCCCCCCCCCCTCTGTAGGCCATAATTACAAATTCCATTGTAAGTAAATTAGTAATTAGGATATTTGCTTTTAGAAAGACTGGTTTAGATTCACATATATGGAGGGTACAGAAGATACAACGATTAAGGCGAGACACTACAGGTGAATAGGGTAAAAAATTTAACTAATAGATATCACAATGAAACTTCCCCAGTTGATTACTTATATTAAGACAAGACTTGTTTGTATTACAAGTTTTCTGAAATTGTATGTTTAAATATGCAAATGAGGCATGATCTACTTAAATATGCAATAATTTGCATATAATTCCAGGACAGAAATCTGAACATTGGATAAAGCCATTTTCAAAATTATAGTTTCATTTAGTTGACATATTAGAGCCAAAGGTTATTACAGAGGGGATTTTGGATATATCTTTTTATCACTCCATAAATCAGAAAATACTCCATTCAGTCCATTTTTATGGTAAAATTCCATATTTCGCCATGTTTTTAGGAATAAAATGTGATATAAATCAGGGTATGAATGCGATATCAACAAACCCTTCTGTAAATACCTTCAGAACATAGATATGAATAGAACTGGAAAGTTTGGTGTATGTTAGTGTTACTGAAGTGGAGATTTCTGGCTCAGAGTATGAGGAAAAACTCTTAAAACTCATTTTTGGGAAAACGCCTTCAAAGTTCTGTATTGTAAAATGCCATACTTTTTCTTTTGAAACAGATATTTACAAACACAATACCTAATCAAACCATTAGTAATAGACAACCTAAACACATGCCTGATAACTGAATAATAATAATAATGATGTTATTGAACTGAACAGAACTACACACAGGCTACAAACAGTGTAGTACAGTGTAGTACCCCCTAATAGGCAAAAAATATTTGAATAGATATCACTATGAAACTTTCCCAGTTTGTTATGTACATATAAACTAAGAAAAAATATATTGCAAGTTTTCAGAATTTTATGTTTATATATGCAAATGAGGCACGTCCCCATTAAATATGTGCAAATTCATGGATGCAATAAGGCAAAATGAAGTAAAATAAACAACTAAATTTGTGTTATTGACGTTTTATTGTCACTAGTTTCATAGAAGACATGTTTAGGAAGCAAAATATAACAATCTCAAAATCAACAAAAAAAGTATATTTGCCTATTCACCTGCAGTGTCTCCCCTTAAGAGGAAAGACTCGTGTTATGTAGTGGGACACCAACCCAACTAACTTGGTCTTGACCTGGCTGAAGCCCCCCCCCCCCCCAGGTCCACCACTTAACACCTCCATGAGTTGCAATGCGCAGGACTGCAGGCTGCACAGCATCAGGACACCTGGGACCATAGATATCTATAGAACACTAGATAGCTTAAGGCGGAGTCACCAGCGTCACTGAACCGCCGCCATCTTGCTCCAGTTAGCCTTGAGTGAGAGTGAGGCCCCGTTTAGACAAGCGTTTTGTGAACAGAAACCGCAAAAGTCATCTTGCGGTTTCACTTTTAATTTTACGTTTAGACGAGCGTTTTGGAGTGGAATTCTCCGTGCAGACGACGCTGTAACGACGGAGACACCAAGCCAACCGTAAACCTGCACTCAAGTTCTGAAGGGAATCAGGTGAATACGGTACAATCATTTACTACATGAGGGATGAAGCAGATGATGTATTGGGGGCCGGGGGCATTTTGAAGTGCAGGAGGTGATGGGGTTAAAGAGAGGCCCCTCCCATGAAAATATCGTACCCACACAAACTAAAATGATGATGGCATTAACCCTTTCACTGCCACACGACAGAAGGTTAATCCTTTACTATCACACAACTTCTGTGTATTGTCGCAGTGAAAGGGTTAACCGTTTTGGTAGTGTGGCAGTGAAAGGGTTAACACTATCAATGGTCAGTTAAAAGGGAGGTGGCCTTAATCCGCCTTCACACTGGTCTGATCAGAGTTCAAATACTGTATAGACCCAGGGTAGAATTAATGATAATCAATTTCCACAGACATGTTTTCTTCTTTCTCCACAGTATTTTTATTGAATTCTTTAAAACATGTTTTAACAACATAAGTAAAAACAGAGTAAAACAAATAAATAAAATACATTTTACAAACTGGGAAGTCGGGTACATTAGTTATGCGGGTGTTCCTGGCTCTGAAGTGCACTGCTACTTGATTAAATTAACCAAAGTTAATTCATCATCAGAGAGAGGAATGCTTCTGAACAGCTTGTTAATCGGAAGACTTCAAACACTGGCCAAACGGTAACGAGTACAAGAAGGACATTTTTCCTCAGGGCCTAAATAATTTCAGACAAATTTATACAAAGCCAAAAGGCAAACACCATTTCCATATGTCCCCCTTTCACAATGTGGTGTAGTGTTGATCATACAGTAATATATATTTAAAATTCCAGATAATGTACATTAAAACAGTCTCTGCCCAGGATGGTCAGGTGGCGTAGCGGAGATTGCGCTCGTCACCAATGCAAGAGGCTGCGGTCTCGACTCCCGGAGTCAGCATTGCTTGGGGCTTGGGCTGATCGCTATACTAACCCGTTTGACTGGGTTAGGGGGAGGGCAAGTCATGGGTGGGAATCTGGCGTTGTGGACAGCGTCAGGTCAGGTCTGGGCGCATGCTCAGCGGAGGCAGGACTTGATGAAGGCAGCGTGACCTCCCACGCGTTACACTTCACCAATGAGAGTCCTCGCTGCCAGGTGAAAAAAGAGTCACTGGCTGTCGCCGCACATGTCGGAGGAAGCGTGCGGATGACTTCAGGATTCCCTTGTACCGACCAGTAGGAGAACATGCGCACAGCAACCAGGTAGGGGAGGGGGGGAATTGGCACAACGACTAGATTGGGACGGGGAGAAAACAGAGACAAATCGGAGAAAGAGAGGATTTAAAAAAAAAAAAAAAAAAAAAAAAACGTCTCTTTTGGCTTCACTAATATTGAACTCTATAGGGAAAAATTGTAAATAGAGAAATCAGCCTATGTGGCTTCCCATACCAGGGGAGTATGACTTCAATGTACCACAGCCCAGCCGGAACTCAGACCTCTTTACACTAATCAAATATAAGGCTAATATTATTGAAAAACACAAACAATAACCATATACAGCAGGTTATCATGTACATGTTTTATGCTGAACATTGAACTCAATGCAATCAACTAACAAAATATTCAAAATAATTACAGGTTATAGGTGATCTTATATATATATATATACGTTTTTATAGTAGTGGATAAACATTCTCACTTGTAGCCATGGTTTGAGCATGCAGAGTTAGGTAAACCTTTGACCAGCAAGATTACCTGTCAGGGTTACCACTGAAATAATTTCCCAGGACTTTTCCAGGAATTCTTCTCGACAATCCAGGACAGCAATTGCTCACAAACAATAGTTTACCGGTAGGCCTAGTATCGACACATTTAACCCCAGTTCTATTCCTCCCTTTTTAAAAGTTAAAAACGGTTGTAGGGATAGTTTGGGAGAGGGAGGTAGGGATGGGTTTTATTTTGTGTGGTGCCGCGTTACAACAATGTTCTAAATAAATAATAATGTTGAAATCAAGTAGTTTGGACTTTTGTTTTTTTTTTAGAACTGAAATATATTTTTTGTTATTAGAGAGAGTAAAGTACAGAAAAAAGGTGCCATTGGGTATTGATTCCCAGGTACCTCTACCGGTAACAGTTAAAATGTGAACGGGTCGGTACCCAACCCTAGCAGGGAGTGACAAAGTTGATTTTTCCATTTCCCCAAATTATTCTAAACATAAAATGTAGCCTCGTTCCCAGTTAACCAAACCAATATAAAACAGTCCACATCTTTAGCTAAATAATCACGATAAAAAAGGGGTTCATAGGGAATAAAAAAAAACGTTTTCTTCTGGTGACCTCCGGGGGGCGTGGCCGTGCATCACTGCCAGGGTTTCCTCATCTGTCGAACCATTGATGAATCATGTGAATCCTCTTTAAAAAGCCAGGTTTCAACGCTGCATCTATTGTGAAAAGGTTAGGAAACTCTTACGGGCGCTAGTTCCGTGTCTGCGCCCTGTGCCTTCACTCCCCGGCTTCTTCCACGTTGCATCTTTGCAGCACGACGCTCAGGAGCTTGGTCATGTGTGGCCGTCTGGCCGTCTTCCTCAAGGGCTCATCCTCTGAGCTGTCGCCCGATGAACCTGGGCTCAGGAGCTTGGTCACGTGTGGACGTCTGGCCGTCTTCCTCAAGGGCTCATCCTCTGAGCTGTCGCCCGATGAACCTGGGCTCAGGAGCTTGGTCATGTGTGGACGTCTGGCCGTCTTCCTCAAGGGCTCATCCTCTGAGCTGTCGCCCGATGAACCTGGGCCCAGGGATACATGAAAAAAAAAACACACATTAGTACATTTACTATGCATCCTCTTCTATGCTGTGGTATGCTAGGGGGGGCGCTACATCAACTCGAGGGACACCAACAAACTGAACAAGCCGGTGAGGAAGGCTGGCTCCGTGGTGGGAGTGGAGCTGGTCACTAGAGGTGGTGGCAGAGAACCCCACCCTGTTTCATTGATCATCCAAATACAACTGTTGCTTCCCTCTGAATTGTGTTCCTGTTGTGCTGGGTTTTCTTTTGTCCTGTTTTTTTCCCCCTCATGGACATGAAAAAAGTAAAAAAACACACCATTCTGGAGAATCAGGCCAGGATCTGACATGTCAGGAGACGTGTTTGTTTGGAAGGTGTGCGTGTCAGACATGCTCTTTGGCAGCGCTATTATTTTGAGATTATTACTCAGACATCCACTGGCTGAGCAGAGAGACTTTTATAGATTCAAATGTTTGGAAAAAAGTTTGCTTTTGAAATACGAGACAATACTTTTAAATATTTTGTGTTGTGCAATGCATGACTTCTTAAATGTCAAATGCACATTTTGATCACTGAGAATGTGTATTGCTTCCTTAATCTTGAAACAAAGTAGCCACAATTAGATTTATTTTTTGCAAAGGGCTAATACTGGAGCTGCTACCATCATCAGGTCCCATCATTTATTTTTATTGTTTCATAATCTCAGTGTGCATATGCGTGTCTCCCCAGAGAGTAAGAATGTACACATTATTATTAATATTAAAATATGGACCAATTATACGTTTGCATTATGATGAGACTATGAGGTTATGATGAGACTTAAAACTGGTGGTGATTTTCACTCTGTCTGCATGGTTGGTGATGGTAAATGTTTTAGAAAAAAATTTGCTTTGAAGCACAAGAGATAAAAATTCTTATGATATATGACTAGGGTTGGGCACCGAGAACCGGTTCCTATTATTTATTTTTTTAATAAATGAATTTGTTAATTAATACCCTAGTCCAAATTAAACTGTATCAAGTCAACTGACAATGTGAATAGTATGAAAAAAATAAAGGATTTAGCAAATAAATGTTTTCTCCTGCGAAATAAGCTGTGACCTGTTTTGACCTGCACCTCAAAGAATCGGAATCGAGAATAGTTTAGAACAGGAATCGAAATGGAGAATCGGAATCGTTCAAATCCAAACGATGCCCAACCCTATATATGACTGCTCTGTCATACTTCCACAGATATTACCTGATCCTGTTTTCTTCTTGGAAACAGAAGCTGTTTCCCCTTTTCTCCTCGTGGCCTTGGTTGCAGCTCTAAGGGGCTTTTTCACAAGGTTCATCAACGGTTCATCGTCTGTGCTTTCCTCCGATAGTTCTGTCAAACAAGAGTCACAACAGCAAGTCCTTTAACCCTTTCACTGCCACACGACAGCCGGTTAACCCTTTCACTGTGACTATCACACAACCGACGGCGATGCTCGATCATTAGCATCATTAGCTCCGCAGGGCTAACCTTCTGTCGTGTGGCAGTGAAAGGGTTAAAGAGTGTTTCTTAGTTTTAGACATCAGTGCAAAAACCTTTCAGTGCCACAGGTTGACAGGACCCTGCTTATCTTGTTATTCTACCCTGTTTTCAATGTGGATTATCCCTTTACAGATACTGTGGATGTACTCTGTATGAACTCTGAAATATTCTGTGGATTACCCGTTGACTTATTCTGCCCCAGTAGCTGTTCTTCCCAGAGACTAGAGACAATTGACTATGTAATAAAATTGGACAAAGGTATCCAATGGAATTTCTGACCACTAAATGGTGCAAGAATGGGTGCTTTTATCCAAAGCACTTTACAATTTAGTTACATTTGACACATTCACACACCAACGGCAGAGGCAACCATGCAAGGTGCCAACCTGCACATCAGGAGCATCTAGGGGTTAAGTGTCTTGCTCAAGGACACTTCGACACGCTGGGCGGGATGAGTGGTAATCGAACCGGGAACCTTCGGATTACCAGACAACTGCTCTGCCTCCCGAGCCACTGTCGCCCCCACTCACACTCACAAGGATGCACGAGCACAGGGGTGGCGTAGAATACAAAGGTGCACTGGAGGCGTGGGAACATGCCCTTGTGATTCAAACTGAGATACGATACTTGCTCCAAATATAACAAGCCAACATTTGTCAATCAAAGGTGGTCAGACTCGTTACAACTTCACCAAAACCGAAATTTTACACGGATGGGATATAACCATTGCGAGAGCAAAGGAAACGGTGAAAATGGACGTTTGCAAAGATTATGAAGTAGGGCATTTATTCAGCCTGTAGACTGTAGAACAACAATAGAAGACGGTCTAGTATTTGGGTGGAAATGTGAATATAAACAAAAGCAAGCTGTTTACAAGAAGACTCCACTGGAGAGACCTTTTAAGACGTTTGTTTTCAAACTACACAAAGGTAGCAAGTTTAGAGACGTTTTGTTTCCCCGCTGCTGTACGGGAAACACACCAAACCGTGAGTTCTGTGAAGCGTTCCATCCCCCGATTGATGCACACTGTCAGTCAGTAGTACCTCGTATCTTCCTCGCTGCCTTGGCGGTTCTCCGCACAGGAGTCCTCCTCGTCTGTGGGTCGCTCCTCCTCACGGGTTCAGGCTGCTTCTCATCACAGGACTCGTCTGATGACAACGGGCCGATCCAGTTCTTCACAGCCCTAGCAACCATGTTAATCAAGGGCTCGTCCTCCGAACTCGTCTCTCCTACCGGAAGGGGGGAAACAGGGGTGTGAGGGAGGGAGGAGGCTACGAGGTTTAACAGCACCTACACACAGGTTTCAAGTTCAAGTTTGTTTATTAATTATCACAATAAAATACACGTACTTTACGGTGAAATGCTTGGTTCTGTATGAGCCCCTGAGAGTGTGCTTCATACAGTAAAAAAAGTAAGTAAGAAAGTAAGTAAAGAGGAATATACAATATACATATATACAATATACAGTCTAAAGTACAACCTAGGTACACTCTAAGTACAGTGAGTAAAAATGAGTAAACAGTGAGGAGTGGAATGGTTTACCAGGCTTGGTCCAGGAAATATTGTCGGTAGCTAGTAGGGTTGGGTACAGAGCATTTCGGTACCTAAGACCCGCCCATTTAGAAAATGATTTTGATAGTATTTACTGATGATGGCCAGATAATGTTGATATTTAAACTTAAAAAAGAATAATACATAATAAATGTATACATAAAAAAATTTGTTGTAGGAATAGTTTGGGAGAGGGACGTAGGGAGGGGTTTTAGTTTGTGTGGTGTGATAACAATGTTGAAATTGAGAAGTTTAGACTTTAGTTTAGTTTTACAACTGAAATAAAATGTTTGTTATTATGAAAGTATCGGAAAAAGGTACCAGTATCGATTCCCAGGTACCGGTACCGGTATTGACTCAAATGTGAACGGTACCCAACCCTAGTAGCTAGTCCTAACAGGAAATAGGTCTAATGGTGACATCTGCATGAAATCCTTGTATGAACTCTCTCAGAAGTGTGTATCAACTCTAACAACTGCTAAATCAGAGGGTGGAACTGTCAACCTGAGCTTGAGGCTACTCCATAAGATTTTAAACGTGTTATATCCAAATTATTTTATAATATATAAAATGCAAAAATTGGACAAAGGTATCCAATGGAATTTCTGACCACTAAATGGTAAATGGTGCAAAATTTGGTGCTTTTATCCAAAGCACTTCACAAATGTTAGTCACATTTTACACATTCACCGAAGGCAGAGGCAACCATGCAAGGTGCCAACCTGCACATCAGGAGCAGCTAGGGGTTAAGTGTCTCTCTCAAGGACACTTCAACACGCTGCGCGGGAGGAGTGGTAATCGAACCGGGAACCTTCGGATTACCAGACGACTGCTCTACCTCCCTCTTTACTTACTTACTTTTTTTTTTTTACTGTATGAAGCACACTCTCAGGGGCTCATATAGAACCAAGCATTTCACCGTAAAGTACGTGTATTTTATTGTGACAATTAATAAACAAACTTGAACTTCAACTTGAGCCACTGTCGCCCCCACTCACAAGGATACACGAGCAAGGGGGTGGCGTAGAATACAAAGGTGCACTGGAGGCGTGGGAACATGCCCTTGTGCTTCAAACTGAGATACGATACTTGCTCCAAATATAACAAGCCAACATTTGTCAATCAAAGGTGGTCAGACTCGTTACAACTTCACCAAAACCGAAATTTTACACGGATGGGATATAACCATTACGAGAGCAAAAGAAACGGTGAAAATATTTTTTGTTTGCAAAGCTTACGAAGTAACGACTGTAGAACAACAATAGAAGACGGTCTAGTATTTGGGTGGAAATGTGAATATAAACAAAAGCGAGCTGTTTACAAGAAGACTCCACTGGAGACCTTTTAAGACGTTTGTTTTCAAACTACACAAAGGTAGCAAGTTTAGAGACGTTTTGTTTCCCCCGCTGCTGTACGGGAAACACACCAAACCGTGAGTTCTGTGAAGCGTTCCATCCCCCGATTGATGCACAGCGTCAGTCAGTAGTACCTTGTATCTTCCTCGCTGCCTTGGCGGTTCTCCGCACAGGAGTCCTCCTCGTCTGTGCGTCGCTCCTCCTCGCGGGTTCAGGCTGCTTCTCATCACAGGACCCGTCTGATGACAACGGGCCGGTCCTGTTCTTCACAGCCCTAGCAACCATGTTAATCAAGGGCTCGTCCTCCGAACTCGTCTCTCCTACCGGAAGGGGGGAAACAGGGGTGTGAGGGACGAGGTTTAACAGCACCTACACACAGGTTTAAAGTTTGTTTATTAATTATCACAATAAAATACACGTACTTTACGGTGAAATGCTTGGTCCTGTATGAGCCCCTGAGAGTGTGCTTCATACAGTAAAAAAAGTAAGTAAGAAAGTAAGTAAAAAGTAAGTAAAGAGGAATATACAATATACTTTTTTTTTACCTACTTTTTCTCCTCCTTTTTTCTGTGATTTTTCTCCCATCCCAATTTCCTCTCGTGCCAATTCTCCCTCCCCTCCCCTGATTGTTGCTCGCATGTGCCCCCCACTGGCCGGTCGTAGGGAGGGTAGAAGAAGCCCATCACATGTCCTCTCCGATACATGTGGAGGCAGCCAGCCACTTCTTTCTGTCTTTGCTGTGCAGGCGCCCTGACCGACCTGTAGGAGTCGCTGTTTACAATGACCAGATTATCACCCATCGACTTCCCTCCCGCTGACTCTGCCAATTGAGTCAGTATGACGGCCGGCCCAAGCCGGAGGCAACGCTGACAGCCAGATTCGAGACCGGTGTCTTTTGCGTTGGTGACGAGCGCAATGTCCGCTGCGCCACCCAGCCGCTACAATATACAGTCTAAAGTACAACCTAGGTACAGTCTAAGTACAGTGAGTAAAAATGAGTAAACAGTGAGGAGTGGAATGGTTTACCAGGCTTGGTCCAGGAAATATTGTCGGTAGCTAGTAGGGTTGGGTACAGAGCATTTCGGTAACTAAGACCCGCCCATTTAGAAAATTATTTTGATAGTATTTACTGATGATGGCCAGATAATGTTGATATTTTTTTTTTATCCACTTTTTCTTCTCCCATTTTCTATATTTTCTCCCATCCCAATTTCGTAACATCCAATTCAACCCTCCCCTGTCACGAACGCTGTTTCTTGCCTCCCACAAGCCGGCTGCAATGTGGACTAAGTCATACATAGCACAAGTCCCCTCCGGTACTTGAGGTAACAGCAGTCGCATCTTTTCACCTGCGCAGCTCGATCTCTCAGTGGCGAGGAGTAATGCGTGGGAGGCTCACGCTGCCCCCGACACTTCCTGATTCTACTGCGCAGGCGCACCAACCGACCTGTAGGAGTCGCTGTCCACAACGCCCGATCCCCACCCATCAGTTTCCCACCCCCTAATACGGCCAATGTGTATTAGTACGGACGACCAGCTAAACTGAAAGCAGATGTGGAGCGCTGGGCTCGAACAGGCGAGCGCCTTGCCCACTACGCCACGTAGCCGCCCCCAGATAATGTTGATATTTAAACTTAAAAAAGAATAATAAATAATAAATGTATACATAAAAAAAATTGTTGTAGGAACAGTTTGGGAGAGGGACGTAGGGAGGGGTTTTAGTTTGTGTGGTGTGATAACAATGTTGAAATTGAGAAGTTTAGACTTTAGTAGTTTTACAACTGAAATTAAATGTTTGTTATTATGAAAGTATCGAAAAAAGGTACCACCGGGTACAGGTATCGATTCCCAGGTACCGGTATTGGTTCAAATGTGAACGGTACCCAACCCTAGTAGCTAGTCTTAACAGGAAATAGGTCTAATGGTGACATCTGCATGAAATCCTTGTATAAACTCTGTCATAAATGTCTGTATCAACTCTAACAACTGCTAAATCAGAGGGTGGAACTGTCAACCTGAGCTTGAGGTTACTGCATAAGATTTTAAACGTGTTATATCCACATGATTTTATAATATATAAAATGCAAAAATTGGACAAAGGTATCCAATGGAATTTCTGACCACTAAATGGTAAATGGTGCAAAATTTGGTGCTTTTATCCAAAGCTCTTTACAATTTCAGGGTATCTGCAGGTTTAGCCCAGTCAGATTTAAGGCTTTTTAAGACTTTTTAATGCCACTCAGAATTAAATTTAATACCAATTTCACGATAACAAAATGGCAAAAATCATGGGTACTCTCAGTACTCATTCAAGGGTACTACGACTATGCTTGCACCTCATGGTACCAAAGCACCTCAAAGGCACTAAAAACAAGATTACAAACATCACAAAACAAACTGGTCAGACTACTGCTTAACCTCACTCCTAAAACCCATTTTTACCCCTGCCCACATTCAAAACCGCTCTTAAAGAGCACCTACGGGAGACTGCAATTCGAAACTGGCCACCGTAAATGTCCAACCCCCCCCCCCCCCCCCCTCCTAATGTACAGTCTCATCCCCATCATATATATATAATATTTTCTGTTAGGATCTCTGGGTAACAGTACTGTATATTATTTGCATATCGTATATGTCACAAATGTAACAGTACTACAGTATATACCTGTATGTCATGTATGTCCCTATGCCATAAATGTCATGTCATGTATGTTTTTACTGTATTCATTTCTGTATATTTTATTTCATTTTTATTCTATTTTACTCTACTCTTATCCTAGGCAACTTGATTGATTTGTGTTATTATTCTAATTCGTGACCTGTCCTGTCTAAATGTTTAAATGTTGAGCGATTTGCAGTGTCAAATTTCCCACGGGATAATAAAAGTATTTCTATTCTATCTATTCTATGTTGTGTATGTCAATATGAATTCAAAATGGGGGACCCTGATGTAAACAAGACAAACGTCTTTCTCTGGTCTGCATCCCCTTATTATTGTGTGTATTGAGCTGTACTGTATTGTACACATTCTGCAATCTGTTAAATAAAGTTGTCATTCATCCAGTTGTTTTGTTTTTGTGGTTTGGTTGAATGAATACTTTATTTAACAGATTTCAGAATGGGTACAATACAGTACAGCTCAATACACACAATAATAAGGGGATGCAGACCAGAGAAAGACGTTTGTCTTGTTTACATCAGGGTCCCTCATTTTCAATTCATAGTGACATTTATGACATGCACAACATACATGACATCATGACATTTATGGCATAGGGACATACATGTATATATTACTGTTACATTTGTGACATATATGATATGCAAATATACAGTACTGTTACCCATAGATCCTAACATATATATATATATACATATAAATATGATGGGGAGGAGACTGTACATTAGGAGGGGGTAGGTGTGTGGTAGAAAATAAATACATAGGGTGGGGTGAAGCTCTCACTCTCATCAACACAAACGTGTCCTTGCCCTTGTTTACATCCGTGGAGAGATTTTTTGGATGCAAGAAGCCAATCCAAACCTGGCTATGTAGGACGTTTTATCTTTTCCACACGTGAATGTTTTAGCGACTTCAGAGTCAGGGAACATCGCTTGAAACACCTCTCCTAGTCCCTCATTTCCATTGTAGGACTGATGCTTTGCGACCGTATTTAGAACCCACAGTACCTCAGCTTCAAGGGTTGGCGTGGAGCCGAACGTTACCCGGACAGGTGCAGATGTAATTGGTGGTAGACCTACCTGTCCCTCAGCAGTTGATGTGGACAGCGTCGCCGTCGAAAATAAATTTGATATTGAAGTTGTCTGCAGGCGGGTTTTTGCAGAGGTAAACATGCTTAGCGCTGTGCATGTGTGACTCGACTGCTTTTATTCCCATCGTTCCCAGTTTAAAATCCTTTTTGCGGAGTTTGCAGCGGGCCTCGTAATTATCTTTCACTGGGACCAACCACGGTGCAAACAGAGGGTTTTCGAGCCAGTTCTCATTAAATTTGCACTTTCCCATGTTAAATTAACGAGTGCAAATAAATACAAATCAATTAAACTAAACTAAGCGTCAGCGTTATCGCTACGGCTTGAATAACGTGTTACCTATGCTCCGGTGTTCTGAAATAGCTCCCGACGGCGACACACATTAAGGACCACATTAAGGTTCCGCCCCACTGCGTACCGTTTGCGTGAAAGAAAGAAAAAAGCCTGATTTATCTCCCGTTAATAGTTTCCCCCCAGATTTCACAATGAAACATAAGATGACATGGCATGTTTTTAAGACCTCCGAAAGTCGGATTTAAGACATTTTAAGACAAATTAAGGCCTTAATAGTTGATAGTTGAATTTAAGACTTTTTAAGACTTTTTAAGGTCCCGCGGACACCCTGAATTTGTTCCTCACATTTGACACATTCACACCGACGGCAGAGGCAACCATGCAAGGTGCCAACCTGCACATCAGGAGCAGTTAGGGGTAGAGCTGCCGCGGTATTGATATTTTCCTTACCGCACAAATTTGCGAAATATTTCCTACCGCCGCGGTTATTACCGCACAGTGCGCAAAAAAAAAAAAACTCCGTTTGTCTCCGTGTGGGGATGCAGGCGGGGCCGCTTGTGTACACTGAAAGCTCCGTGGGCATGTCCGAGGGCTTGCAGCAAGCCAGAGTTTAACACAGTTTCAATCAATCAATAACAACATTAACCAGACTCTCGTTGTGTCTATTGTGCTAAAGCTAACGTTACCTCATTGTGTCTATTCTACCAAGCAACCCGGGTTTAACGTTACCTCTCGTGTATATCTGCTGACGTTAGTATTAGGCTAATAACAACAAACTTAACACATCAGCGATCTTGTTGTGACACTAAACTTTCCGCTCTGTGGTAAATTGGGTTGATGTCGGTTTTGTTTCATCAATAAATGAGGCCGAATACACAGTGAATCCATCCTTTTCTGTTTATTACACTTGGTGCTGTCGCAAACAAATCCTGAATGAAATACATCCTTAGCGAGGCAGTAAAGATGGCGGCTTTCTGTTTTTGTTCAGAGACACCAATGTGTGACGCGTCTCTCTTCTGACCAATCAGTGGTCTGCAATGTTTCACATGACTTTTCTGGTACCACTTCTACCCAATAGGGTCGCTTGGAACCGAGTAGGGTATATCTGCAGAGCCGCAAGTCCAACGTCTGGGCGCTACTTTATTATTATTAAAAAAATCAGCGGTGATGCGGTATTCAGCCCAACTCTGCGGTGGGCGTGATGCAACAGCGATACCGCGGTAATGCGGTTATCGCGGCAGCTCTAGTTAGGGGTTAAGTGTCTTGCTCAAGTACACTTCGACACGCTGCACAGGAGGAGTGGTAATCGAACTGGGAACCTCCGGATTACCAGACGACTGCTCTGCCTCCCGAGCCACTGTCGCCCCCACTCACACTCACAAGGATGCACGAGCACGGGGGTGGCGTAGAATACAAAGGTGCACTGGAGGCGTGGGAACATGCCCTTGTGCTTCAAACGGAGATACGATACTTGCTCCAAATATAACAAGCCAACATTTGTCAATCAAAGGTGGTCAGACTCGTTACAACTTCACCAAAACCGAAATTTTACACGGATGGGATATAACCATTGCGAGAGCAAAGGAAACGGAGAAAATGGACGTTTGCAAAGGTTATGAAGTAGGGCATTTATTCAGCCTGTAGACTGTAGAACAACAATAGAAGACGGTCTAGTATTTGGGTGGAAATGTGAATATAAACAAAAGAGAACTCCACTGGAGACCTTTTAAGATGTTTCTTTTCAAACTACACAAAGGTAGCAACTAGCAAGTTTAGAGACGTTTTGTTTCCCCCGCTGCTGTACGGGAAACACACCAAACCGTGAGTTCTGTGAAGCGTTCCATCCCCCGATTGATGCACAGCGTCAGTCAGTAGTACCTTGTATCTTCCTCGCTGCCTTGGCGGTTCTCCGCACAGGAGTCCTCCTCGTCTGTGCGTCGCTCCTCCTCGCGGGTTCAGGCTGCTTCTCATCACAGGACCCGTCTGATGACAACGGGCCGGTCCTGTTCTTCACAGCCCTAGCAACCATGTTAATCAAGGGCTCGTCCTCCGAACTCGTCTCTCCTACCGGAAGGGGGGAAACAGGGGTGTGAGGGAGGGAGGAGGCTACGAGGTTTACACACAGGTTTCAAGTTTAAAGTTCAAGTTTGTTTATTAATTATCACAATAAAATACACATACTTTACGGTGAAATGCTTGGTTCTGTATGAGCCCCTGAGAGTGTGCTTCATACAGTAAAAAAAAAGTAAGTAAGAAAGTAAGTAAAGAGGAATATACAATATATACAATACAATATACAGTCTAAAGTACAACCTAGGTATAGTCTAAGTACAGTGAGTAAAGATGAGTAAACAGTGAGGTACAATGCAGAAAATTAGGTACAAACCTTTGAGGTAAGGTGTAATTGCAAATGAGGTATGAATGTAGTGCAAATCTCTTTAATAATAGATAAATATAATGTAGTGTTAAAGTGTCTAAAGTGAGTGTTAAGGTGAGTGTTTGTTTAAAAGTGAGTGTGTGCATGTGTGTGCAATGAGTGTAGATGATGGCTTGTTACATGGAGTCATTGAGCATCCTGATGGCCTGGGGATAGAAGCTCCTTCTGAGTCTCTCTGTGCTGGCCATGAGGTAAGGATGAGCACGAGTAATATTTTCCCACGTCTTCTCGTATTAATTACTTGGCAGCAATACCAATGCACGGCAATATACATTTAGCTAGCCACAACTTCAGCATGTCCGTGTCAATAGTCTATGAATGCTACACAAAGTGGGCGACATGTTGTTGGTATAATTTGGAAATGCACAAACATGAACCACTGTTTTTATCTTATAGATAACGCTAAGCTAAGCTATCCTCCTTACGTTTAAGCGGCGAGCACTCCAGTAATTGATTACTCACGCCCATCCCTACACACAGTATCAGTAGATATCTTTTCACAGTTGATTGGATGTGATTTTTTTTTTTTTTTTTTTTAACCTTGTGGCGTTTGGTCGTCAGCCTTTTCTTTTCGTTCGATGCAACTTGTAGAATCCTTTTCTTTTGAAAGACTCTTCCTCCTCTTCACTTCAATCAGCGGCTCGTCGTCTGAACCGTCACTAGAGGTCTCTGGACACGGAAAACAAGAAGATACAAGAACAAATCATTCATCTTTCAGTAGGAGGAAAGCAGTACACTTGGTTAGAAGTGGTTGAACACCGGTGTCCTCACCGTAGTACTTGAGCGGTTTCTTTGAGACCTTCCTACGGCACCTTGGGGTCTCCTGTCTGGGTGGTGGTAGGGGCACCCTCGCCTGTGGTTGAGCCTTCAGTCTCTTGGCGACGTAAATCAAGGGTTCATCATCTGAACTATCATGATCATTCAGTGTATCTATAGGAGAGTAGGACATGACAATAAAAAATACAATAAACTACAATAATAATAATAATAATAATAATAATCTTTATTTGTATAGCACCTTTGATACAAGAGTTGCAGCTCAAAGTGCTTCACAGCGGCAAAAAAGACAGGCACAAAATGAGCACATAAAGTGCAGACATATAAAAATCACATCGTTTTTCACACACAACATCTCAATAGGCCACCTTGAACTCAACTCCTTTTACGCCAGGTTTGGAGCGAGCAGTGGCGATGTTAGCTCACCGGCTGGCGACGTCACTGACGCGCCGGCTGCTGCGGCGGGGGGTTCATTCATCCGCGGGGGGAACACACTCTCATTGACGGAACACAGCGCGAGAAGAGCGTTTATGGGTGTAAATACTAGGAAAGCTGCAGGCCCAGATGGGATAACAGGATGAATACTCAAGTCCTGTGCAAATCAGCTGGCCCCGGTGTTCACAACTATATTCAATCTATCCCTGGCCGAGTCCGTGGTCCCTGCCTGCTTCAAGGTGTCCACTATAATCCATGTACCAAAAAACTCCTCCCCAGCAGGCCTAAATGACTACAGACCGGTGGCACTCACCTCTGTGGTCATGAAATGCTTTGAGAGGCTGGTCAAGGATCACATCTGTGCCTCCCTCCCCAGTAACATGGACCCATTGCAGTTTGCATACAGGGCAAACAGGTCCACTGACAATGTGGTCTTCCAGGTACTACACACCCTTTCTCACCTTGTCAGAAGGGGGGCTATGTGAAATTTCTGTTCATTGACTATAGTTCAGCTTTCAACACCATAGTCCCCACCAGACTGGCTGACAAGCTGATCGATCTGGGTCTGAGCTCCGCCATGAGCGCCTGGATCCTCCAATGATCGAAGGGTTGGTGGTTCGAATCCCGCTCAAGCCCATGTCCATCCCATCGCCGTTGTGTCCTTGGGCAAGACACTTAACCTACTTGCCTCGTATGAATGTGTATGCATGTGAATGAATGTTGGTGGTGGTCGGAGGGGCCGTAGACGATGATTATTCGCCACGCTTCCGTGAGTCTGCCTCAGGGCAGCTCTGGCTGCAATTGTAGCTTACCACCACCGGTATGACTGTGTATGAACGAATAATGGACTCTGTGAAGCGCTCTGGGTGTCATGAAGAGCGCTATATAAATCCAAGCCATCATCCTGGACTTTCTGAGTGACTGACAGGCCCCAGGCGGTCAGGGTGGGGGGTCATACCTCCAGCACAATCAGAGTATCGGGTCCCCCCAGGGCTGTGTTCTAAGCCCCCTGCTGTATTCACTGTACACACATGACTGTGTGGCCAGGTTCAGCTCCAACTCCATAGTGAAGTTTGCTGATGATACGGTGGTGGTGGGGCTGATCTCTAACAACGACGAGAAGGCCTACCGGGAGGAGGTTGATGAACTGGCACGCTGGTGCCGGGATAACAGCCTACTCCTGAACATTGGTAAAATCAAGGAGCTGATCGTGGATTTTAGGAGAATACAGCAGGGGACACACACGCCACTGTGGATAAATGGGGCTATCGTGGAAAGGGTGAGCAGTTTCAAGTACCTGGGAGTCCACATCACAGAGGACCTGACATGGACAACACACATAGACTCTGTGGTAAAAAAAAGGCGAAACAGCGCCTCTATCACCTGAGACAGTTAAGGAAGTTCAGAGTATCGGGGAAGATACTCCACTCCTTCTATTCCGGGGCTGTAGAGAGCATTCTGACTGGAAACATCACTGCCTGGACAGGAAGGCCCTTCAGAGAGTGGTGCGCTCAGCAGAGCGTACTACAGGTATTGCACTACCACCCCTGCAGGACTTATATAACAGGAGGTGCAAATCCAAAGCCTGCAGAATAATGAAAAACCCCCATCACCCCAACAACAGCCTGTTCAAGCTGCTGCGGTCATGCAAGCGCCTATGCACATATGCAACGAGAACAGAGAGACTACAGCTCAGCTTCTTCCCCCATTGATTGATTGAAAAATGTATTAACAGATTGCAGAATGGGTACAATACAGTACAGCTCAATACACACAATTGTTAAGGGGATGCAGACCAGAGAAAGAGTTTCATCTCATTTACATCAGGGTCCCCCATTTTCAATTCATCATAACATATATGACATACAGATAGACAGTACTGCTACATCTATACATTTATGACATACCAGATTTACAAATACAGTACTGTTTGTGATAAAGAAAAAGTCTAAAAAAGAATATATATACATTTGACGAAGAAACTGTACATTGGAGGAGGTGGGGTGGTGGGGGGTGGGGTAGGTGGGGTGGGGAACTGTACATTGGAGGTGGTTGGGGTGGGGGGTAACTGTACATTGGAGGTGGTTGGGTTAAGACATTTACTGTACATCGGAGGGGGTTTGGTTAGGACATTTACAGGGCCCAGTTTCGAATAGCAGTCTCCCGTAGGTGCTCTTTGAGAGTGGTTTTGAAAGTGGGTAGTGATTCACATTCCTTTACAGCCGTGGGTAGGGCGTTCCACATTGATGTGGCATAATTGCTAAACGTGTTTAGTCCCTTGTTTGTGCTGAATCTGGGTTTAACATGATTTGTGGCCTTTGGAAAGTATTTTGACATGTACATGGGTACCTTAGTCGTGTAGTGTATCTTGTAGACCAGGCCCATTGCAAGTTGCTGTACTTTGTCGTCTACTCTAAGCCATCCTAGGTTGTCAAAGTGGGCAGGGGTGAGGTGGGTTCTAGAAGTAAGGTCAATCAGTAGTCTGACCAGTTTGTTTTGTGATGTTTGTAACTTTGTTTTTAGCGCCTTTGAGGTGCTTTGGTACCATGAGGTGCAAGCATAGTCGTAGTACCCTTGAATGAGTGCTCCTGCCAGAGTCTTCAGGGTATTCTTGTTTACCAGAGAGGAGATCCGGTACAAGAATCGAGTTCGTTGGTTGACTTTTTTGATTACATTGGATGCCATTTTGTCACAGGAAAGATTTGCTTCTAGGATGGAACCTAGGTATGTAATTTCATCTTTCCTTGTAGGGGTGGACGGTATGGTCTAAAATTTATATCACGGTATAATTTGAAGCATAGACGGTAAC
Organism: Notolepis coatsorum; assembly: GCF_963971535.1. Lineage (NCBI taxonomy): Eukaryota > Metazoa > Chordata > Actinopteri > Aulopiformes > Paralepididae > Notolepis > Notolepis coatsorum. The sequence goes on along the minus strand of NC_140168.1, from coordinate 21,158,960 downwards.
GGTATATATCACGGTATCATCGTTTTTGATAAAATTTTTATTTTTATTTTATATAATTTTTTTTTTTTTATAAAATATATATATTATATAATTAGACTTGTACTTGTATTATCTGCGAGACATCGCCACCACGCAACAAGCTCCACTGTCTGTGTGTACTCTAGTAGCCTCCAGCTACGGCCAGGATTCCCCGGAGCTGCAGCTGGACCTATACTCGAGTAGCCTCGAGCAGAGCTACGGCCAGGATTCTCCGGCGCTGCACCTGGACCCTATTATATTGGGATAACGTTAGCAAGCCCTCAGCTCGAATACGCATCGAATCAGTGTTATAAGACATTGATATCAGGAGCTATCCGGCTAAGCCGGATATATAACGTTAATACAACGCCTCAGTGAATTATTTAGTTCAATGGGACATTTCGTTTTGAACGGTGAACTAAGTTGCGTTAACGTGAGCTAACGGCTAACGGGTAGCACACACACGTCTCTCTCTACTAGACTTTGTGGAGCGTTTGTTGATGTCAGGAGCTATCGGTAGCTGGCCGACTAGATACCGTTTAGAGAATATCTAGACAGCGCCTCTATAACAGACGGTCCTGCACAGTAGCGCAGCGACCGGAACAGGAAGTTGAGACGCTACTTGTAAATACACCTGCAGTCGTCCGAGACTTATTTGTATATTGTTTTCTTCTTTATTAAACTGGATGGAACAAATGGAATATCGTTCTTATTTATATACAAATAACTGGATGTAGTCCAACGGATATGATCAGTGGACTGTGGATCAGAGGAGGACGACGAGGTGCGCAAACAGACCAGAGAAAGTCGGATAGTCGACGGAGCCGTCGGCAAACAACACGGCACCTTGTCGACTTAAAGGACCAGGACACTGTTAACGTCGACAATTGGTATGGATTTTTTTTTGCTTTCATTGGATTATAGTGGACTTTTATTATTAGTTCCAACGGAAGATGCCAAAAGGGATTATTTTTTTGGAGCTACAGCTGTAGTCTGAAGTAATTTTTATACATTGGAAGCAAGCTATTAATTATTCATCCAAATAACTGACAATGGTGCTTATAAATGCAGAGTGCCCTATTGAGGATTGTGACTATGTAGCTGAGCATGTAGCGGCGGCCGTGGTGGCGGCCATGTTAAGTGTACACGCCACTATACATGTCGCAGGCGCAGCCCCCTGGGCGCCGGGCGCAAATGCTAAAATGGAGAAGCTAAAGCGTCCCTCCATAGCACTGGCCGGAACGGGCGAGGCCTGGTCATACTTCGTAACCCGCTGGGGTGAGTATAAAACAGGCACCAAGCTGGTCGGGCCCGACATAGTTTCACAGCTACTGGAGTGCTGCGAGGAGGATCTGAGGAAGGACCTCACACGCGCGGCAGGCAGGAGCCTAGCGGGCAACGACGAGGAGGACGTCCTCGCTGCCATGAAGGCACTCGCCGTTCGCGCAGAGAACACCATGGTAGCTCGGGCAGCCCTGTCTAACATGCGGCAGGGTTATGAAGAGCCCATCCGGTCGTTCCACGCCCGCATCAAGGGGCAGGCGGACACGTGCAAGTACCAGATGAAATGCACTAGGACAGGGTGCGACCAAGTCAACGACTTCACGGAAGAGATCCTACGAGACGTGATTGCCCGTGGCATTGCAGATTCGGAAATACAGCTCGACCTGCTCGGTGAGAAGAACCAGAACATGCCACTAAAGGACATGATCGAGTATATCGAGGCTAAGGAGTCTGGAAAGCGCTCGGCATCGCGCCTGCTTGACCCTCAGAGCGCGGACACGGTCAGCAGTCCGTACAGGCGGGTGAGACAACAGGACACCCGCGCCAGAGGAGGAGCCAGGCTAGAGAAACCAAAGGCCAAGCCCGAAGGGGTATGCATCCACTGCGGCGAGGTGGGCCACGGCAAAACACCCCAGTGGCACGCCAGACGTGCCGAGTGCCCAGCATACGGTAAAAAGTGTCGGAAGTGTGGCCGCCAGAATCACCTCGAGAGGGCCTGCCTGGGTGGCCGATCGACTAGGCCCCCACCCGGAGAGACAGACTGGACGTGTGACGAGCAGACAGCAGCATTCGTTGAGCTATGTACAATCAGCACAGATGGCGAGTTACGCACGCTTCCCCTCGCTCACCACCTGTACGATGATATGTGCGACAAGTGGATGAAGCGTGCGTCCAGCCCGCAGCCATACGTCAACCTCACTCTCACCACCGAGCACGAGGATTACAAGGCTCTGGGTTTTGACCTCCTAAAACGCACCCGTGCAGTATCCCTGCCTGCTATGGCCGATACGGGATGCCAAAGCTGCCTGATCGGCATTAAGGTCGCTCAACAAATGGGCCTAAGCACAGAGGACCTCATCCCCGTATCCATGACCATGAAAGCTGCGAACAATAAGGGAATTCGGATCCTCGGAGCTGCGGTAGTCAGATTCGCCGGCAACAGTGGTGACGCTCGAAGGTTGGAGACACGCCAAATCGCGTATGTGACAGACACCTCAGACCGCATATTTCTCTCCCGTGCAGCCTGCGTGGACCTGGGAATGATCTCCGCCCAGTTCCCAACACTCGGGGAGGTGAATCTGGCGACATCAGAAGTATGTGACTGCCCGCGGCGTGCGGAGCCGCCGACCAGGCCAACTACACTCCCCATGTTGGCGATCGAGGCTAACAGGAAGGCGTTACGGGGACACATGTTAGAACTGTACGCTCAGAGCACATTTAACACATGCCCCCACCAGACATTACCGAAAATGACCGGCCCACCACTCCGCCTCATGCTTAATGAGGATGCGACACCGGTTGCCTGTCACACCCCCATCCCCGTGGCCCTACACTGGCAAGAGGAGGTAAAGGCAGGCCTCGACCAGGACGTCCGCCTCGGCGTGTTGGAGGAAGTACCAATCGGTACACCGGTGACGTGGTGTCATCGCATGGTGATCTGCGCGAAGAAGACAGGCAAACCGCGACGCACTGTCGACTTCCAGGCCCTGAACAAGTATGCACTCCGCGAGACCCACCACACCCAATCTCCATTCCACCAAGCGAGATGTGTGCCTAACGGGAAACTCAAGACTGTGTTCGATGCCTGGAATGGTTACCACAGCGTCCCATTACACAAGGACGATCGCCACAAGACGACGTTCATAACCCCATGGGGCCGCTACCGGTACCTGTCGGCCCCGCAGGGGTACATGGCATCGGGGGACGGTTACTCGCGACGGTATGACGAGGTTGTCGCGGACATAGGCAACAAAACTAAGTGCATAGACGACACGCTACTATGGTCAGATACGATTGAGGAGAGCTACTTCCAGGCGGTCCAGTGGCTGGACATATGCGGCCGGAATGGAATAGTCCTCAACCCGGAGAAGTTCATTTTTAGCGCACCCACGGTGGACTTCGCTGGCTTTACAATCACCATGACTGATGTGCGACCGTGCAGTCGCTACCTGGAGGCGATACACGACTTCCCACAACCACGTAATGTCACGGACATCAGGTCGTGGTTCGGGCTGGTCAACCAGGTGGCCTACGCCTTCAGTATGGCCAAGCGTATGCAGCCATTCCGGAAGCTCCTGAAGAGTGGAGAACGCTTCGAGTGGTCCGCGGAGTTGGAAGACATATTCCGTGAGTCAAAGGATGTGATCGTCGAAGAAATTGAGCGTGGTGTCCGCATTTTTGACAAAACCAGGCCAACATGTATCGCCACGGACTGGTCAAAGGAGGGCATTGGATTCTGGTTATTCCAGAAACATTGCCGATGTATGCCAGTCAGACCCTTCTGCTGCACTGATGGGTGGAAGATAACCCTGGTTGGCAGCAGATTCACGCATGCGGCGGAGTCCAGGTACGCGCCCATAGAGGGCGAGGCTCTTGCGGTCGCGGACGCATTGGACAAGGCACGCTACTTTGTGTTGGGATGCGAGGACTTGATTGTAGCTGTAGACCATAAGCCGCTGCTGAGACTCCTTGCAGACAGGGCGCTCGATGACATACCAAACCCACGCCTACGGAACCTCAAGGAGAAGACCTTGCGTTATCGTTTCCGCATTGTGCATGTCCCGGGCATGAGGAACAAGGCGGCGGACGCCATGTCACGTAGGCCGGTTGGCACCACACGGCCATCACTTATGGACCTTCCAGATGACAACGCCCACCTCCCACCCAGTACGCACACTGATGTACTGTCCTTCCTACGCCAGACCGAGCCAGGGAATGACGACGACACTGAGGAGGATGACCTGGCATGGTGTGCTGCGGGCCTTGAATCATTGCGGTCAGTGACATGGGATCGTGTCAGGGAGGCCACCAGCAGCGATGGTGAGATGCGCACCCTGGAGGAAATGGCGACGGACGGCATCCCCGACTCAAAATTCGAGATGCCGACGACGATCCGTGACTTCCACCAGTACCGTGAGAACATCACATCAACTGATGGGGTGGTCTTGTACAAGGACAGGGTGATTATACCACTCTCTCTCCGCAGAGAAGTGCTGAGCGCCCTACACGCTGCCCACCAGGGCGTATCGATGATGACCGCCCGCGCAGAATCCTCTGTGTTCTGGCCAGGCATGTCGGCTGACATCAGCGCCACTCGGAGGAACTGCGAGCGTGACGTACGGGACGCCAGAAGAGCTCACATCAGACGGGGGCCCAGAGTTCACCTCCACCGAGACCAGGTCATTTCTATACAGATGGGGCGTACACCACCGCCTCTCATCTGTGGCCTTCCCCCACAGCAACTGCCGCGCTGAGATTGGGGTAAAGACAATGAAACGCCTTATCACTGACAACACCGGCCCAAAGGGGGAGCTTGACACAGATGCTGTGCAGAGAGCGATCCTGCAATATCGTAACACACCTGACCCTGACACGAAAATATCTCCGGCAATGTGTGTCTTCGGCCGCCCGATACGTGACTTCATCCCGGTTGTACCTGGGAAGTACAGACCACACGAGACCTGGCGTGAGACACTGACGGCAAGGGAGGAGGCTCTCCGCAAACGCCACATCCGCACAGCGGATGCCTGGGCAGAGCACACAAAACGCCTCCCGCCACTCATGGTAGGGGACATGGTCCGTGTACAGAACCAGACAGGGCCCTACCCCAACAAATGGGACAGGACTGGCAGTGTTGTGGAGGTACGCCAGCATGACCAATACGTGGTCAAGGTCGACGGCTCGGGCAGAGTCACACTTCGGAACAGGAGGTTCCTGCGCAGGTTCAGCCCTGTTCGCAACAACCTTCCACCTCCTCGATCGATTTACGACGACCTGACGGCCCGTGTCACCGTACCACCAGCACTCGTTGTCACACCACGTCTGCCTGACCCCAACTGCGACCTTGTGTCCCCCACATCGCCACCGGTACTCACGTTGGCGAGCCAACCCCGGCGCGGGACGCCGCCTGCTTCGCACACGGTCCTTCAGGCGTCACCACCGGCCCCTTTGGACCCGGGAGCCGATCCCCCACCGGGGCCCACTGTGTCGTCCCCTGCACCTAGGGCGGACTTACGCCGATCCACCAGGGCGACCAGAGTGCCTGCCTGGCACAGGGACTATTCCATGGGCTAGTCACATAATGGACACATGATTTATAGTCACATAGCCTGGGTGTGGGTTGCACAGGTATTTGTCCACGTTTTTGTGTGTTTGTTTATTATTATTTCTCAGCCTTTACACAGTATGTTAAAGACTCTGGGGGAGATAGAGAATATCTAGACAGCGCCTCTATAACAGACGGTCCTGCACAGTAGCGCAGCGACCGGAACAGGAAGTTGAGACGCTACTTGTAAATACACCTGCAGTCGTCCGAGACTTATTTGTATATTGTTTTCTTCTTTATTAAACTGGATGGAACAAATGGAATATCGTTCTTATTTACCGTTCGGTTAGACAATGCCTCATCATGTATTAAACTAAAAGTGAATAGTTGACTGGGTCATTTTGTAACGGTAGCTAAGCTAACGTTAGCTCAGGGAGACGCCGCCGACAGCTGAGCTCCCGTGTCCCGTCCCACTAGACTACTAGATCCGTGTTTACATGCGTGCGGTAGGGGCTGGCACGCCCACTGCGCGAAGCCTCCTAAATAACTTTTTCCAGTTCGCACATATCTATTATCTATGACTAATTCTATCTATTTTTAGGGGCAAATGCGAGTGAAATAGTCGCGTTGTGGTTACATGACGTCATTGGTATTTTAGAGCTGCACTACCGGTTTAGACGGTATAGTCAAAATCCATACCGTAGAGCAAATTCATACCGTTTATACCGTCCACCCCTATTTCCTTGTGACAATATTGTCACCCACTGTAACAGAGAAACCGTCGGTCTTGCTGAGTTTGTTATTTGAACCGAAGAGAATGGACTGTTTTACCCAGGTGTAATGATAGTTTGTTATCAGCGAGCCAGGTGCAGATTCTGCCTAGTTCAGAGCTGAGGGTTTTTTCAACCTGTAACTTGTTCTTGTCAGAGACCAGCAGGGCTGAGTCGTCCGCGAACAGGAACAAGTTGCAGTCACAAGCTGACGACATGTCATTTGCATAAATTAGGAACAGTAGCGGTCCTAGTATGCTTCCTTCAATCAATCAATCAATCAATCAATCAAATTTATTTATATAGCACGTTTAAACATGACGCTTGTCAACCAAAGTGCTTCACATAGCTAAGCTAAGTACAAAGAAAAGTATAAAATAAACTGAAAAATAAAATAAAATCAACGGATAGACAAAGGAAAAACAGAACAACACGTCAACAAGTACGGCACGAGTCAAAGTGAGTCAGGGAAGGCCAGGCGATATAGGTGGGTTTTGAGTTTTGATTTAAAAGACTCGATGGAGGGGACAGATTTAATGGACATGGGGATGCTGTTCCAGAGGTCAGGGGCTGCGACCGCAAAAGCACGTCCCCCCCTAGACTTGAAGTTAGACCTACGGGTGGTTAGGAGACCCTTATCAGCCGATCTGAGGGCCCTGGCGTTGGTATAGGGGGTGAGGAGGTCTGCTAGGTAAGCAGGGGCCTTACCATTTAGGGCTTTGTAAACCAATAAAAGGACCTTGAAGTCTATTCTAAAGCGCACTGGGAGCCAGTGGAGGGAGGCAAGTACAGGGGTGATGTGAGCTCTCTTCCGGGTACCTGTGAGCAGTCTAGCGGCTGTGGAACACCACAGCTCACTGGGAGGGGGGGGGGGATAGGGTACCGTTTACCTCCACCATCTGTTCTCTCCCCTCCAGGTAGGATTGCATCCAGCTCACTGATAGACTATCAAAAAAAACCAATTGCTTTTAGCTTGTCAATCAGAATGGAGTGATTGACAGTGTCGAAGGCCTTTTGTAGGTCCAGCATGACCATGCCGCAGTATTTGCCCGCGTCCACCTCTTGTTTGATGTGGTCGTTGTTTTTAATGGCAGCCTGAATAGGAAACAGACATGTTTCGGACTATGTCCTTCTTCAGTGATATGGCTAGCCATGATATACTCAACTTTATGAGACTACAGCACCCAGTGTCAGAACTTGAGAGCGCGGTCTAACTTGACTATATTGATGTGGTCGTTCAAATAGAGAAGGCATGTGTCAGTGGAGTGCGATGTTCTGAAGCCAGATTGGAATTCGTCAATTCGATTTTTTCCCGCGAGGTACTTTTCGACCTATTCGTATACAATTTTTTCCATGACTTTCGAGATGGAGGTAAGAATAGAAACAGGGCGGTAGTTGCCGGGTCTAATTTGCTGCCCTTTTTGTGCAGGGGGGTTACTCTCGCAATTTTGCAGTCCTTGGGGACGTGTCCCTGTTTTATGGAGAGGTTTATTATGTGTGTGATGACTGGGGTGATGGCGACTGCTGAGTCTCTGAGGAATCTGGAGGGGATATTGTCATGGCCAGTGGCCTTGTTAGGTTAGAGGGCGCTCAGTTTTACCTCAGCTGTTACCATTTCTAGTTTGAAATCGTCTTTGCGGACCCCTAGGTTATTGTAGTAGGCTATGATGTGTTCTACCCCAAAATGCCCTGAGTGGGAGGGTAGTATATTTACCAGTGTTGTGGCTATGTTTGTGAAGAAATTTTTTAAGTAATTGGCCACATCCAGCTGGTCTGTGATGAGCGTGTTGTCCGTCTTTATGTTTATGTTTGAAAATCTGGTTTTAAGTTTTTTACTGCAGCCTAGTTGATTATTGAGTAATTTCCAAAGTTCACTGGGTTTATTTTAGTTTTCCTCAGTTTTGTCATTGATGAAATTCTTTTTTGCAGTTTTGATCATGGAGTTTACTTTATTTCTTAGTCTGTTTCTTTGCAGTTTGAGTTCAGTCACGTGGGCTTGGAGTTCACTGCTCGAGCTTTTGGAACTTTTACGAAACTCAGCGCATTTTTTGTCTCTGGTTTTCATAGCGGTCAATATTTCGTGATTTTTTTACCTGGTGGTTCTTAGGGGGGCCATGGCGTTTAGTACTGTTGAGAATTTGGTTTTGAAACCAAGCCATGTTTCTTCAACTAGTGTACCACTGAGCTCTTCTGACCAGTCCAGGCTCTCCAGTTCTAGGTTAAAGGCCTCGCTAGAGTAGGTTTTGAGGTCTCGAGATGTGACTGTTTTGTGACAGCCGCCCTTTCGTTTTAGCTTTTTGCGGGTACAGAATATCATATAATGATCGCTTAACCCGCATGCTATAACCCCTTTACTGGAGATCTTGGACTTGTCAGAGGTCAGAATGAGATCAATGATAGTCTGTGTTGATTCACATACCCGGGTGGGTTGGGTGATTAGCTGGCTGAAGCCATGCAGATCACAAAACCTACTGAATGACTTGAAGACGGGGCATCTATTCGTTGCATATCCATGTTCCAGTCTCCAATAAGAATTGTTTCTACATCCTCAACTCCAGCTAAACACCCATCCAGTGTATCATAAAAGCCACTCTGTTCTGGCGGTCTGTAGATTGTGCCGACTAATACTGATTTAGCCCGTTCAAAAAGAATTTCAACCCATACAGTTTCAAGAGTCTCGTGATTCAGGTCAGTACGGATAATGAATTTGGTGTCTTTATGTATGTACATATCAGCCAGTTTATGTCTCAGGCTGTTTGTATTTAGGTGAAATATATGAAGTCCATTTGTGTTGATTATCTGATTGATGTCGTCAGGCTGGAGGTATTTCTGTATTCAAGATGTCCTTGAGTGGGTGGTTGGGGAGGCCATCAGAACCCAGGCCATCAGAACACTGAACTCTCCACACAGAAGTACACATGAGCACACACAACACACATGCTGCAATCGCTCAACACAAACGGTCACTTTAAACAAAATGGAAAGGACACTTTAAAGGAACGAGAAACATAAAGGTCACTTTAAGGAAAGAACCGATGTGGTTCTTGTATAGTATAGATATAGCAAGTATAGCATAGGGATATAGAGTAAAAACTGTATATTGTATAGTAGTGTTGTACATAGGACCCAGTGCCTTAAATCCGTAGCTAACAATCTCAGGAATCTAGCATGTCTATTTTATCATGCCCTTTTTAGGTCTATTTTATTACCTGTTTTTTATGTCTATTTTATTATTAATATTATTGCACAATCGACAAGACAAGATTCCTTTATTGCCACACAACCAGGTTGGTGGTATTCTTGATCGGTACAGAGTGGCATGGCCACCCGCATTTCACTGTATGCCCTGGTAAGTATGTGACAAATAAAACTCTTGAATCTTGAATATGGTTTGATTCTATGGCAGTTTTAAAATAGACAATAATAAAAAGAGTAAAATAGTGCAATAGTTAGTGCAGTGTAATAAAATAGTTACAATGATACAATACAATTATTTTGAACGGGGGGAGGGCTCCAGCAGTTATTACCACATGGTAGGGGTGTAACGGTACACAAAAGCCACGGTTCGGTACATACCTCAGTTTTGAAGTCACTGTTCGGTACGATTTCGGTACAGTGGGGGAAAGTTTGCAGAACATGGCTTTCCATGTTCCACTCGGGGGTGACGTAGTGTGACGTTTCTGTTAAGTCGGGCTGTCAGTCGAATATTCTATATTCAAATTAATAATAGACTTCTAGCTCTGGCTTGCCGTTTGCGTTCGCCATACTACTGTATGAGGCTATGCCAAAGTTCAGGCAATCTCTCAGTGGTGTGCGTGGGCTGAACGAACAACATCCGGCCCTTTGCGCAAGTTATATTTTGGGAAGGGGGTGAACTTGGGAGTTTTGAAAGTTCTGCATGCAAAAAGAAAGTTCTGCACATGAGTAGCGTTGCAGTCATTCGGTACACAACGCGTACTGAACCGAAGGTCCTGCACTGAAACGGTTTGTACCGTCGTGTACCGTCCATTACACCCCTCCAAAAAATACAAATAAAACTACTGTAGTTCCGTGAAAATGTTGAATAGTGTAATAGCACAGGTTACAAATGTGGCGTGCGTTGTGATGTGCAACACGTCCTTTTTAACTTGGTCCAACATTTAACTCAGGGCGTGTTCACACCTGAAAGTCCGCGGATAGTCCGGACTTTCTGGTGGACCAAATGTGAAAATGATACATTGTTTGATTTTGGTCTGCGTTCACACTACCCTTTTTGGTGCGGATCTAATTAGTAAACAAAGGACATACAGTCGCCAAGTCGTTCATCTATTGGACTATAGCACTCACAAACGTAAACAGTTGCCGACAGCGTAATGAGAGAGAGATACTGTCATTACGAGCGCGGCGCAAGTCGACTAGAGAGTAAAGAGTAGAGAGAGAGAGAGAGAGACTGTCGGCGCGCGGCGCCAGTCTAGATAGGAGAGAGAGAGGAAGAGAGACTGTCCGTGTGCGGCGCGAGTAGAGAAGAGACTCTACTTGAGCGGCGCGAGTCTGACTTCAGAGCCAGACTGCAATGCACTGTAGTCTACTTTGCTTCCTGGATTAAGTACTATAGTTCGATTGAAACGGACAGAGTCCCAACTTTTCAAGAGGACCATGGTTCGGTTGATTGGTCCTCAAAATAGTTCGGTTTGTGTTCACACCTCTACAAACGAAACGGACTATTAATTTACGTGAACGCGCCCTTACTCTGATCACTGGATATTGCACGATTTGGCCTAGGAAAGGGGTCGTTAACGGTGGACGTGCCTGTTTTTACAGATACAGAACAGTTTGAGTCTAACTTCATTATCAATCATCGAACTATAAACTACGTCATTATTACCTGCTGTCTTGCGGTTCTTGCCGACGCCATTTCTGCTCCTCTGTTTACTATCCTTGATTCCCAGCTTCTTAGATGGTAAAGTCTTTGCCACCTTTATCAAGGGCTCATCATCGGAGGTGCAATCTGAACCAAGAACAAGAACAATGATCAATATGTAGAGCTGACTCGTCCTACAAGCAAATCAGGTCAGATAGAAGGTGGGATTTGCAGCTTTATCTTTCATAAAAATGAGTTTGGGTTGAATTTTATAAATAGCATTTGTTCAAAAGCAGCCGGTAATATACACAAGAAAAGCCTTCTAATGAAGACATTTTGCTCAATCTCACCACTACCATCTTTTCTTGAATTCTTCTTTGAGTTGAGGGTTGAGTTCTGTCTCTTTTCACTTTGTTGTTGCTTCTTCATAATCTTTGCCAGGGGTACATCATCATCAGAGCTGACATCCTGATCTGAGAGGTCGAAGTCACAATATGGAAGATATATTAATATCTCTATCATAGAAATGACCAATCAGCTGGCTACGGCATTTAGTCAAGGAAAAGGCTGTGTTGTGTCTTACTTGCAACTAAACCAAATACAAACACCACTATCGTGTCATGTTCATGTCATCAATTAATGAAAAGATAAGTAGATAGATTCATAGATAAGTAGATAGATTAATAGATAAGTAGATAGATTAATAAATAAGTAGATAGATTAATAGATAAGTAGATAGATTAATATATAGATTAATAGATAGATAAGTAGATAGATTAATAGATAAGTATAGATTAATAGATAAGTAGATAAATAGATAGATCAATAGATGAGTAGATAGATTAATAGATAAGTAGATAGAATAGACAGATTCTGTTAATCCCTTGGGAGGAACGCCGTCAGTACCAATTAAGAAACACGTGAGACAGAACTATACTATAAAGCACGACGAATCAGACGCCTAAGTGCCTTATCACCTGCTTTCTTGCTCGTCCTGTGGAGGCCATTGGTTGGTGCAGAATTCTGCGGCTTCCTCAGTATCTTTGCCAGAGGTACATCATCATCAGAGCTGTCATCCTGATCTGAGAGGTCCAAGACACAATATGAAACAGAAATCAAAGGAATGACCTTTGGCTAACTTTCATTGCCTGTGCATTTTCCATACTCTGCATGTATGCTATATCCAACACAAATACCCTATCATGTCATGTCATGTAATAGAGGTCTTCCACGAAATGTTTGTATAGTTGTCTTTCTTCCAACATGGCTGCCTGTACCCATTGGTAACTACTTTCAAAAGACAAAAGACCCATGTCAATTTATGTGCAGAGGTATAAGTTCAGCAGGTACAACATTGGAAAAGCATGATATTAGTGTTCCACTGGAACTTGTTTACAAGATCCAGTAATAAAACATAGATTCATTGCAAGGCCTCTATTGTAGAATACAACAGGCATCAAACTATAACAAAGGAGGGGTGGGATGGGGGGGTTTGAATCCAAGTGTTTTACACAAGATATACACATGGTATCACCTGCTTTCTTGCTTGTCCTCTGGATGCCATTACTTCTGCCAGATTTGTTTTCATTAGTCTTCGGCTTCTTAGCTGCTGAAGACGTCTTTGTTTTTATCTGTGGCATCTTGAGGATCTTTGCCAGAGGTATGTCATCATCTGAGCTGTCATCCTGATCTGAGAGGTCAAAGACACAATATGGTAGATATATTAATATCCCTACTATAACAGAAATTACAATATATCAATATCCCCATCACAGAAATGAGCATCGGGTGGCTTAAGCCTAAGGTAATTGTCTGTGCATTCTTCCATACTCTGAATGTCTTAAACCTGCTAGCAAATCAAATACCTTATCATGTCAGATTATCATGTAATAGTGTAATATAACAGACATCAAACTATAACAAAGGAGGGGTGGGATGGGGGTTGAGACACCTCAGTAGCAGATAAGAAACACATCCAGTGTAACAGGGCAGCCCTGCCTGATGCCTAGTGAGCCTAATATCTCTTGACCAAGGTGTAGTTCTCTCTTTGGCTGATCAATGTAATTTTGCCAAATCAACATGGCTGTGAGTGTGAGTCTTTCACCTTTTACATATCTAGATTGGGCATGGATTGATTGTTTAGATCGCTAGCATGGCTAACAAATGCAAATATATTGTACTCTGCCCCGTTGTTCTGACCAGGATTACTACGTTCCTTTCTGCCTCTGGTCTGCGCGTGCATATTTGTCTATAATGCAGTGTTACGTATGTGGCTATGTATGGGGTTTATGTATGGGGGGTTTATGTATGTTATGTATGTAGGCATGTCTTGTTTGGTTGTTTTGTCTTTTGTCTCGCCTTGTTTCTACATATCTTTTTCCCAGATGCACCCCCTGGTTTCAGTCATCAGCACTTCAGTCCTCCCCATCACCACCTGGTCCCACTCTGCAATCAAGCACCCCACACCCTTTATGTAGTCACTTTGTGTTCAGTTCTGTCTGTGGCTTTTGGGTATGTTGTGTGTGGAGCTGCTGACAAAGCTCTGATTCTTTGTGCTGTTAGTTAGTGGAATCATTATCTTGTGTTACATTCCTGTTCAGTATAACCTTTGTACATTTGTTTGTCTTTCTTGTCACCCAGCCTATGGTGATTATATTTCTGTGTATTCACCTTTTGTTTTTGCACACAGGGACAAGTGAGGACAGGAAGATACCCTGGGGTCTACATCTTGCATCACGTAGGTTACCTGTTGTTAAAACCCTAGTTTAGACTGAGCACCACCCACTGTACTTTAGGGTGCTTAGCGCCTGTCAAGGGGGGTGGGTTTTCATTTCCTTTTTGTATTTCATTTGGTGCCACTAAGAGTCCTCCTTGATCCCTGTGTTGCCTTTCATGTAAATGAACATTATTATTTTGCATCTTTACCCTCCCCCACAGGGGTGCGTAACATGCAGGAAGATATACACATGGCATCACCTGCTTTCTTGCTTGTCCTCTGGATGCCGTTACTTCTGCCAGATTTGTTTTCATTAGTCTTGGGCTTCTTAGCTGCTGGGGACGTCTCTGTTTTTATCAAGGGCTCGTCGTCTGAGCTGTCGTCCAACCCTTTCAAGGACAGAGATGTGGCCATCAGTGTGGACTTCCTCACCAAATTAAATCTGTCTAAACATTTATCATTAAATAGGTTTTGCTTAGAAGCTTAACACTAGAACCGTTCTTAACACTTTATCCAGTTTTATCTCACCACTGCTGTCTTTTCTTGAATTCTTCTTTGAGTTGAGGGTTGAGTTCTGTGCTTCTTCACTTGCTTGTAGTTGTTCATCATTCTGTGGCATTTTGAGGATCATTGCCAGAGGTATATCATCAGCTGAGCTGTCGTCCTGATCTGAGAGGTCAAAGACAATCAGCAACATAGGGGGGAAAAAAAACGTCAACGCAACGCTTCTTCACTTGCCAGAGGTATATCATCAGCTGAGCTGTCGTCCTGATCTGAGAGGTCAAAGACACAATATGGTAGATATATGAATACTATGAATCCATACTATCAGACATTACAATATATTGCCTGTGGTACTTTTTTCCTATTGCTAGGTTTTTAGTGAGTTTTTCCTTACCTTCGCGTGGGGTGTGTCTGGGAGTGTTGCATTTATTTATTTTACATTTTATTTTGGATTTCATGGTGTTTTTTGTTTTGTTCTTGATTTATTGTGATGTTTCTTCTTGACTTGTTTAAAGAAGACGTGCCTGGCCCATGGGGACATTAAGGTGTGTTGTCGGGCCTTACAAATACATTTTATTTGATATGAATATCCCTATCACAGAAATGAGCATCGGGTGGCTTAACACTTTAACTGCCGGAAGACGTGTTTAGGCGTCCTTCCCCGCCATGCTCAAGTTGACGAAGACGCCGTAACTCGTCTTTGATATCAATATTTCAAAAATCTGTGATCGGATTCATATTTCCCATCCGCTGGCCTGAGACCCACCAAAAAGCCCCACTGAACCCTCTAGCGGTTCAAGAGCGCCATCTGGTGGCCGATCGGCGCAATCGCCTAACAGGAAGTTACTTGGACGATGTGCTGTTCTCCCATATTACTTCCGGGCACTCGGTAAAGGTCCCGGCACTCTAGCTCGTCACAATACATAGCGATCCGTTGCCAATAACTCGATAAACAACATGATTTGGACGTATATACCATTATACAACCTGGAAATGGACCGGGTATTCCAACATCCCATAATAGGAAAATGTATACTCCACGCTCATCGCCCAACGGCGCGAGGAAGATACGGTAAGATTCAGCGTTATTTTTCAATGTCTTCTATACTAACTGATCTGATGAACATTTGACCCACATTAGATGAATGGTATAACGCTGCCCACGGAATTATAAACGCCCCCTCGCCCATCCGGTCAACATCAGACGATGTGTAGTAACTTCCAGAAGTCCGTCCAGTTGGATTTTTTTATATCGCGCTGATTGCTATCAAACTGTATTTGATCATCAATATAATGCATTTGGGGCTATAAATCACGTTCTGGAGAAAGCTGCAGAAAGAGATGAAAACATACTTATACTTTAGATCATATTTTAGTATGAATATGTGAATGAAAAAGTTTAACATTCATACACCCTGAACAATACATATAGGACATTGAATGGGCCCTAATAATGGCAATTTAGCAATAGAATTAAAAAAGTTATAGCCCTGCAAAGAAGGGGAATTTCTCCATAGACAAATAGAGCTGGCAACCTATGGTATATCATGAATTTAGCCTTAGGCAATCAAAGTGTTAAGGTGATTGTCTGTGCATTCTTCCATACTCTGAATGTCTTAAACCTGCTACCAAATCAAATACAAATACCTTATCATGTCAGGTTATCATGTAAAAGTGGAATACAACAGACATCAAACTATAACAAAGGAGGGGTGGGATGGGGGTTGAGGCACCTCAGTAGCAGATAAGAAACACATCCGGTGTAACAGGGCAGCCCTGCCTGATGCCCAGTGAGGCTAATATCTCTCTTGACCAAGGTGTAGTTCTGTCTTTGGCTGATCAATAGACAATTGCCATGCCAATGCGAGATACCCGGGTTTGAATCCAAGTGTTTTACACATGGGGCGACATTGGCTCGGGAGGTAGCGCAGTCGCCTGATAATCCAGAGGTTCCCGGTTTGATTCCCGTTCCTGCCTGGCAGCGTGTCGAAGTATCCGTGAGCAAGACACTTAACCCCTAATTGCTCCCGATGAGCAGGTTGGCACCATGCATGGTTGCCTCCACCGTCGGTGTATGAATATGTGAGTGAATGGGTAAAATGTGAGGAACATATTTTCCGCTGATGTGCAATATCTCTTTTCTACTGTGATGATTTTGCAAAGCTTTTTTTTTTAAATTTTTTTTAACCTTTTTAATGTTCCTGTGAATAAGTGCATATGTAGCAGAGGGTATGAGGGGGTACATGAATGTGTGGTGTGTCAGTGAGTATGGGTACAACAAATGTATGTATGGTAGTGTGTCTATGGGTACATCATGGATGTGTTGTGTGGTAGAGTGGGTATGTAGGTATCGTTATTTTAGGTGCTGCACAAACCAATCTTGTTGTACTGTATTGTGCAATGACAATAAAGCGTTCTTCTACTTCTACTTCTAAAGCACTTTGGATAAAGCGCTATATAAATGCACCATTTACACAAGCATCACACTATAATGCAAGAAGATATATGGTACACATGGCATCACCTGCTTTCTTGCTTGTCCTCTGGATGCCGTTACTTCTGCCAGATTTGTTTTCATTAGTCTTGGGCTTCTTAGCTGCTGGAGACGTCTTTGTTTTCATCAAGGGCTCGTCGTCTGAGCTGTCGTCCAGCCCTTTCAAGGACAGAGATGTGGCCATCAGTGTGGACTTCTTCACCCAATTAAATATGTATTGTCTACTTAACATGTATCATTAAATAGGTTTTGCTTAGAAGCTTAACACTAGAACCGTTCTTAACATTTGATCCAGTTTGTTTTATCTCACCACTGCTGTCTTTTCTTGAATTCTTCTTTGAGTTGAGGGTTGAGTTCTGTGCTTCTTCACTTGCTTGTAGTTGTTCATCATTCTGTGGCATCTTGAGGGTCATTGCCAGAGGTATATCATCAGCTGAGCTGTCGTCCTGATCTGAGAGGTCAAAGACACAGAAATGACCATCAGCAACATAGGGGTGGGAAAAAAACGTCAACGCAAAAGAGACCCACTTGCACGTTGTTTACTTTTTCTGCTTTGGTCTATTGGATGGGTTTCAGTTGATGGTGCTATTGCTGGATAGCATGGTGGCCACACCCCAGGCTCTGTCAAGAGAGTTGTGGAGAATTTCTAATATGTTAATCCATAGCTATATTACTGTATTATAGGTATATATACATTACATTATAAATATAGATATTAAAGCTATATTATTTGTAACTTATTATATGGTGAATTTCTCCAGGCCTCTCTTGGCAGAGCCTGAGGTGTGGCCAGTAATAGCAACCCCTCCCCCTCTATCCCCCACTCAACTCCAACCCACACATCAGACCAAAACAAAAAGATGTGAACAAAGGGCAATACCAACAACAGGCTATGTTTTGTATAGGAGGTCGCTGTTTGACTGCATTACACATTATGTAATCTACAAATCTATAATGTTGGTAAAAGAATGACCTCTAGGCAAAAGAGCCCCGCTGGGTATTGCACTTTGTATACATTTTTCTGTTTTGGTCTGATGTGTGGTTTGGAGTTGAGGGGATTAGAGGAGGTATTGCTGCCAAGAGGGGTCCTCAGTGTAATAAGTTACTAAACTCCAACCAACACATCAAAACAAAACGTAAACAAGCATGGCTCTTTGGTGGGATTACATACGGGCAATTCCATGCAAACACCTAGACCTGTCTCAAACCCTGCCCCTTTTCTTGATCCTCCAATCACAGCTGTCGCTTACCTCGGACTTCCTCGTACAAACAAAGTGTATCAAGGTCTATATTTTGAAGTACAAAATAGATTTGATCGTAATATTTATGAGAATGCATGTTTTTTCACACTACAGGAGGAGACACAATGATGTAAACATTTATTTTTCGATTAACCTAATTGTATGACTTTCTGAATGGCCAGAATGGCAAAAAAAATCTGATATTTTTCTAACCTCACCTTTGGTCATGAAGGGCTGTTGTATCAATATGTGAATCAATTATGTACTTTGTGTCTTTCCATTGGCAGGTGAAGCATGCTGTTATAATGCCCCTTTATGGGACAGCGAACTATAACACTGACGAAGGAATATGTAATTCCGAAACATGTTTGTTTCAGGCTGCCATTAAATTCTTGAACCTGAGAGTGCTGGTCTAGCTTCACTGCTTCTTTTTTATATAATACTTAATGGGATTTCAGCACCCAGTGTCGAATCTTGAGAGCGCGGTCTAACTTGACATTTGGGACAGCGAATGTAACATCCATAACGTTTTCCAGGAAAAGTTGTCATAAAACATGCATCTGGAATGCAATGTCAACCAAACTTCCTAAGCAAAGCTAACTTTTATAAAGATGACATATTAGCAACAATTAGTCATTCTGGTCTTATTTTTTGTATTCTTTACAAGTGTTATGGATGTTACCGTAACCGTTATGGATGTTACATTGCAAGTGACGGATGTTACATTGCGAATGTGTGTTGTTAAGTCCGATTATGACCCCTTTGTTTGAAGTATAATTTACACATTTTAGTTACACTTAATGAGATAAAGATGAGCCTGCAATAAGAAATGTTTTGACCTTTTAGATTTTGAGATAGGTGACAAAATACACAGCGTTATGGATGTTACGGAAATTGACAAGCTTTTCGGACTCACATGATGAAAACTCTGTGAATATCTTTTTCAAAGAATAACATGTTTACTATCACTTTGTAGGGAAGGGTTTGAGGTACCCAAAAAGCACATTCAGGAAAACCTGGCATTTCCTCTCAAGGAATGAATCACAAAAAAGTGCCGTTATGGATGTTACATTTTTGCGTTATGGATGTTACACGTCTGAAATAGACAAAAAACACTATAAAAAATGTGTGTTGTTAAGTCCGATTATGACCCCTTTGTTTGATTTAAATCAGAAGTATTTTATGACTCCTTGTTTGATTAAAATCAAACATATTTCCAGACACAACTTTTTCACACATTGTTGGTCTAGGCAGAGCAGTGTCCACGTTAGCCTACTGCTAATCGGCTGCTGTCGGCCATCTCCCCCTCGCGTCTGCTCAGTCTACATGTGTATTTGTTATTGTTTTGCCGAGTATAGTGACAAGAAACCCACCCCAAAAAACACAGAAACCCCAAATGAAACCAAACAGAAAGTAAATGAGTATTATTCCAGGGACTACATTTCAAGACAGGCCCAGGAATGAAGGATGCAGTGACCATACGAGAAGGAGTCAAGCAGATGGTTCAGAAACGCCACATGTCCATGTCCCTTATGGAGGCTTACCGCTGCACTTCCAACAAAAGAGGACAAGTCCTGGGTCAGTTTTGATCAGATTCGTGAACACCTCAATCCTCACATGGATAACAGAGGGAGATACCATTTCTCTGAACCAGTCCAGGCAGAGTGAATTGGACTTGATTTTTTTATAACTTCCTTTTTCATGGTGAGGTTGACATTTTCATGGAATTGCTCCAAAACTAATTTTCTGATTTAACCGATATATATTGCTGTTCTCTGTATAGAAAACACTTTTTTATGTTAATCAAATAAAGAGCTATTTTCCAAAAACGTTTTGTAATTTATTTTCAGAAGTGACTGATATTTTGAAACTATTTGGAAAACGAAGACCAGGATTTTGGAAAAATAAGTTATGTCAGTCTTTTCATACGGAGCAGAAGCATGGACGCTGAATGAAGAGGCAAAGAGGATGATAGACTCTTTTGAAATGTGGACGCTGAGGAAGATGCTGAAGATAACATGGAAGGATAAGATCAAGAATGAGGAGGTACTGAGAAGAGCGGATATGCAAGGAGGACAGCTGCTGGAGAGGTTGAAAAAGAGAAAGATGGAGTTGTGCGGGCATGTTCTGAGAGGATCCAGCGGGGAGATGTTCAAGAATGTGGTGATGGGGAAGGTGGATGGAAAGAGAGGAAGTGGAAGACCAAGAAGAGGCTGGGTATGGGTAGGGATGGGTACCTTTCACATTTGAACCGATACCGGTACCGGTACCTGTGAATCGATACCGGTACCCAACGGTACCTTTTTTCGGTACTTTAGTCTCAAGAAATTATTAATTATTCCCTCAGTCGAAAAAAAAAAATCCAAACTTCAAATAACTACAATTTCGACAGTTTTCGGCTTGTCATTGCTCCGACTGCTTTGTTGTTGAATCAAGTCAAATCCTAGGTAAGCATATATTGTGCGTGTGAACGTTGACATGAAAAAAAAAAAAAAAAAAAAGAAAAAAAAATTAATAAAAAATATTTTTTTTAAATTTTTTTTTTCGGTTTCTCACTTGATTAGATACTCGGTAGCACCGACGTGTTTCGGTTCGGTACCTCAAAAGTACCGAATTCGGTACCCATCCCTAGTAGACAACGTCTGTGATTGGAGCGGAGTGAGAGGCGGAGTCATGGAGTTGGAGAGAAGAAGTGGGAACAGAATGGGTTGGAGAGTGAACCTTCGGAACGAAGAAGCCACCTAATGATGATGATTTAAGACCAGTGATTTTTGTGATGTCACAGTAATAGTATGATGTCTTCTTCTTCTTCTTATTTGAATTTCCGGCAGAGTAGACGCATCGTGGCGTATTACTGCCCTCCGCAATTCTTTTTATGGGCTCTTCTTCTTCTCCTTCTTCACCTTCTTTTTCTTCTTCTACTGGACCCCGTCATCAACTACATTGTCCATTGGAGTGCAGCTACTGCTGCTACTTCCTGCCTGAGCCCCCCTCCGCGGGACCCTCCTTGCCCCCTGCTATCTTATCCTGGGCTGCTTTGTCCCTCGCAGCCTTGTCCCTCGCAGCCCCCTCAGCCAATTCTTTACACACCTCCTTCCAGTCCAGACCTTCCAATCCCAGATGTTGAACCGCTATCCTAACAATCATCTTCACCATCTCTGTTCTACCCGTAACCTCTGCCATACCAGTAACTACCCCTGCCACGAAGGCCACAATACCTAATTTCTCCTCCCTTCCCCTGTCTCTTTCCACCTGCTCTACCCTCACTGCCAAATGCCCTCCTTCAACCCCCTGCACCCTTTCTTGGCTCCCCTGTCCTGCCCTGCTAACCGCCCCAGCATACGTCAACTTACCCTCCCTTCTCTCTCTCCGATCCGCGACCTGCTTCATCATCACCTCGCACCCCCGAAACGCTACACTATGCTCCCCACCACAACTACAGCACTTCGGCTTCACTCCCTCTCCACATTTCCCATATTCATGTTCCCCGCCACACCTAGCGCACCTCATCCCCTTCATACACGTGGTAGCTATATGGCCAAACCCCTGGCACCTATAGCACCTAAGAGGATTATGATCAAATTCCCTAACCCTATACATCCTACGCCCTACTAACACCTCCCTATATAGAACATTCTATAACATTTGTGATGTCACAGTATGATGTCCTAAATAGCACAGTCTAGAACATTTGTGTTCTATATATATATTCAACAATTCTCTCAGCAATTTCCTGCCATTTTTTCAGACTACAACATGAATCCAGATTGATTTGACTGTCAAAATGGTCCACCGAAGTCAAACACATGTGGGTAAAGCCCTATTTTTGATAGTGTTTTTTGTCTATTTCAGCTGCTATGGATGTTACATTTTTGCGTTATGGATGTTAATCCATAACGCAAAAATGTAACATCCATAACGGCACTTTTTTGTGATTCATTCCTTGAGAGGAAATGCCAGGTTTTCCTGAATGTGCTTTTTGGGTACCTCAAACCCTTCCCTACAAAGTGATAGTAAACATGTTATTATTTGAAAAAGATATTCACAGAGTTTTCATCATGCGAGTCCGAAAAGCTTGTCAATTTCCGTAACATCCATAACGCTGTGTATTTTGTCACCTATCTCAAAATCCAAAAGGTCAAAACATTTCTTACTGCAGGCTCATCTTTATCTCAATAAGTGTAACTAAAATGTGTAAATTATACTTCCAATTCAAATCGATGCCTTGTCAATGTTAAGTTAAGTTTCCAATGTTCTCTCTGAATGTAACATCCATAACGCTGGAATTGCCCTTCACCAAATTAAATATGTATCGTCTACTTAACATTTATCATTAAATAGGTTTTGCTTAGAAGCTTAATACTAGAACCGTTCTTAACATTTGATCCAGTTTGTTTTATCTCACCACTGCTGTCTTTTCTGGAATTCGTCTTTGAGTTGAGGGTTGAGTTCTGTGCTTCTTCACTTGCTTGTAGTTGTTCATCATTCTGTGGCATCTTGAGGGTCATTGCCAGAGGTATATCATCAGCTGAGCTGTCGTCCTGATCTGAGAGGTCAAAGACAATCAGCAACATAGGGGGGGGGGGGGGGGGGGGGGGGAAACAACGCAAAAGAGACCCACTTGCACATTGTTTACTTTTTCTGCTTTGGTCTATTGGGTGGGTTTCAGTTGAGGTTGCTATTGCTGGATAGTATGGTGGCCACACCCCAGGCTCTGTCAAGAGAGTTGTGGAGAATTTCTAATATGTTAATCCATAGCTATATTACTCTATTATAGGTATATATACATTACATTATAAATATAGATATTAAAGCTATATTATTTGTAACTTATTATATGGTGAATTTCTCCAGACCTCTCTTGGCAGAGCCTGAGGTGTGGCCAGTAATAGCAACCCCTCCCCCTCTATCCCCCACTCAACTCCAACCCACACATGACATCATGATCAGACCAAAACAAAAAGATGTGAACAAAGGGCAATACCAACAACAGGCTATATTTTGTATAGGAGGTCGCTGTTTGACTGCATTACACATTATGTAATCTACAAATCTATAATGTTGGTAAAATAATGACCTCTAGGCAAAAGAGCCCCGCTGGTTATCGCACTTTGTATAAATGTTTCTGTTTTGGTCTGATGTGTGGTTTGGAGTTGAGGGGATTAGAGGAGGTATTGCTGCCAAGAGGGGTCCTCAGTGTAATAAGTTACTAAACTCCAACCAACACATCAAAACAAAACATGTAAACAAGCATGGCTCTTTGGTGGGATTACATATTCTACTTTTAAAAAAGGAGCAAACACGAATTTTAAATGTTTATCCAGGTCATGAGTCACAGTATATTCATTAGCGTTAAGTGTTTTGCTATAGCTACAATATAAGACACTCTGACGTCACGAGACCGCCGCCATCTTGGAATTGGGTACAGGTTAAAAAAAACCTCAGCTCGGAACTAGGCAAAATCTGCATATGGCTCGCCGACAACAAACTATCATTACACATGGGCAAAACAGAGTCCATTCTCTTCGGTTCAAATAACAAACTCAGCAAAACAGACGGCTTCTCAGTTACAGTGGGTGACAATATTGTCACAAGGAAAGATGAAATTACCTACCTGGGTTCCATCCTAGAGGCTAATCTTTCCTGTGACAAAATGGCATCCAATGTAATAAAAAAAGTCAATCAACGAACTCGATTCTTGTACCGGATCTCCTCCCTGGTAAACAAGAATACCCTGAAGACTCTGGCAGGAGCACTCATTCAAGGGTACTACGACTATGCTTGCACCTCATGGTACCAAAGCACCTCAAACTTCAAAGGCACTAAAAACCAAATTACAAACATCTCAAAACAAACTAGTCAGACTACTGCTTGACCTGACTCCTAGAACCCACCTCACCCCTGCACACTTTGCCAACCTAGGATGGCTTAGAGTAGACAACAGAGTACAGCAACTTGCAATGGGCCTGGTCTACAAGATACACTACACGACCAAGGTACCCATGTACATGTCAAAATACTTCCCAAAGGTCAGTGAATACCACGATCACAACACCAGAGGGAGCTCCACAAATCATGTAAAACCCAGATTCGGCTCAGATTTCCATGTCAAATGTATGTCAGTATTCCAATGTACAGTGTCCCCCCCCCCCCCCCCTACCAACCCCCCCCCCCCCCCCCCCCCTCCAATGTACAGCCCCACCCCACCTACCCAACCTCCCCCAATGCACAGTTTCTATGTCAAATGTATATACTCTTCTTCTGGATTTTTTTAGTATCACAAACAGTACTGTATTTGAAAATCTGGTATGTCATAAATGTATAGATGTAGCAGTACTGTCTATCTGTATGTCATGTGTGTCATATGATGAATTGAAAATGGGGGACCCTGATGGAAACAAGACGAAAGTCTTTCTCAGGTCTGCATCC
This sequence comes from Notolepis coatsorum, assembly GCF_963971535.1. Lineage (NCBI taxonomy): Eukaryota > Metazoa > Chordata > Actinopteri > Aulopiformes > Paralepididae > Notolepis > Notolepis coatsorum. Next base: position 21,134,400 of record NC_140168.1, on the reverse strand, counting down.
TCTTAACAATTGTATGTATTGAGCTGTACTGTACCCATTCTGCAATCTGTTAATAAACTTTTCAATCAATCAATCAATTGGGGAAAGAAACGTCAAACATTCTACCATCAAATGTATGCGTTGAGCTCAGTTTTTATTACATATTTTATCACATTCTCGTTAATTTTATAACCTTTTCATATCATTTGTTTTGAAAATATTGAGGCCAACATGGCATTTCACTATTTCGAAAGCCTTTCTGGTGATTCTAAGTGCATGTTTCCCACCCAAGCCATAGACATGCACTTAGACAGAAAGTTGACTTCGAGAATGATAATAATCACCTGCTATTTAACTACAATTGTTTGCGACCAACATGTCTGCGAAACACCAAACACCGTAGTAGTTTAAGTAATAATAACGCAGCGTTAACCTACCTGTTTTGGTATCGTGTTGTTGTGTTCGCTGGTTGTGTGTTCGTTGTTGTAGCGTTAGCTAGTTATGTTGATCGCTGGTTGATGGGGCAACGCTATCCGACTGGCTACCCTGTCAATCTACGAACGTTAACGTTACTAAAAACCCATTTCCAAACGGGGACAAAAAATCGATCTCTTTGATTAATCCCATCCGATGTTGAATGCAGAAACCGGTGGTCTTGCGCGGCGTGATGACGTACACTGAACTCCCGCCCGCCTGGTTTCAAAACATAGACCACCGCAACGTTATAGGTCACGTGGAAATTAGGCGACGCCTTCTTCTTCTTCTTCTTCTTCTTCTTCTTCTTCTTCTTCTTCTTCTTCTTCTTCTTCTTCTTCTCCTTCTTCTTCTTCTTCTTCTTCTTCTTCTTCTTCTTCTTCTTCTTCTTCTTTCTTCTTCTTCTGATTTTTATTGGCGGTTGGCACAAACTTTTTGGTGCATTACCGCCACCTTCTGAAATGGAGTGTGGATTGATTCATTGATTGATTGATTGAAAACTTTATTAACAGATTGCAGAATGGGTACAGTACAGCTCAATACATACAATTGGATGATTGGGGATGCAGACCAGAGAAAGACTTTCATCTTGTTTACATCAGGGTCCCCCATTTTCAATTCATCATAACATATATGACATACAGATAGACAGGATCTAGATGGGTTATGATTACACCTTACTGTATACCTAAATGGTACCTCATCCCATTTCTGCATTGTACTGTATAGTATATTGTATTGTAACTCAGTTACTTTTCTACTCTGCATTGTACATTGTATATATGTATATATTGAACACTTTTGTCTACATACTTGACTTCTATTTTATACTTACTATACTTTTTATACTTATCTATTTTTATCTAGCACTCTCCCTGGACAAAACAGAAAGAAGCATTTTATATAAAAGTATTCTGTACTTCTGTATGACAACTAATAAAGAAACTTGAACTTGAAACTATGAACATGCAAATTGATTGATTGATTGATTGAAAACTTTATTAACAGATTGCAGAATGGGTACAATACAGTACGGCTCAATACACACAATTGTTAAGGGGATGCAGACCAGGAAGAAACTGTACATTGGAGGGGTTCGGGTGGGGTGGAAGGACGGGGGTCGGATATTTACAGGGGCCAGTTTCGAATTGCAGCCTCCCGTAGGTGCCCTTTGAGAGCGGTTTTGAAGGTGGGTAGGGATTCACATTATTTTTACGGCTGTGGGTAGGGTGTTCCACATTGATGTGGCATAATTGCTAAACGTGTACTGTTTAGTCCCTTGTTTGAGCCGAATCTGGGTTGAACATGATTTGTGGAGCTCCCTCTGGTGTTGTGGTTGTGGTATTCACTGACCTTTGGGAAGTATTTCGACATGTACATGGGTACCTTAGTGGTGTAGTGTATCTTGTAGACCAGGCCCATTGCAAGTTGCTGTACTCCGTCGTCTACTCTAAGCCATCCTAGGTTGTCAAAGTGGGCAGGGGTGAGGTGGTTATATACGTGACCGGGAGTGGCCGGGTAGATGTAAGGTGCATGAGAAATACTTTCAATATATACAATAGGTATATAGACGAGTTAGTCCAATAGCGAGCAAGACGCGTAGCCAGTATTAGAAATATAACCCCACATCTGTTCCTATTCTCCTCACCCTAAAACACTGCACCGATCTACTGCATCTACTCTGTATATTACAGATCTGGTACTACCAGAGACAATTAAATGGGTGTGGCACCACCAAAGATAATGAAATAATAGTAATATATATATGTGTGTGTTTTAGTTGTCTATCATATCGACAAAGTAAACAACAGAGACAAAAGGCAGTTAATAGCTCTTTTTATTACACACACACACACACAGGATAAATATTCAGGCAATGCAGCATTTGACATATAGGACATGGTTAACTATTTGTACCAACACTTGAGAATAAAGTAAGAAACACCATAAAGAGACATATGGGAGCCTAAACATAAAGCTTCTACCTTGGGGGGGGGGGTGAACTACCTCTCCAGGAAGGAACAGGGATGTGATTTTACATGCATGTGTTTTCATGAGTTCATGTTTTTTTTAAAGTTTTTTTAACAGCATTAATTATTTCCACTGAGAATTTCACGTTCCTCTGCTTTTGTCTCATTATTTCCTATTACTTGTTGAAGACTCGTTGTCTTCATCACATCCCTGAGAAGAAAAGTAGACTATTTGGTGTTTCCATACACATTTTAACCCAAAGAGTTCTTAAGGTTCAACCACTCACAAAACCATGATCCATTAAACCTCTTCCCCGTTTTAAACTGAAGATCCATTCTAAGTCAAAGTGCCCCTGCAGAAACACTACCACCTCTAACCTCATGGTTAGGAACTTGAACTTCACAATGTGTGCCGACATTTCAACATGTACAGTACGACTTAAAACCACCAAAGATGCATAAAAACAATGGAAAGTACCTCTCAATACAATGTTCCAATTCCCATTACAAATATTTCCTCAGCCCTATGAGAGATGTAAAAAATCTCACTTAAGTTTATTAAATTACTTTTGAGTGTACCAATGTTGCATACATCATTATTTCTCAGGTTTCGGACACAGAAGTGCTTAGTACACCATTAAACCCTTACCAAATCCAGGGGTGTAAAGTACTTGAGTAATTGTACTTCGTTAAAATACTTGAGTACTGTTTTTGGGGATTTGTACTTTACTCGAGTATTATTAGGTTTGTATACTTGTACTTTTACTCAATTACATTTCAGAGAAAAAAAACATACTTTTGACTCCTTACATTTAAAGGGGAACTATCTTATAAATGGCCTTTTTCAGTGTTTAGCATTGTTTCCTAGCTATGTGGACTTATATTAATATGATCCATGTCTCTAATTCTCATATTGGCGCATTCTTCCAATTCTCCTCTCACAACATTCACCCTCACTGAACTGAGTCATCTGAAAATGTGATGATTTGTGATGTCAGAGAGACACCGCTGCATGTTAATGTCCCAGATGCCGCGAAGGCCACACAGTGGTTTAGGAGCCCAGCCTCAAAACAGCTTAAGATCTTCAGGTAGAAAAATGCTGTTTTTGAGGACTTGATTAGAAATACAAAACAATGAATTAAAAAATATATATAATTACAGAGGTGTTCCATAAACTCACAGGAATTGTGTAAAAGTGCCCAAATATTGTAAGAAATAGTAAAATAGTTCCCCTTTAAAATGCAGACCTACAAAGTACAAATCTCGCAGGTCCAACAATTTTAATTAGTATATTTGTTTCTCTGGCCGAACTAACATTAACGTTATTAATCCTGCAGCCGCACTTTATTTAAAATTCCCACCAGTGTTTTTATCTATGCAACATAGACAAACTTGGTTCTCAAATTGTTAAGCAGTTGCATACATTTAATTGAAAAACAACATAGAGGCCACTAGTTAGGGTAACGGTTTCAACCTCATTTGGGGTAAACAAGACGAAAGTCTTTTTCTGGTCTGCATCCTCTTAGCAGTTGTTTGTATTGAGCCGTACTGTATTGTACCCAATCTGCAATATGTTAATAAAGTTTTCAATCAATCAATCAATCTGCTGGTTTCATGGAGGTCTATTTCCAATCAAAATAGTGCGTCTGTGTTTTAGCATCTTGTGGGCAATAGAGCTACTTTATCAGTTGGTTTCTAGTTTGAAACAAATAGTGCTTTCATTTCTGTGTTAGATGTTTTTTGGAGGTAAACCTGGCAAACCCTACTTGACCCGGTTCTGGAGACGTGGTTATTGTCGCCTTGCAGATTGGTACACATGTCAGTACACTGGGTGACATAACGTTTCAAGGGGAGCGATCCTAGTAACTCAGTGTTGGATGGAGTAACGGTCTGACGCCTCTGTCCTGTGCAACCAATGTGACCGTGCTGGCGTTGCTGGGGACGGCTCTCTGGGACGGAGTTACATAGCAGCGATCTTACTGGCCTCACGGACCCCACTCAGATAGGCCCCCGTCACCGTCTGAGGGAAGTGTCTGTTGGTGGCCTGGTGACAGAAAACAATAACATTTTGGATGTAGGATAGTATTGAGACATTGGAAATTAACAGAGAAAATCAGCTTCAGAGAGTGGAATGATGAGCTTGCTAGATTAGCCTCTTTTGAGCAACTTATACACCAAGTTAATAATAGCGTACATGTTTTCAAAAAGACTTGGGGTCCATATTTGAGAACGATAGGTAAATAAAAATCAGGATATCTTAGGTCCGATTTATATTCTCTGTACATTTTATAATTATACAGTAGATATGCCATGTGTAACCGTAACATGTAACGACTGATTATATGATCAAGGTGAGGAATGTGCTGGACTGTATTTCTATATTCTTTTTGTTTATTTTATTTTATTTTATCTTTATTTTTTAAGGTTGGTTTTCCTATCCTTTTCGTTTTGTATCACAATGATGTGATGTGGAAAACATGTAAAGAGACTGTCTGAATAATGGAAAATGCAATAAAAAGTTTTAAAAAAAAAAGGGAAAAAAAGAAAACAATAACATTACATTACAGAAAAGTCCCTCGGCGGAGAGCAGACCTGTAGTGAACTGCAGAGACTATTTCCTTCAACCATATACACAGACTTGGCTGATAGAAGGTGCACGTTAAGTGTTAAGGGGTCCCCACACGGCGAGCGATTTTAGCCAGGCGACCGATTTTTTTAGCGAGCCGACCGGCAGAATTGTATCGCCTCCATTGTTATGAATGAGAGAACCCACACGGCAGGAGATTTTGAAGCGATGGTCGCGCAGATATTTCTGTCGCCTCGCTAAATATCGCCTCGATCCTATTTTTGGAGGCGACGGCACAAGGACAATGAGGAAATAACATGACTTCTACAGTAGAAGTACTGCAGAAGTTCTACTGGTGTATCATTTGTACACCTTTAATGTATCAATACATTCATTGATCAATCTACGTATTATTACCATGCTACATAAGGTTATGTTCATTATTATTAACGGGAACAATTTAAATAAATAACGTTAGTTTGAGAAGCTATAGAGTGGCCGCTTGTCATTAACTAATAAATGAACAATGCGCCACGATGCACCTACTAGTGTTTTAATACTCGGGTAACAAAATAAGTTGTGGATGTTGACAGTTTAATGTCCATGCTGCAGCTGATGTAGTTTGTAAGGTTTATTGTCCAAAGAAAATTATGGTTGATAACAAAACAGTTTGCGTCTTCCGTGAAAAAAAACATTCTCTTTCAGCTGCTGCATAACATTACTTCAACAGTCCAATCGGTGGTAATGAACGTATCGTAGCGACCAGGCATGCAGTAATGTCAGGAAGAATGAGGAGAGGTAGTATTCGTATATGGTGGTTTAATTCCAGCTCAATATGGGTTTTACAGGTTAATACTCTCTCGTAACGCACAACACAGCTACCTGCGAACCCGCTTCACAACAACCTAACGTCCGGTCCCTTCGGTCCGCCCTCCTATATCTCCCGGGGGGAAACACCCCCAGCTAAACAGAGCGACACATAGTTATTATACCTGAGAACGGTCGCCTCTGGTGTGGGGGGCTAAGCGATTGTCATTGAGCGACAGGCGATCACATCGCCAGGCGACGTCTGTCGCCCGCCGTGTGCAGACCACTTTAGACTCAGACTCCCAAGATGCAACACTGAACATCATAGGAAGTCCTTCATTTCAACAGCCATCAGACTATATAACGCCTCATACAGTCACTGTGCCTCACTGAGCAACAGTATAAACTCTTGCATATCGTCCTGGACATTTTACATCTACATTTTAACTGTACATTTTACTGTATATTTTTGGCTGTATATTTTAGAATGTATATCCTTGACTGTGTCTTTATTCTTATTCTTATTTTAGATTTTTTACTACCTAAATGTTCATTGTGAGCGGTCTGTGGTGCTGAATTTCCCTCGGGATCAATAAAATACTTCTATTCTATCTTTCTTCGAGCTGGCTCTACTACAGTTGAGGAAATGGAGTCCGTTCACTAGAAGTCTGCTCTCCGCCGGGTGACATCAACCAGCTGAGTTTCTCATTATCACATCCTCACCACAGAACCATAGAGTTAATATCACATTCCCTCCTCATCACAGAACCATAGAGTTAATATCACCTGCCCTCCTCACCACAGAGTTAATATCACATGCCCTCCTCATCACAGAACCATAGAGTTAATATCACCTGCCCTCCTCACCACAGAACCACAGAGTTAATATCACATGCCCTCCTTGCCACAGAACCATACAGTTAATATCACATGCCCTCCTCACCACAGAACCATAGTTAATATCACCTGCCCTCCTCACCACAGAACCATAGAGTTAATATCACCTGCCCTCCTCACCACAGAACCATAGAGTTAATATCACATTCCCTCCTCACCACAGAATTAAGGTTTAAAATAAGCGAAGTGGCCTTTTAACTCACATAGGGATGCACCGATACCAATAGTGTAAAATATGGTATCATCTGAATTTCACCAGTACTAAAATCAGATAGCAAGAGGTATGTGCATCAAGACAGAAATGAGAAATCAACGCAAAACAGCAAAGCTAATCAATTTTCTACATTTTGGCACATAGAAAAGCATGTTTGATCGCTGTAATGGAGGAAAATTATGATTTTTCTTTGCATTTTTATCCAATTATCCAAAACGGTGAAAATAACAAGGTCAGATCGGTACTCTGCATAACGTTTAGGACTCTTAAAACTTGTGACAAAAGCAGCCTCACCTCGCCAGCGAAGAAGACTTTCCCCTGCACGTCCTCTGCGATGATGTCATAAGCCTCTCCGCTGCCCCCCGTCTTCACAAAGCTGTAGGACATCTGGGACCAGGCGTCTTTGCCCCAATGTGTCACAAAGTATTTCTGAGGCTCTGGCACCTCCTATCCAAGACATGAAAGAAATGGATTCTGAGTGATTTTCTTGTGATTAAAATGATTTGTAGTTTTTAAATTACATGCATGTATCGCAATATTGTTGGCCTGATTTTTTTCGTAGGTCGTGTTCGGTCGTTCAGACGAAGAACCACATGAATCAGTTTTGATGTTTTCAAACCGAATTATCGAAAGATTTTAAGGTGTTGAGTACGTTCATAGTAAAAGAGAACAGGAGGTGAAATGTTAAGGTGGAGTGTTGAGTACATTCACAGTAAAAGAAAATAGAGGTTGAAATGTTAAGGTGGAGTGTTGAGTACATTCATAGTAAAAGAAAATAGAAGTTGAAATGTTAAGGTGGAGTGTTGAGTACATTCATAGTAAAAGAGAACAGAGGTTGAAATGTTAAGGTGGAAAATAGAGTACATTCATAGTAAAAGAAAATAGAGGTTGAGGTATTTTCGGTGATGTAGCAAGGGTTTCAAGTCAACTGCTGTGGATGGGGGGGGACTGGTTTGGAAATAGCACGGTAATGATCTTTTCATAGTATATCAATAAAGTATGAGAAACATGTATGAGAAATAATTGTTTACTGACCACTAGAGGGCAGCAAGGGGCAAGTAAACAAAAAAAAAGTCTCCCAAAACGAAAGCTTCATCACATAAAACGCCCTTACTGGCACAATCTTGTCGTAACTAAGATATTTGCTGATAGTTTTTGTGCACGGATCACAAGATTCCAACTACAATACATACAACTTTCTCTACAACTTCCTGGTTGTTAAACAAGGTAGATAAATACATCAGCTACAAACACAATACTGTTCTGACAGCACATTATTGATGTAATTAAGAGATTTTCTTAAAGAAATACTGGGGCGACAGTGGCTCAGGAGGCAGAGCGATGGTCTGATAATCAGAAGGTTCCTGGTTTGATTCCGGCTCCTCCTAGCAGCGTGTCCTTAGTGTCCTTGAGCAAGGCACTTAACCCCCAACTGCTACCAATGGGCAGGTTGGCACCTTGCATGGTTGCCTCCGCCATTGGTGTGTGAACGTGTGAGTGAATGGGTGAATGTGAGGTGTAGGAGCCATTCTTGAGTTATTTAATCTTTGAGTTTGTATCATGCAATTATTTGAATTATGAAAATGCTTTATGGATTACGAAATATGAAAACGAAAACTGATAATTTGATTGACAAGTCATGATATTATTTACACTGATTATCTTATTGTAACTATTCTTATGATTTGAAACTATGTGCACTTTCCCTTTAAAGAGACCTACCTGAGCTATCCACCTGTGTGGTTTACCTTGATAAGGGGTGGTGGCTTGCATGGGAGACGTGGACCGGGAAAGCAAACAGTTTTTGTACCGCACGCACAGACGCACTGCACGCAACGCACGCATGTATTAGATATACGAGTTTTGTTTGTTTTGCTTATTAGAAATAAATGATTGATTCATTGTGACAGCCAAACGGATGGATCAGAATCTTTATTATGTGCGCATAGACTAAAGCTATCCCCGGAGTGGAAGTGGCAAATACGAAATACAAAATTGTTTGTAAATAGCCACTATATTAAGTACAAAAACTCATGCTGATATTAAAGTCTTTCGCCTGAAAGAAGAGGACTTCAACAAGGACACGTTCGCTTCACCCAGGACCCAGGGAGAAAGAGGATCCCCAACAACAACATTCTACAAGATACTGCGCGGTCGTGAGTAACATTGCATTGCGCAACACATGGGAATCCCGCGGGGATATTATGAACTTGAATGACTTAATCTTGGATCCGACGTCATTGTGGAAGGGCTACCAGGTAGGTGGCTCTGATTCAATTATTCTCCGCTGTGGATACATTTGTTTGACCATAACGCACGGACTGTGTTTCATTGTGTTTCACAAGCATAATAATAAACACCGAAGCGTCTTTACGCATGGACTGTGGATGACATTTGCGGGAATTCTGAACTGTTAAACTGTTGACATTGCATCACTGACGCTGTCACACATTATTGCGATATTTCAACTATAATTAAAATAATGTCTGAAACGGAAATGGCCCAAGAGGCTGAGAGAGAGCTGGTGAAATTGATTGGCTCTCGCAGGGCAAAGCTGGGTGTATTGACTAGGCGCAAGAATGAGTTGGATGCGCTGTTCGACGGACTTGATGACGTAGACGTGGAAAAGGTGAATGAACATTTGCAAGCCTTTGATGTTTTAATGAATGAATTTGAGAAGATGCACCAATCTGTCCAAGCACTGTTGTATGAAGATGAGAAAGAGGGTGATGAATACGACTGGTATAAACCAAAGGTTCAACAATTCAATTAATTTATGAATGATGTTCGAAACAGAATAAAACCTGGTTATAAAGAACAGGATCAAGTTCGACCTGAGGACAGCATCAGCAGCACATCTAAAAAGACCACTAAATCAACAACCTCAACTCTGCGTATAACACTAGAAACGGAGAGAGCTGCTCTCATTGCAAAATCAGCAGTCATGGAGGAAAAGTGGAAATTAGAGGAAGAAGAGGACAAACTGCAAAAGATGACAAAGGATCTGCATGCAAAAAAGGAACAACTTGAAATGCAAATGGCATTTGCTGAATCTGATGCTAAACTGAAAGTCCTCGATAAATACGACAAAATAAAGGAATCCCAGGCTGAGGTCAAATCATGTGAATCACAGGCAAGGACTCCTACAGATGGCATGAATGAGTATCTTGACCAAATGCAAGCCAGGCAAGATCAACCCCCAATGACAATGGACATTATTGATCCGGGAAGCTCACCCCCCCCGCCTGACGATGACAGACAACAGTCCCCCCAGCTAGGAGCTAGGTCAAGGATGCCACCTGACCACTCCATGGAAACGAAATACAGTCAACCCCTGTCACAGGCAGGTCCATATCTGTCGAGGCCATCACATGTTGACCATTTCTCAGTTGGTCCACTAGGGGGAGGCATTCAGCCAGGTGCAGCAACTTACCTGTCCAGGCCATCACACATGACCAATATCCCAGTTGGTCCACTAGGGGGAGGTATTCAACCAGGTGCACCATCAGGGCATGGTCACCAAAGTCACCAGAACACATTAGCTACTGTCATGCATAGGCAGAGTCAAATGACAGAACTTCTTGTGCACCAACAAAGGCTGTCATTGCTACCCGCCAGGGAAATCACAACATTTGGAGGAGACCCAATGGAATATCAGTCGTTCATAAGTGCTTTTGAACATGGTATCGAGTCTAACACGGACATCAGTAGGGACAGATTATATTATCTGGAGCAATATACCACTGGCCAACCAAGAGAGCTGGTACGCAGCTGTCAGCACATGGATCCTGCAAGAGGATATGCTGAAGCAAGGCGACTGCTGGAACTGCACTTCGGTGATAAGATAAAAATCACAAGTGCCTATATACAGAAGGCACTGGATTGGGCTGCTATCAAACCTGAGGACGGGGCAGCACTACAGGCCTATTCACTATTTCTCCGTGTGTGCTGCAATGCTATGCAGGCCCTAGAGTACATGCATGAACTGGACAATCCATCCAACATGAGAACGGTAATTTCTAAGTTACCCTACAGGCTCAGAGATTCATGGAGATCTGTAGCTATTATGAACGAACCCTGCAAAGAGCAAGATTCACAAACCTGGTTGACTTTGTAGAACGGCAAGTGAGAGTTATTCTAGACCCAGTATTTGGGAATATTCAAGAGTCTACTCCAAAGGTACAAGGCCTTAAAACAAGGCTGGGTAACCCCCAGCATCAATCCAAGTCATCAGGAAGCAAAGGCAGGAGCAGTTCTGCTACATCAGTGACACCAGTGGAAATGGAGAAGCAAAGGTTGGATGGCAAAGTCAGTTCAAACGCATTTTGTAAGCCATGCTTATTTTGTACTGGAGAACACGCCATGGAGTGTTGTAAGAAAATGATTCTGAAGCCTCATAAGGAGAAGATCGAATTTCTCAGGACAAAGGGAATCTGCTTTGCATGTCTAAACAGAGGACACATGAGCAAGTTGTGTAGGAATCGCCTGACTTGTCGCTCTTGTCAGCTCAAACACCCAACTCTCCTGCACATAAATAGAACAGACAACCCCAGGAAGGAAGAGAGCACCACCACAGCTACAGCTAAAGGTGAGGAAGTTTCCAGCACCCTGGTCTCACTGCAGGCTTGCGGGCTTACTGGGGCCGGAGGAAAGGAATGTGCTCTAGCCATTCTGCCTATCCAGGTTAAGATGGCTAAAGGAAGCAAAGTAATCAGAACATATGCGTTCCTGGATCATGGAAGCTCTGCTACCTTCTGTACCGAGAGCCTGATGAAGAAGATGGATGCCAGAGGCCAGAAAACAGAGATACTGCTCAGGACAATGGGCCAGGAACGGCCTGTGAGCAGTTACAGATTGGATGGGCTGGAAGTGAGTGATTTGGAAAGCAATAACTTCTTTGCTCTCCCTGAAGTTTACACACAGCTCGCTATACCAGTCTCACAAGAAAACATACCAACACAAGAGGGTCTAAAAGAATGGCCTTATCTGAAAGACGTACCTCTGACTACTATTGAGGAGGAAGTTGGACTGTTGATTGGGATTAATGCTGTCAAAGCCATGGAGCCATGGGAAATAATTAACAGCAAAGGAAACGGGCCCTATGCAGTGAGAACCTGTCTCGGATGGGTGGTTAATGGTCCCCTGAGCGGCAGCCTGCCCATTGACAAGCAGGGTCGACCACGTACAACATCAAACCGAGTCACCATAGCAAACCTGGAAGAACTTCTCATCAAACAGTACAATCAAGACTTCCCAGAGCGAGGCTACGATGAGAAGGCCGAGCCGTCTTTAGAGGACAAGCAATTCCTGGACATTGCAGCTAAGTCCATCACATTGAAGGATGGTCACTACCAACTACGATTGCCATTTCGCAGAGGACGTGAATCTGCCAAATAATAGAAGGATGGCAGAGCAGCGAGCCACGAACCTCATTAAGAAATTCAGGAGGGACGAGGCATACTTTGCTGATTACAAAGGGTTCATGAGTGACATCTTGGATAAGGGGCACGCCGAGCGGGTGCCAGAAGGACAGCTGCACAGAGAAGATGGAAAGGTGTGGTACATACCTCACCACGGTGTGTACCACAAGAAGAAAGCGAAAATGCGAAAAAGACTTACGAAGTGGATCAGTAACAGCCGTGCTGTTCCGTCTGCCATTCCAGACGAAGATAAAGCCAAGGAAGTGAAGGAGCTCGATCTCGACAGAGAAGAACTACCGGTGGAACGAGCTCTCGGAATCCAGTGGCATGTGGAAACCGACACCTTCTCCTTCAAGACTGCTACAAAGCAACAACCCTTAACCAGGAGGGGTATTCTGTCAGTGACAAATTCTGTTTACGACCCCATGGGATTCCTCGCCCCACTGGTTCTCCCAGCGAAGAGGATCATGCAAGATCTTTGCTAAATTAATTGTGGATGGGATGACAAGATCCCAGAGGCCCACGCTCGGTCATGGCAGAGATGGTTGGAGGATCTAGGCAAGCTGTCAAACCTCCACATCAGCCGTTGCTTTAAACCCAGTAATTTTGGAAAACCACACACTGCACAACTACATCACTACAGTGATGCCAGCGAACATGGGTATGGTACAGCTAGCTACCTGCGACTGACCAACCTCAAAGGTGACGTCCATATTGTCTTTGTCATGGGCAAAGCACGGGTAGCCCCACTGAAGCAGATGACCATACCCAGAATGGAACTGGCGGCAGCAGTGGTCGCAGTCCGCATTGATAAAATGCTGAAAGAGGAACTGGAAGTGGAACTTCTGGAATCTGTCTTTTGGACGGATAGTACGTCTGTCCTCAAGTACATCAACAACACAACCAGTCGATTCCAGACATACGTTGCAAACCGGATTTCGACCATCCGAGAACTGTCTGACCGATCACAGTGGCGCTATGTAAATACAGCAGTCAACCCTGCAGACGATGCGTCACGAGGCCTGACCATGGATTCTTTTCTCAAATCCAGTCGATGGTTGAACGGCCCTGACTTCTTACAGAGGCCTGAGAAAGACTGGCCAAAGTCCCCAGAGGAGCTGCCTGCCCTCTGTGAGGACGATCCAGAAGTTAAGAAGAGCACTATCACGTTCAGTACAGCCGTGATGGATCATGACAGTGATCCCATTGCCAAGCTTATCAAGCACTTCTCATCATGGGATAAGTTAAAGAAGGCTACAGCATGGATCTTGAAGTTCAAAGAAACACTTCAGAATCTAAGCCTCAAAAGAAAGGAGCTGCAGGCTGCAACCTGCACAAAGAATCCAGACTTGCCAGCATTCACGCATGTGGGAACAGATTATTTCGGGCCTATAGAGGTGAAGAGAGGGAGGAGCCTGGTCAAAAGGTACGGCGTACCCTTACGTGCCTGGTGAGCCGTGCCGTTCATCTCGAAATGGCATACTCCTTGGATACTGACTCCTGCATATCAGCACTGCGGCGGTTCATCTGCAGAAGAGGTCAAGTTAAAGAGATGGTATCAGACAACGGAACCAATTTTGTCGGAGCTGAGCGGGAGTTGCGGGAGGCACTTTCCAACCTGGACCACAGCAAGATCCAACATGCACTGCTCGATGAGGGAATCCAGTGGACATTCAATCCACCCACTGGCTCCCACCACGGAGGCGTTTGGGAGCGACTAATACGGTCTATAAAGAAAGTGCTGTACTCAGTACTCCGCCAGCAGACCCTGGATGACGAGAGTCTCCAAACCGCCCTATGTGAAACTGAGGCCATTCTCAACGACCGTCCTATTACCACCGTCTCAGATGACTAACGATCTTGAGGCTCTGACCCCGAACCATCTACTGCAGTTGAAAGGAAAACCCATTCTACCACCTGGTTTGTTTACAAAGGATGATTCGTACTGCAGAAGGAGATGGCGGCAGGTCCAGTACATGGCCGACCTCTTCTGGAGGCGATGGAAAAAGGAGTACATCCCTCTGCTTCAAGAACGTCAGAAATGGAACCAAGTAAGGAAGAACTTAGTGGATGAGTCATCACCAAGAAATTCCTGGCTCATGGGCAAGGTGGAAGAGACAATGCCTGACAGCAGAGGGCATGTACGCAAGGTAAAGGTCAAGACCAAGTACAATATCCTAGAAAGGCCCATCAGCAAACTATGCTTGCTGAAAGAAGCAGATTGACTGACATTGACTAGCCCCTACTGACTTCTTCACGCGCTTGTTTGTTTTTTCCTTTTCGAGGGCAATGCCCGAACCTTTGTTACACTGATGGACTACACCTTTTTATGGATTATACCTTTTTTGTGGATTATACCTTTTTTGTGGATTATACGCTTTTTCGTGGAACATACCCCCTTTTTGGAATATTTCGATTCCTACATGAACTATATAAAGACATGTTCAGGCTCCTGTTAACATATTTGCATAGAATAATTGTCCCTTTTTAGGATAATGGACAATTAGAGGCCGGCATGTAGGAGCCATTCTTGAGTTATTTAATCTTTGAGTTTGTATCATGCAATTATTTGAATTATGAAAATGCTTTATGGATTACGAAATATGAAAACGAAAACTGATAATTTGATTGACAAGTCATGATATTATTTACACTGATTATCTTATTGTAACTATTCTTATGATTTGAAACTATGTGCACTTTCCCTTTAAAGAGACCTACCTGAGCTATCCACCTGTGTGGTTTACCTTGATAAGGGGTGGTGGCTTGCATGGGAGATGTGGACCGGGAAAGCAAACAGTTTTTGTACCGCACGCACAGACGCACTGCACGCATGTATTAGATATACGAGTTTTGTTTGTTTTGCTTATTAGAAATAAATGATTGATTTATTGTGACAGCCAAACGGATGGATCAGAATCTTTATTATGTGCGCGTAGACTAAAGCTATCCCCGGAGTGGAAGTGGCAAATACGAAAGACAAAATTGTTTGTAAATAGCCACTATATGAGGCATAAGTTGTAAAGCGCTTTGGATCAAATCTTTCTATATAAATGCAGTCCATTTTGTAGGACGCTATGAGTGACTCAACAAGACCTTCTGATGGCAGGTGGTCATCAGTAGTTTTGAAAAAGTGAAACTGTCAGAAAATAGTAATTGCCGCTTTTAACTTCAAAATGTGAAAATATAATACTAAAATACTGCAAACAATTTAAATGTACAGTGACATCAAAGGCATAGATCAGAATTTATGCCTAACTGTGTGTCCTGCAGTCTGCCTGCATGTTGTCAGTCTGCAATGTGAGACTTGTCATTTAGGCACCAAATGACACAATCAAATTCCTTACAAAAATACATTTGTGATCCGATTCAGATGAATTCACCTGTTCCTTGAAGAGTTCACGCAGGACCTTCATGCACTCTTCTACCACCTCTTTGTCCTCCATGTCTCGGATGAAAGACACGGCGTCGCCGGTGACAACGGACATCAGGACAGACTGCTTCCCCTGCCGGTCACACCAACCAAGAGACGGTAAGACAGTAAGTAGTAGTTCATCGTTGATCTCATTATTATTTTATTACTACAGTACAGCACAATTAAAAGTCCAAAACAAAAAAACAGGCTGTACAGACACAAATCATAGAGAGGCATTAGAACAACAAATTAGAACAAACCTGTGGGTCCATGTCATAGAACACACCAAACATCCCCCTCTTGTCCGGACTGGGAGGAATGTGACCGAAGTAGTCCGCCCCTTGGATCTTGCCGTCCCAGAATTTGTACGGGAACTGGAGAGCAATCTGCACCACGGTAAAAAGAAAAAGAAAAAAAAATAAGACATTTAGTGATTATATGAACCTAGTGTTGTCAAAAATATCAAAAAATCAATACGTATCAATTCTGAATATTTAAAACGGTTTCAATACTCATTTCCCGAAATATCGATATTTAATTATTCATAAAAAAAAGAAAAGAAAAAAGAAAGGAAGTTGCATTGTTCATTTCAATACCTGTAATAGTACAGTAGTCCACACACACATGTGCATTCAGTTAAGTCGGAATATGACTGTAATACAAACAGTTTAGTTTGTCAGGTACATGCAACACAGATTACAGTGTTTACATCTGTCTGCTTGAGAAAATACCATGTTCTGCAATAAAAATGATTGAAGTGAGATGAACAGTTATTTTTAAATGTGTGATCTAAAGATAAACAAAGGGTTTTAAAAGTGTTATATTTATCTTCTCTTATAGTACCAGAGAGAAGCTGAGGAGAATCAACCAGCAACAAAAGCAACATTTATTTAAAAACAATATATATATATATATTTTTTTTTTTACATTTTAAGATTGAACCTTTTTCCCCGTGGTATCGAAAATGGTATTGAATATCGATACTTTTCAAGGTATCGTATCGAAGTTCGAAATTCCAGTATCATGACAACACTATATGAACCACATTTGAACACAACACCATACTTGATCTATTTATTACAAAAAGATTTGCACTACATCCATACCTTGTTTACATTTTTGTACCTCATTGTTTGCATTTTGTACCTCTTTTTGTACTTTACATTGTACGTTAGTTTGTATATTGTATATTTTGTCTAGTGGTTGGACTTTATTCTTTTTACAGTATGAAGCACATTCTCAGGGGGCTCATACAGAACCAAGCGTTTCACTGTAATGCACTTTATACGTGACAAATAAAAACAAAACTTGAAACATTTATTACATATTATAGAATATTCTTACTTTTACATGCCTTACCTTCTCAATGATACCTGCTCCGAGACTATGGATGGCTTTCAGCTTCCTCTCAGGAAGCGGGGGGGTGAACCGAATCGAGTTCTTCTGTAGTAAAGTTAACGGGACTGAGACGAGAACCTAAAAAGAAGGGACGACAGTTAAAAGACTAATACTACACTAATACTAATCATTCAAATATATTAAATGGACCAGGTGCATAAACAAAGATGGAGGCCTCCTGTCGTCACGTTAATTCTGTCATGCCAGCACACGGCCCACAACGCAAAACACATCCGGTATGTGGAACTAATGATTAACTGGTCCGGACTAATTCATCCCCGCCAATTCATTAATTATCTGGCATTCTGATATATTTGCCATCGGCCGATAACCGTGCCCACATGGCCGATAACCGTGCCCACATGGCCGATAACCGTATTTTCAGAATCCATCTATTTAGTTTGATACATTTGTTGATGTACTTTACGCTCTCTGGCCCATTATCAGCCATGAGTCCAGACACCACTCACCTTCTGAGCCGTCCACTGAGAACCACTGGAAGAGGTCACTTTGACAACATCACCCGAGTAGTCAATAGCCTTAACCTAAAGCGAGAAAAACAACAACACAATTCATTTTACACATAAATATGCATCTATGTATTCAACATTCTGTATAAAGAAAAAGAAGAAGGTAAAATCAGTACTACACTAGGTTGAACACTTGTACTTTGACACCAGAGACTGAACAAAAAGCATGTTGTTTTTCTGTTGTATTTTTTGTTGCTTCCCCCCCCCCCCTTTTACTTAGTAACAGGATTAGAGGGTATCTAACAAACACAATTATGATTTACTTTGGTTTTTCATTTCATTGCATTTAAAAATAAATAAATAATGAAAATTGTATTCTATACATGTATACATCATGGTTTCTTCCTTTCCTAAAATGTCTATGCGAACCCGGGGGGGCTGGGAGGGGGGTTAAGAAGCGACCTGGTCCGTCTCGCAGCCACAGGACCGCCAGATCAGAGGAAGAGACTGTCACAACTGCCAGCAGGCAGGCTACACAGTACATGACTATACTGACGGACAATCTATATACTGAAAAGACACCTTTTTATGCCACTGTGGGAATTTGTATGAACTGCTGATGTGAATGTCTCTTTCCTCTAAACTTGTTAAAAAAAAATATATATATAAAATAAATAGTTGGTCACAAAAAAAAAAGAAAAAGAAGTAGGTAAACATTTAAAAAAGATTTTTTTTTTTTAAAGGAGACTAACCGGACACTTGGTGCGGATGTCGATGCCCTCGGCCAGTTTGCGGAGAATACAGGAGTAACCTTTGGTCAGCAGGGTGTGGTCTCCTGAGAACTGGGCAAAGAACTCGTTGTGGTCCCAGGACCTCGCAGACACCTGGGAGCACAAACACACCATGACTCCTGGAAGGACGCCACATGGACCATGTTCACATGGAGGCCATTTTGCTCTTATGTCATGCTTTACTTTATTTGAATAGGGACAGTGCACATTATTCAACAGTAATGAGACAGAGTACCACCACTGTAAATATGCCAGTGTTATGCTAGTTTTCAACGGCATTCCCTAGGCAAGATGTTAAATGCTGAATAGAGAGCATTTTAGACATTTTAAGACTATAATTATAACAGTATTTGAAGATAACAGCATCGTTAACAGTGGTTAAGGCTATTAAATACACAATTTGCTATTGGCAAAGTGGGGAAAATACAGAAAAGGATGGGAGAATACAATACAGAATACAAAAGAAATAAAATACAAAATAAAATGCTGAGTCAGAACAAGGCAAGACAGGGACAATGTAACATCAGCAACATGTAGGCATGCAAACAGGCAGACAGACATACATACATACATTAAGGGCGCGTTCACACCTACCCTGTTTGGTCCACTTTAAGTGGACCATGGTCCCTTTAGATCAATAGTCCGTTTGGTTTGTACAGGTCTGAACGCAAACCGAACTATAATGAAGACCAAACAACCGAACCATGGTCCTCTTGAAAAGTTGGGACTCGGTTCGTTTCAAAGTGGACCATGGTTTGTTTGCTGTTGGTGTGAACGCAAAACGAACTTTATATAGTATCTAATCTAGAGCAAATGAGTGACAGGTGCCTAGTGGCGGCGGTCGCGCGACCCAACTTGACAGCGCCAAGTGACGGCTTGTGCGCAACCCAACTCAAATGAATGACAGGCGCGCGGACAGTCTCTCTCTTCCTCTCTTTGTCTCTAGACTGGCGCCGCGCTGCGTGCGCGAGCGGACAGTCTCTCTCTTCCTCTCTCTGTCTCTCTAGACTGGCGCCGCGCGCCGACAGTCTCTCTCTCTCTCTCTTTCTACTCTCTCTACTCTCTAGTCCAGGGGTGGCCAACCCGCGGCTCGCGAGCAGCTCTTTGCCCGTCAAAGTGCGGCTCTTCCATCCATAAAAAAGAAAAAAAATTAGAATTAATTTTTTTACTTTTTTTTTTTATGTCACTCATTCCATAAGGACGTAGAATAAACATTTTTTTTTTTTTTTTTTAAATGGTCCATTTGCATGTTCTTGGTATCTGAATCTAGGGACATATATGGATCAGTGTCAGAAATAGTGTGTCTGTTACTAGGCTTGAGTAAATTGTAATGAACCAAAGGAGAATATCAATTCTATTTAAAAAAAAATGTTTTATCTTTGACTGTGAATAACACCATGCTAAAATTTACCAGACCTGAAAAATCTAAGCAAATGAATAAAGGGAAGATGATTAAACAGAAGGTTTTGTAGATACAGTACTGAATTCTGCCATCTTTTTTATAATGTAAATTTCTCCACCATTTGTCATCATATTGCAACACCGTTTTTTGCAAGACGTTCACAGAAAGGTAGAGAAACTAACTGCGTTCTGTTTTATGGCAATAACGTTCAGGTTTGTGGGAGATAATCCCAAAAAATAAGAGAAATAAAAAAGTTTATCCAGAAGTCAGATGATTGACAGGGGCTGGTGTGAGCTGGGTAGGGTAGTTTTTCAAAATTTGAAAGCCCTGAGTCTCTTCCTTCAAAAGACAACACTCACTTTTGGATGTGCCACTTCCTCCTGTCAATATGCGCCGGTTTCCGACTCAATGCCCTGAGATTTCTATAATCTTATATTTCACTAATAACAGTTAAAATAATTGGTAAACAAACGTAATGCTGAAAATATACACTTTTACTGTATATCTCGGGCTTAAGAGGTTAACCCTGTGAGGCCCAAATTAAAAAGACATTAGCAACTTCAGAGGCCAGAGGGTGGGACATATAAACACATTTACTATCAAATAGCATTGTGAGGCTGAACAACAGGACCAATTGACTATACATGTGCTTAACACTTTAAGTGCCGGAAACGTGTTTAGGCGTCTTTCCTAGCCATGCTCAAGTTGCCTAGGACGCCGTAACTCGTCTTTGATATCAATATTTCAAAAATCTGTGATCGGAATCATATTTCCCCTCTGCAGCCTTCACACACAGTTCTGATCTCCTCTCAATCCTCTAGCGGTTCAAGAGCGCCATCTGGTGGCCGATCGGCAGATCGCCCAACAGGAAGTCATGTGGATGAAGTGGTGATCACCCATATTACTTCCGGGCACTCGCTATAGGTCCCGGGACTCGAGCTCGACACAATACATAGCGATCCGTTGCCAATAACTCGATAAACAACATGATTTGGACGTATATACTATTATACAACCTGGAAATAGATCCGGTATTTCGACATCCCATAATTGAAAACCGTCTTCTCCACGCTGATCGCCCAACGGCCCGAGGAGACTGGGGTGAGTTTTAGCGTTTATTATTACCGTGTTCGATACTAACTGCTATGATGAACATTTGACCCACATTAGATGAATGGTATAACGCTGCCCACGGAATTATAAACGCCCCCTCGCCCATCCGGTCAACATCAGATGACGTGTAGTAACTTCCAGAAGTACGTCCAGTTGGAATTTTTTATATCGCGCCGATTGCTATCAAACTGTATTTCATCATCAATATAATGCATTTGGGGCTATAGATCACGTTCAGGAGAAAGCTGCAGAAAGAGATGAAAACATACTTATACTTTAGACCATATTTTACTATGAATATGTGAATGAAAAAGTTTAACGTTGCTACACAATGAACAATACATATAGGACATTGAATGGGCCCTAATAATGGCAATCTAGCAATAGAATTTAAAAAGTTATAGCCCTGCAAAGAAGGGGAACTTCTCCATGTTAAATAGA
Organism: Notolepis coatsorum; assembly: GCF_963971535.1. Lineage (NCBI taxonomy): Eukaryota > Metazoa > Chordata > Actinopteri > Aulopiformes > Paralepididae > Notolepis > Notolepis coatsorum. The sequence continues at coordinate 21,113,043 of NC_140168.1, read as the reverse complement.
GCTGGCAACGGATGGTATATCATGAATTTAACCTCCGGCAGTTAAAGTGTTAAATGGGAACTATCTTATAAATGGCCTTTTTCAGTGTTTACCATTGTTTCTTAGCTATGTGGACTTATATTAATAGGATCTATGTCTCTAATTCTCATATTGGCGCATTCTTCCAATTCTCCTCTCACAATATTCACCCTCATTGAACTGAGTCATCTGAAAATTTGCATATCTGTGATGTCAGAGATTTCTCAGCTGCATAATAATGTGGCAGTTGGCACCAGGCCACAGTGGTTGGAGCCCAGCCTCAAAACGGCTTAAGATCTTGATAGAAAAATGCGGTTTTTGAGTACTTGATTAGAAATACAAAACAATGATTTTTTTTTTTTTTTTTTTAACCTAGGTGTTCCATAGACTCACAGGAATTGTGTAAAAGTGCCCAAATAGTGAAAGAAATAGTAAAATAGTTCCCCTTTAACATTTTTTAAATAAAATTCTTTTTTTAAATGGCTAAAAGTGATTTTGTAATTTTGCAACCGTGGGTCTCACAGGGTACTTTTAACCCTGTGAGGCCCAAATAAAAAAGACATTAGAAACTTCAGAGGCCAGAGGGTGAGACCTATAAACACATGAAGGGTGCCGTGACTGAAAAAAAAGTTGAGAAACGCTGGTATATGGTGTGGCTCTTTGTGGTACTGTACCACAGTCATTTTTGTGGCTCTGACTGGTTGGCCACCCCTGCTCTAGTCGACTTGCGCCACGCTCGTAATGACAGTATCTCTCTGCTTTATCACAAGAGACGCTGTCGGCAACTGTTTACGTTTGCGAGTGCTAGTCCAATAGATGAACGACTTGGCGACAGCATGTCCTTTGTTTACAAATTAGATCCGCACCAAACAGGGTAGTGTGAACGCAGACCAAAATCAAACAATGTATCATTTTCACATTTGGTCCACCAGAAAGTCCGGACTATCCACGGATAGTCCGGACTATCCCCAGACTTTCAGGTGTGAACACACCCTAAGTAACACAGGTTGGGATTTAAAAATGAAAAACAACAACTTATAGGGACTACTAGATCCTCCTTCAGACCTGGTCCAGTGTGCTTCCGCAGGCGTACTCCAGGTTGCTGAGGTGGAACTGAAGCACCTTCTCCTCCAACTCACTGAACTGGATACGGGACTCCTGGAGGAAGGTCTTGTACACCTCCTGCACCTTCTCTAGAGGGGGGACATATGGGCAGATAATAATAATGAATGAATGAATGAATGAATGAATGAATGAATTACTTTGATTTATATAGCACCCTTCACAGCACGAATGCACAGGGTGCTTTACACTACAGCTATAAAAAACAAAAACAAAACAGACAGCAGTTAAAAACAGTGAAACCAAATAAAATAATAGAATAAAAGAATTTAAATAAAATCATCAGTCACTAATTAAAAAACAAAACTACAGGAAGAGCGAGGACAAAAAAATAAAAAGAGTGCCTATATATATATGACCAAAGGCCTGTCTAAACATATGTGTTTTTAGTTGTTTTTTTAAAGGAGTTTTCTGAGGTCGCAGGTCCAGGAACAGGCTGTCATCCCCACCTGCCTGAAGAAGTCCACTATTATCCCTGTACCCAAAAAATCCAAGCCTGCTTGCCTCAACGACTACCGCCCTGTAGCTCTCACCTCCATAGCCATGAAGTGCTTTGAGAAGCTAGTAAAGGGCTACATCTGCTCCTCCCTCCCCATCAACATGGACCCCCTGCAATTTGCATACCGCCCCAACAGGTCCACGGAGGACGCCATAGCCCATGTGCTGCACACAGCAGCATCACACCTGGACAAGAGGCAGGGGAACTATGTGAGAATGCTATTCATCGACTACAGCTCGGCATTCAATACCATAGTCCCCTCCATACTCATAGCCAAGCTCAGGGACCTGGGCTTGAACTATGACCTCTGCCAGTGGGTCTTGGACTTCCTGACTGGCAGACCCCAGGTGGTGAGAGCAGGCAACTGCACCTCCTCATCCATCACCCTCAACATAGGGGCCCCCCAGGGCTGTGTTCTGAGTCCCCTCCTCTACTCCCTGTACACACACGACTGTGTGGCTCAGCGGAGTAGCAATACAATCATCAAATTTGCTGACGACACAGTGGTGGTGGGCCTGATCTCTGCCAACGACGAGAGGGCCTACCTGGAAGAGGTCAAGGTCCTGGCGGGATGGTGCCAGGAAAACAGCCTCTCCCTGAACGTCAGCAAAACAAAGGAGATGATTGTGGACTTGAGGAGGTCGGGGGTCAAGGACTACAGCCCCCTCAGCATCGACGGGGCACCGGTTGAGAGAGTCAACAGCTTTAAGTACCTCGGAGCCTACATATCCGAGGACTTGACATGGACCACACACATTGACAGTGTTGTGAAGAAGGCACGACAACGCCTCTACTTCCTCAGGCGCCTAAGGAAGTTCCAAGTCAGTCAGAAGATCCTTAAGAACTTCTACTCATGTACAATAGAGAGCATCTTGACCGGCAACATCACCTCCTGGTTTGGGAATAGCACTGCACAAGACCGAAGCAGACTACAAAGAGTGACACGTTCAGCCGAACGCACAATTGGAGGGGGGCTCCCCACCCTCCAGAACATTTACAACAAGCGTTGCAAGGGCAAGGCTAAGAGAATCATTAAAGACTCCAGTCACCCGAACAACTGCCTCTTTGAACTGCTGCGGTCAGGCAAGCGATACCGGAGTCTCAAGGCGAGCACAGAAAGACTCAGAAGAAGCTTCTATCCCCAGGCCATCAGGCTGCTAAACGAACAATGAACACTACACAACAACAACCACCAAACGCACATAGCACACACATCCACACGCACACACTCACTTTAAACAAACACACTGTAGCACCCACTCCACACACTTTATAGCACACACCCACTTTAAACAAACACACCGTAGCACCCACTCCCCACACTTTATATTTATTGATGAAGGATTGCACTACAACTCGTACACCTTACTGTAAATTGTACCTAAATTGTACCTCATCCCATTTCTGCTTTGCACTATATAGTACTGTACATTAGTACACTGCATAGTATTGTATATTATATGGTAACTCAGAACATTGTACATATGTCTATACCGAACACTGTGACCTCATTTTCTTCTTCTAAATTACATGCTATACTATGTTATTTGATACTATCTTGTCTAGCACAGTCTCTGGAGCGTAACAGTAAGAAGCATTTTGTATGAAAGTATTCTGTACTTCTGTATGACATTGACAACTATTAAAGAAACTGAAACTGAAACTGAAACAGGGGGAGAGCGTTCCAGAGCCTTGGTGCCGTCACCTCGAAGGCTCGATCACCCCTTGTTTTGAGCCTGGACCTGGGGACCACCAGGAGGTGCTGATCGACAGCAGCCAAGACTGTTTCATCATACGTTTCCCCACACAGATATACTTTAATAGAGGCTTTGCACAGTGTTTGTTCTTTTCCTCCAGCATGGCTGCCTGTAACCATTGGTGGTAACCACTTTCAAAAGAAAAACACCTAATGTCTGTGCTTTGGTAGAGCAGGTAAAACACTGGAAATTAAAGCACAATATTACTGCTGCTCTGTGACTTATTTACAAGATCCAGTAATAAGACACCAAATTATAAAATGTTTGTTCAGATATCAGATATTTGTCATAATAATGTTCTTTCTTCCAACATGGAGGACAAATGGGCTTCTACACATTTTGTGAAAACATCCAAGAAAGCCCACCACGGTCCATTTTCACCCCCCACTGACTCTGCGACGTACCTCCCAGGGGGGAGGGGGGGGCGTCCTGGCTCTGAGACGTACCTCCCAGGGGGGTGTCCTGGCTCTGAGACGTACCTCACAGGGGGGGTGTCCTGACTCTGAGACGTACCTCCCAGGGGGGGGGGGTCCTGGCTCTGAAACGTACATCCCAGGGGGGGGGGGGGGGGGCGTCCTGACTCTGAGACGTACCTCCCAGGGGGGGGGGTCCTGGCTCTGAGACGTACCTCCCAGGGGGGGGGGGGGGGGGGGGGGGGCGTCCTGGCTGCCTGTTGCTTCTTCCCAATCCAACAGTGCAAAAATGCTTCCGCATTCGTCACCGCAGGTACCGTAGTGGCGTGCGGTAATGCGCCTTTCATTTTCCTTCGCCCAGCGCCCAGGTGCGTGCACCGGCGGCGGCGTGCTCGCTCAGGTGCGTGCGTGCGCCGGCGTGCTCGCGAGGTGCCCGCGCATGAGATCCCGCCTTGGTTCGACACGAGCGGAGCTCATTAGATCCCAGTAACCGCCCCTTATTCAGTATCCAGAAATAGCTCAATTGGCAAGACTGCATGGCTGTGGATCCTACGGCTCGTTGCTGGCGAGTTCGATTCCCTTCAATTTCTTTTTATTTTATTTTTTTTAACGTGCATTCGGCATTCTTTCGCCGTTTCATTTCGCCGGTTAAGTTTAGGCATTGTTTCGGAGTTGGTTAAGGTTAGGCATTGTTTCGGAGTTGCTTAAGGTTAGAAGGGTTAAGTTTAGGCGCTGTTAAGGAGCTGGTTAAGGTTAGAGTTTGACTTAGATAATGGCAATATTTTTTAACGTGCGTTCATTTCGCCGGTTAAGTTTAGGCATTGTTTCGGAGTTGGTTAAGGTTAGGCATTGTTTCGGAGTTGCTTAAGGTTAGAAGGGTTAAGTTTAGGCGCTGTTAAGGAGCTGGTTAAGGTTAGAGTTTGACTTAGAGAATGGCAATAGACAGCCAGCCGAGGTTTCAAGTGATTCGTTGCAATGTACGCAGAAATGCCATAGCATTTGTCTAAGCGGGCCTGAAAAGAAAGGCGCTTTACCGTAGTGGCGTGCGGTGACGAATGCTTCCGCATTTTTGCACTGTTGGATTGGGAAGAAGCAACACGCGTCCTGGCTCTGAGACGTACCTCCCAGGGGGGGGGGGGCGTCCTGGCTCTGAGACGTACCTCCCAGGGGGGTGTCCTGGCTCTGAGACGTACCTCCCAGGGGGGGGTGTCCTGGCTCTGAGACGTGTACCTCCCAGGGGGCGTCCTGGCTCTAAGACGTACCTCCCAGGGGGGGTGTCCTGGCTCTGAGACGTACCTCCCAGGGGGGTGTCCTGACTCTAAGACGTACCTCCCAGGGGGGTGTCCTGGCTCTGAGACGTACCTCCCAGGGGGGGTGTCCTGACTCTAAGACGTACCTCCCAGGGGGGTGTCCTGGCTCTGAGACGTACCTCCCAGGGGGGGTGTCCTGACTCTAAGACGTACCTCCCAGGGGGGGGGGGTGTCCTGGCTCTGAGACGTACCTCCCAGGGGGGGTGTCCTGACTCTAAGACGTACCTCCCAGGGGGGCGTCCTGGCTCTGAGACGTACCTCCCAGGGGGGCGTCCTGGCTCTGAGACGTGTCCTTCCTCCACTCGGACACCACGTCCAGGATGGCGTTGAAGTGGAAGTCCATTCGCTTGTCGATGGCCGGGTCGGTGGCCCGTCCGCCCTCCTGGAAGAGGTCACACCGCTCCCCCAGCTTGTGCATCTTGACGCCCATCTGCGTACAAGATTAAACTGGAATAAAGTCTTTATTCATCATTGCACACATTGACAATGTAGTCTTGCAGTAACACACACAGGAACACACACATGCAATTTTGCGTCGCCGATTAAATTTCGTCTCTGGGCTTGACCCATCCCGTTGTCCTTCCCCCCCCAAGGGCAGCCGGGAGCAGAGATGGGTTGCGCGTGGGACCAATCCAAGTGGTCCTGTCCGTCTTCGTCAGGGACGGGACAGTGTTAGAGATCTGTTCTGCATGTTTTTTTTTTTTTTAACAAATGTTTTTTATTTTCCCTTTTTTAACATAAAACTAAACAAACAATACAGTAACAGTAAAAATCAATGATAAATCACAGGACAATGACAGAAATAATAATAACAATTATGACAGTCCAGTAATTAAATCAAAATAAATGTAGATTAAAAGACATAAAAATTATAAATACAATACAATACATGTGCTCTTGCTCGCTCTTTCCTTCCCCTTCCCTCCCCCTCCACCCCCCCCCCCCCCCCCAGGACCCCCTCTTGGACTATACATCCACTATTCCATTTAACATCAGAAATTACAAGTTCATATGCTTCCCTTTATCTTCTCCACCACAGCTAACCAGATTGCTATGCTGGCTTCATTAACACCTAAAATTCGTGCAGTAGATATCTCTAGATAAATCACATCGAGATAGGTAAGAACCCACACCTTCCGGCACATTTTATCCGGTTGAATCCAGCGTGACGCTATCAACCTTTTGGCAGCCGTAAGACCGGACAAAATTTGTATTTTTACATGTACAGAGGTTGATAACTGAGAAACATCATTCAACAACAATACAGAAGGCAGTATAGGTATGGTCAGAGATAAAAATTCTGATAATTGAGTGGTTACTTTTTCCCAGAATATCTTAACAGGAGGGTTCTGCATGTTTTTCCATTGGGTTTATATTCTGGAGGGGAAACCCTTGCGAGCACAGGGGGGAGAACATGCAAACTCCACACGGAAAGGGCCGGGAGATACCCCACCTGGGTACCCGGCAACCCGGCACTGCTCTCACATCATGGCCGTGGGGTTGTTCACACAGCCGTACAGAGAACTCTCACATCAGGGCCGTGGGGTTGTTCACACAGCCATACAGAGAACTCTCACATCAGGGCCGTGGGGGTGTTCACACAGCCGTACAGAGAACTCTCACATCAGGGCCGTGGGGTTGTTCACACAGCCGTACAGAGAACTCTCACATCAGGGCCGTGGGGTTGTTCACACAGCCGTACAGAGAACTCTCACATCAGGGCCGTGGGGTTGTTCACACAGCCGTACAGAGAACTCTCACATCAGGGCCGTGGGGTTGTTCACACAGCCGTACAGAGAACTCTCACATCAGGGCCGTGGGGTTGTTCACACAGCCGTACAGAGAAATCTCACATCAGGGCCGTGGGGTTGTTCACACAGCCGTACAGAGAACTCTCACATCAGGGCCGTGGGGTTGTTCACACAGACGTACAGAGAACTCTCACATCAGGGCCGTGGGGTTGTTCACACAGCCGTACAGAGAACTCTCACATCAGGGCCGTGGGGTTGTTCACACAGACGTACAGAGAACTCTCACATCAGGGCCGTGGGGTTGTTCACACAGACGTACAGAGAACTCTCACATCAGGGCCGTGGGGTTGTTCACACAGCCGTACAGAGAACTCTCACATCAGGGCCGTGGGGTTGTTCACACAGACGTACAGAGAACTCTCACATCAGGGCCGTGGGGTTGTTCACACAGCCGTACAGAGAACTCTCACATCAGGGCCGTGGGGTTGTTCACACAGCCGTACAGAGAACTAAGGCTGTCCCCGAAGCCTGTTTTTGGGATTCGAACTTTGTCAGGGTTTTTCTAACGTTCATTTTAATACAAATAATAATAATAATCATAAAAAAAAAGAATTTGTTTTAAATAAATATCCTCAAACTAAATCCTCAATTTGAATAAAGTGATTCACCTGATTAAATGAGTCTTTTTTCTTTTTATCAAATCAACTTTCTTTAATGAATATAACTCATCCGTTTAAATACTATAATATTAGTGTAGCCTAGGGCTGTCCCCGACTAAGGATTTGGATAGTCAAAGTCGACTATGATTGGCCAAAATTTGCCATTAGTCTAAAAAGTATAATATTTTGTATCATTCCATTTGGGCTGTGGGGGGGTGCTTAATGTCTGAAGGAGTCGACTGAAGGCTTCTTGTCCTCTGCAAAAGCATGCAATTGGTCCACTGATGGATACATCTTGATATTTGTCTAGTCTAGTGTGTTCATGAAATCCTCTTTCAGTGCCTCTGTGCCTGTTTTCTTAGGCAGTTAGCCTCTGGTATGCGTGCCATTAGCGTTAGCCACGCTTCTAGGCCTCTTTTCTTTTGGAAAGAATGATTAAAAAAAATTATAAATATATACATTTCTTTTTATTCGACTAAGAGGTTGGCAGTCGACTACGGCTCCTTTCGGCCGATTAGTCGACTAATAGGGGTCAGCCCTAGTGTAGCCTAATCTTTATCTGCAACTGTGAAGAAAAACCCCATTGGTTTAAACAGAATGAATAGACACATAAAATATATATATATATATATATATATATATATATATAAAAAATTTAATTTAATTTTTTTTTAATTTTTTTTAAATTCGAATGTTGATTTAGAATTCGAATGCCAACGTAACGAACGAAGGTCCGAATGTTCAAACGTTTGGGCTCAGCCCTACAGAGAACTCTCACCTGCTCACACATGAGGGCCATGGGGTTGTTCACACAGCCGTTGACGATCTGCGCTCCTCGACCCACCGTGACCCCCAGAGACGCATCGTCCCACACCCGCCCTCCGATCCTGTCCCTCGCCTCAAGCACCACCACCTGCAGAGAGTTGAAATAATGCCGCCATGGGTCGAGGGTCAGACTGCGATGGATAGGACGACAGATCGCAATAAGTACAGCTGCTCCACATGGCTTGGTTTAACCAGGGGACGTTACCTGAGTGCCAAAGTTCTGTAACTGGCGCGCAGCAGCAAGGCCCGACGCCCCGGCGCCGATGATGATCACGTTCCTCTGCAGAGACAGACAGTAGAGCAGAGAGGGTGAAACGAATGGAGAGACGTTAACGGAAACGCTCGATTCCTTTGTTAATCAAATTCCATGACCCTATATTTTGGCTAGCTGCAAATATTGTAAATATTCAGTGTATTGAAGGATATCACTGGTTTTCATATGGTTATAACATGCCTGTATGTAATGTAAATATCTATATAGATATTTATGTCTTGTTTTATTGTGTTGATTTCCTAATAAAATCAAATCAAATCAATAATAAACTCTAATGACAGACATTTCTCTGTAGCAGGGCCTGTGCAGGCCAGGAGATACGGGCAAGAGTGGTTGCTATAGTGACGAGATAGGAGCCGGCGGCCGAGGTCATCTGCAGAAGCGCTTTAACAACATTAGGCCTAACAAAATTAATAGTTGGTTTCAGGTTGGTTGTCAGTTTGGCCATGGGTAGGTAGGGAATTTATTTTATTTAATTTTTTTATTTTATTCTTTCCCACGGCGACTATGGATAGGGAATTTCTTTATTTAATTAAAATGTTCACAACAACATGGATGCATGTACTCTGCCAGCATGTTTAATATCCATAATACTAAATGTTTGACTAAGATTTCTATGAAACTTTATTAAAAAAAAAACGTTTTTTTTTTTATTTTTTTTATATATTTTTTTTTAAAAATCATAAAATATATTGGGTCGCACCTAAATCGGCAGGGTCGGTCGGCAACCTGAAACCAACTATTAATTTTGTTAGGCCTTATTCAGTAAGAGATAGCCGAGCTAGTAATGATATGTGTATATATGGGCCAGAAGCCGTTGACGGCTGTTGCTAGGGGGACGAGATGGCCAAAACAACGTAAGAGAAACATCGCGTGCGAGAGAAAGAGAGACTTTAAGACTTTAAGCGGTTAGTCTTCCGGTAGAGAAAGCCAGAAGAGTTTGGATAGTGAGCGAGACGGAGCGACACCAGGCCTCCTCCTCCTCCTGATGGGAAGGGGGAGGGGGACCTCGAAGTAGAGAGATAGCTACAGGCTAACAGACAGGCTTCGGCTAACAGGACAGGCCGCAGAACCACCAAAGCGATCGACAGAGATAATCAACTAATCTAGTTTCTTATACCATTTTGTACGAGATGCTATGTTTATGGAAATAAACATCCTTTTTGAAAAGAGACGACGATTCAAGTTACTTTCTTTTGTCCGGATGCATTAACGGGAGGAAACAGTGTGACAGCCAGTGCGTGGGAGGACAGAATTCCACCGAAGATTGCCTTAACATCAACAAATAACAGAGCGCAGACATGGCCAGGAGAAGCGATGAAGGCTGATAACGATCGCAGAGGAAGCTGTAAACACCATAATCTAACAGTATGATAAACCCCCCCCCCCCCCCCTGGTGTCCTGTGGGGCAACAGTGGCTCAGGAGGTCTGGTAATTGGGAGGTTCCCGGGTTCAATTCCCGGGCAGCGTGTTGAAGTGTCCTTGAGCAAGACACTTAACCCCTAATTGCTCCCGATGAGCAGGTCGGCACCTTGCATGGTCGCCTCCGCCGCCGGTGTGTGACTGTGTGAGTGAATGTGTGAGTGATTGTGTGAGTGATTGTGTGATTGAATGTGTGAGTGATTGTGTGATTGAATGGGTGAATGTGAGGAACAAAAATTGTAAAGTGCTTTGGATAAAAGCTCTATATAAAATGCACCATTGACCATATATATTTTTTTTTTTTATCCACTTTTTCTCCCATTTTTCTATATTTTTTTTCTCCCATCCCAATTTTTGTATCATCCAATTCAACCCTCCCCTGTCACGAACGCTGTTTCTTGCCTCCCACAAGCCGGCTGCAATGTGGACTAAGTCATACATAGCACAAGTCCCCTCCGGTACTTGAGGTAACAGCAGTCGCATCTTTTCACCTGCGCAGCTCGATCTCTCAGTGTCGAGGAGTAACGCGTGGGAGGCTCACGCTGCCCCCGACACTTCCTGATTCTACTGCGCAGGCGCACCAACCGACTTGTAGGAGTCGCTTGTTCACAACGTTCGATCCCCACCCTTCAGTTTTCCCTCCCCGTAATACGGCCAATGTGTATTACTGCGGACGACCAGCCAAACTGAAAAACAATGTGGAGAGCTGGATTCGAACATGCGAATCCTAGCGTCTCCACACTGGTGGCGAGTGCCTTGCCCACTACACCACCTAGCCGCCCCCATTGACCATCTTTCTAATGACTTCCTGTGGATGATATAAGACACTCACAGAGCAGAACCTCTTGGGCAGCACAGGCTGTTTGACGGCCAGCACCCCGGTGTTGATCAGACCCTTCCTGGTCATGAAGTGCAGCACGCGGTCCATCTCCTGCACGCAGCGGACGCGCACCAGGCCGCGGACCATGATGTGCCGAGCGCACTTCTGGGGGGTCAGCACCTCCTGAAGAAACCAAAACAAGAGAATCTTCAATTAAAAACAGATCGATATATATATATATATATATCTATATAGAGAGAAAGTAAATACCTGTACATCTTCCTGCACATTTAACTATAGGTATATCTTCCTGGACATTTACATTTCAATTTGACATTTTACTGTATATTTTAGAATGTTTTATGTTTTAGAATGTATATCTATGTATTTTTATTCATATTTTTTTTTTACTTTCGACTAACTGAATGTTCATTGTGAGCGATCTGTGGTGCTGAATTTCCCTCTGGATCAATAAAGTACTTCTATTATATATATATATTATGTGAACACGAAGATTTTTGACCTATTGCCTATCGATTCTCATTTCACTGGGAATTGTAAATAAAAAAACAGTAACAGAATAATTTCACTGGGAATCATAAATTAAAACCAGTGACAGAATACAGTACATAATATATTGGTCACTGGTTTTAATTTATGATTCCCAGTGAAATGAGAATTAATAGGCAATAGGTCAAAAGCTATCGTTATGTAAACTGTCCTCGAATGCGTCAAAGCCCTTCAAATCAAATTAAAAAAATCAAGGTGTATTTGTCACATGCTCCGTCGTACGAGTACTAGGGATGAGTACCAAATCCGGTACTTTTTTAAGGGTATCGACCGAATCACGTCGGTACTACCGAGTACCGATTCACGTGAGATCCACATTTCGGTGCCACATTTCGGTAATACATTTTTTGTAATTTAAAAAAAATAAAAATAAATTGATGACGTCAACATTTAATTTACCGCAAAACGAAACCTATGAAGTGTGCCGCATGTTCACGTGCACAATACACGCTTACCTAGGATTTGACTTAATTCAACAACAAAGTCAGGGCAATGGCAAGCCGAAAACTGTCGCAAGTGTGGTTACACTTTACAAAGCTAGATGTAAAAAAATAAAATAAAAACGAACCCCAACTAACCTTACTGTCATGCACCCGTCCTAATAAACTAACCTACACTGTAGCACTCAACACTTTTGAACATTGTTACTCAGCTGATAGAGTTGTACCCTTCCTGATGACTTTTCGTACAGAACTTGTAAGTCGCTTTGGATAAAAGCGCCAGCTAAATGACTAAATGTAAATGTAAATGTAGATGCAGATATATTATATATATATTAACACTTTGAGTGCCGGGACCCGTCTTTAGACGTCTTTGCTGGCCATGCTAAAGTTGCCGGAGGACGCGTTACGTCGTCCTTATATCAATATTTCAAAAATCTGCGATCGGATTCATATGTCCCCTCCGCTGGCCTGAGATCCACCAGCAGGACCCACTGAGCTCTCTGGCGGTTCAGGAGCGCCATCTGGTGGCCGATCGGCGCAATCGCCAAACAGGATGTTGAATAGAGGTTGTCATGACGACCGTAGTTGTTCTGAAGGATCAGATTAAACCGAATATATATATTTATATATATATATTTAATTGTATTTGTATATCCCCTGATATCCCTTGTATATTCCTTGTACAATATGCATTGAATATCCCTTCTAGTCTACTGAACATCCCATAATAGTCTCCATTCTACCATTGGACGAGACCTTGGTGCCAGGTCGCCATACCCCTCAGACCAGGTTCAATCGTACCGCTCAACATGTATGGACAAGTCCTAGTTCCGCGTAGGAATATGTCTACCGCACCACTAATGGTACTATTTGTTCATAGTGCGTATATATACTGCGCTATTAAAGTAGAGCTTTCTTTTAGTCCAATTCCTTACCCTCCAACAGAGTGACAGACGCAAAAGCCTCCCCGCGAACCACGTGTGGGCAGTAAGGCCAATTCGGCCCAGTATCGGCATTGAGACATCGTGTATATTAATATTTGAATAGTCATATTTGGCACTATATCGTCGAGTTGGACGTATTCTATTAAGCTAATAATAGTCTATTCATATGTAGTGCCTCGTGCGGTAAGAGTTCTATAGTAATCAGCACCCCCATCGTTTCGGGCATCAGCTGGACGCTTATCCAGGGTGGTTGACCCCACGTGAAGCTGCACCCGAGGAGCTCCAGGCCAAAGAGCGAGTGGACCTGTATATTGGATTATTCTACCGACGACGGCTAGCCTTCCCCGGCTTGGATTATGCTTTGAGTACTTTGATTATTCTATGGATAAAGGCCAACACTGCGGTGTGTTGGAAATACCCCCCCCGGAGAGGACGACAGGTGAGAAGACGCTCTACACGACGAGGTCGCCTCACGTCTCTCCATCGTGGACCGGAGGACGCCGGCCACAGAGAGTCCAACTGCTTTCATCTGTGGATCGAGGATCGCTGGGCACCGGGTCGCACGACTGTGGGCTCTCCCAGGATACCCTCGGCCAGACGGGATACAGCCAGACTCTACCCCCCCCCCCCTCCAGCTGTCCTACAAGCAGTCGGAACCTTCCCCTAGTGTATCCAGCTATATAATCATTCAAGTATCATTGCTATTGTTCCCTAAATATTCCAGGTTGTATATTTGCTTCCTGCGCAATCAGAGATTGGACATTCGATATTGATCTACCTACGAATACTCATTTGCCATAAAAGTGCATACTATTTCAAATCATAAATGTAATTAAGTGATCGTTGTACATACCTTTTGCTATGTATTATTATTAAAACTCAAACTTTCGATTTGGTACATTTGTGTTGGATCCGTTTCATCAGGTGGGAGTGTTTATCATAATTATTTATACCTAGTACTGGGTGGCCAGAGTCTAAAGTACAAGAGGTAGTGGTAGTAAGTATCATATCTAACCATACAGTCAGGGAATTGTACCCCTCAGTTACAATTGGTCCTTCGAGCCGGATGGTAATCAGTGTAATATTAATATAGTGTTATTAATATTAAAATGGCCTATGATGAACACTCCACGAAACGATCCTCCTAACCAACACCGCCCGCGGCGCAAACGACAGCTCCCTCAGTACCTAGAGGCTTACGCTGTCAGTCAACAACCTAGTCTTCTACCAACAGTAAACGCGGTAAAACTAGAAAGTAAAATTATGTCTAACCCTAACGACCAGGCTACCCCGACCATAGAGGCCCCTATGGGTTCTAACGTAACTGACCCAGCTCACGGTGGGGACCAGGGGGAACCAGACATGACTTTACACCCCGCCAATACCGAAGAAGTAGTGCCCGACGAGTCCCGGGAGGAAGACAACACTACCGAGAGAGAACTCGGCACGGAAGAAGATGAGGAGAGCACCGTGGAGATAGAGCTCCAAGACTCCGCACGGAGTACCCCAAGGGACGGCTCCCCTATACAACCGTCTTCTCCCAGCGAGGCAGAGAGGACACTACAGCAGGCATTCCTCGTCAGCCTGAAAGCCTCTACTGAACGCGATAGACTCCAGGGTGAACGCGATCGATTGCAGATACAGCAACGGAGCGAAGAAGAGCACATACGCCTGGAAATAAGACGCATTCAGATGGAAGAGAATATGGCAAGAGACCGGGCCGACGCCCAGCGCGCCGCCACCGGTGCCCAGAGAGAATCGGATCTCACCAAGCGCGAAGCCGAGCGCGACAGAGCACAAGCGCAACTAATAGAACAGCTGATCAGAAGGACAACACCCCCTCCCTCCACCAGAGGCTCCAGGAACTCGTCTAGACATCACTCCAGGGCGGCATCCCCTAGCCGAGTAAGCGACCCTGAACTTGACCAACAGACGAGGTTTATACCCCCCGCAGACCCCCTTCCCCAACCGGTCCAAGCGAGACCCAGCCACCGGGAAGGAGCAGCATACACTGCGGAGAGGCTAAATCAGAGACTACAAGCCCTGGATGACCTAACGGAAGACGAAGAGGAAGAGGAGGAGAACCACGCCCGACGACAGCACAGTACTCTACCGGACCAGGAGGTCCAGTACAGCCCAGGCTATACCCCCGCGGAGCTGCGCTACAGACCCCCGACGCTATTCACGGGTGAGCACGACGCACGACCCGCACCGAGGAACAGCACCTGGACCAGCGGGCCATGGTACACAGCCGGTACCAGCCCACACCAAGGAGCAGGAGGAGACTCGCCTAGGAGGCCTCTCCCCCAACGCTCGCCGATGTATCAACAATCCGCGTCATACATTGGCACACCTATGGTACCAGACTTCACCCAGGAGAACCGGGCCCAGTATACGGAGCTCCGCATGTGTTTGGAGACAATGTTGGTGGATGTCATTGATGAACGCCATAAATACGCGATACTACTGAAGCATTTAAAGGTACCCCGCGCGCACAACATAGCGCTCGCCTACGCCACTTCCACGACCCCATACACCGCAGCGCTGGTAGCGTTGGACCAGAGATATGGACGTATATGGGATTACGTGATCCAGGAGATCAGGCACATCGACCGCCTACCCCCAGCAACAGACAATCGAGCACTGGACGACCTGTCCATCAGAGTGCAGTCCCTAGTAGGGATGCTGGGAGCGCAGAGGGAAAAGGGTAGGCATGAACTATACGCCAACTCAAATGTAGAGAGGATCTTGGAGAAGCTACCGCCCGCCCGACAGGAGCGCTTTAGGCGGCAGAGAGACCACCGAGACCCTAATGGCCCCGAACCGAACCTCCTCGATCTAGCCGACTTCCTGGCGAGAGAAGTCAGCAGCTTACGGCTAGATACATTCGGACGGAGCACCCCTGGCTCCAGAGAAGGAACCAGGAGACTAAATGATGGAAGAAGATCGGTGACTGTCATGCACCAATCGGAGTCAGTGCCAAGCAGTAGGAGCCACAGTACCCCCTCAAGAAAGGAGAAGTGGAAGATAGTGTGCCCCTACTGTGAGAAAGAACACTGGCTGTCACAATGTGACTCATTCCCCAAGATGAATGCGGAGGAAGCGAGTCAATGGATAAAGTCCAACAGACGCTGTTTTCGCTGTGCGCGATCACACATGGCAGCCGAATGCCGCTTAAAGAAAAAGTGCAGTCGGTGCGATGGAGCCCATCTGGACATACTCCACGACAGTAACAGACGGCGGCCTCCACCCGCACCATCAAGCAGCAAAGCAAGCGTCATGTACATCGACCCCGCCAGCAGCAGCGGAGCCAGAGTGCTCTTAAAGGTAGTCCGTGTGACATTGAGCTACCAGAATCAAGTCATGGACACTTACGCCGTCCTTGATGACGGGTCAGAGAAGACCCTTCTGCTCGCGTCCGCTGCGGCCCAGCTAGGGCTGCGGGGGAGCGAAAACCAAATGACAATTCGGACAATAAGAAGAGATTTGAAAACGATAAAGGGCGAGAATGTCTCATTCTCTATCGCAGCAAGCGGCCAGCCCGAGCGACGGTACAGGATTACAGACGCTTTCACCAGCCAAGAAATAGGACTCTCGCGGTACACATACCCCGTAGCCAAGCTGATGGAGAAATATGTACATCTACGCAAGCTACCGATCCCACTCATAGACGGTGCTACCCCGACACTGTTGATAGGCTCCGACCATGCAGACCTCATTGTCCCCATAGACCGGGTTCATACCGGACCCAGAGGCTGTCCTGCAGCAGTCGAGACCCGCCTAGGATGGACTCTCCAAGGCCCACTCGCCAAATCTCTCAACCGAACCACAGCCACTAGCTGTCTCCACTCCCGAGTCACAGAGGGAGACACCGCACTCCTGCAGCATGTAGAGAGGCTATGGACCTTAGAGCAAATGCCCTTTAAGAACGAAAAGAAAGACATTCGCTCTAAAGACGACATCTACGCCATTAACCTCCTCGAGACGGGAACAAAGAGAGTCCCAGTCAGCGGCGTGTTGAGATACGCCACGCCACTCCTGCGGCGGGAAGGGATGCCTACCTTTCACGCAAAGAAAGACGCCACAGAGCGGTACCTACTAAACACAGAGCGGCGCTTAGCCAAGGACCCCGCCCAAGAAAGTGTATACCGCGCTGAGATTGAGAAGCTCATCACAGCGGGACACGTCACAAAGATTGACATTAAAGAGGCCGACCAGACGACTGAATCGTGGTACGTGCCCCACCACAAGGTTCATCACAACGGCAAAGACCGCATCGTGTTTAACTGCAGCTACCAGATCGGATCCCAAAATCTGAATAAAGAGCTATTGCCCGGTCCTACACTCGGCCCCTCCCTACTAGGCGTACTACTCCGCTTCCGCCAGGACAAGGTGGCTATCAGCGGGGATATCAAAGGGATGTTCCTGCAGGTGAGATTAGTAGAGGAGGACAAGCCCCTGTTGCGGTTCCTATGGAGAGAGAGGCCAGGAGATGAGCACCCAGCCATCTACCAATGGGAAGTCCTCCCTTTCGGAACTACATGCAGCCCATGCTGTGCTACATTTGCACTACAGAGACATGTCGCAGAGGACCCAGCAGCGGACGAAGAGGTCCGACACAGTGTGAAGAACAGCTTCTACGTAGATAACTGTCTACAAAGCGTTTCGACCCAGGAAGAAGCCGAGGCTCTCCTACTTAAACTCCGCGCCTCTCTGATCAAAGGCGGCTTTGATCTCAGGCAGTGGGCCAGCAGCGATCCGCACGTACTGCGCAGCCTCTCCTCCGAGGACAAGGCAGCGAGCAGCGAGACCTGGATGGCCACAATCCCAGGAGAAGCCCAAGAGATGACACTAGGACTAGTGTGGCGCTTCAAAACAGATTCGCTCCACTATAGACACAAACCCCTGACCACGGAGCAGGGAAGGTCGACGGCAATACCGACCACCAGACGGAGTGTGTACAGAACACTCGCCCGACAATATGACCCGTTAGGATGTATACTACCGTACACCACCAGGGCAAAGATGATTGTACGAGCATTGTGGGACAAGGACCAGGGCTGGGACGACCCAATTCCCGCACACCTTGCATCCACCTGGAGAGAGTGGGAGATGGAACTCCACTCACTCCCAGGCGTTAATATACGCCGAAGCTACTTCCCACCCACGGTGAGGCCAGAGACATGTAAAATGGATCTACACGTCTTCAGTGACGCCTCCGAGGTCGCCTACGGATCAGTAGCCTACTTGCGGGCCCAAGAAGAGGGGGGAGAGATCTACACAGCATTCATCCTCGCCCGCTCGAGAATAGCCCCACGCAAGCAACAGTCTATCCCACGTCTAGAGCTCTGCGCAGCCCTCGCAGGAGCGCATCTAGCCACGCTCATCCAACGTGAGCTCACCATTCCGGTGCATAGAACAATCCTGTGGTCAGATTCCACGACAGTACTCGCCTGGATCAAATCGGATTCATGCAAATACAAAGTCTTCGTGGGAGTCAGAGTCACTGAGATTCAAGAGTTAACCGGAGAGTTAACCGGAGAAGCAAACTGGCGCTATGTTGATACAAAACACAACCCAGCTGACGTCATCACCCGGGGAATGTCCCTAGATGACTTAACCCGTCATAACATCTACAGTGACGGACCAGCATTCCTCAAGCTCCCGGAAGGAGATTGGCCCACGCCCACCCCGAGGGAAGCAAGTGACGAGGAGGCTGAGAATAAGAAACCCATGTTCTGTGGATTGAGCACTGTTGTCTCCGCAGACCCCAACATAGACGATTGCATTACCATAGAGAGTGCGCAGCAACGGACATTCCTGCGGCACCACCCAGAGATTAAGTCCCCCGCTGATATGTCAGCAGCTGACTACGAGGAAGCAGAACTGCTTCTACTGCAACGAGCCCAGAGAGACTCGTTCCCCGATGAACTAGACTGTCTACAGGGAGGAAAGCCCGTCCCATCAGACAGCAGATTGATTCATCTGGCCCCCGAGAGTGACACACATACCCTCATCAGAGTGGGTGGTCGCCTGCGGAGAGCCCCCAATTTACCGGATGACATTAAGTACCCGATCGTATTGAACAGCCGACACAAGGTCACAGAGCTGATTATAAAGAAATACGACGAGGATGTACACCACGCAGGAGCAGAGAGAGTCTTCGCGGAAATCAGACGTCGTTACTGGATACTTCAAGGAAGAGAGGCGGTGCGACGCTTCCAGCGAACCTGTCTAGACTGCCGAAAGTGCCGCGCGCAGCCCAGCATACCACGGATGGCTGACCTACCTCCATGTCGCCTCCGACTCGGCGACAAGCCATTCCACTCAACAGGCATGGACTGTTTTGGCCCGCTGCACATAAAGAAAGGAAGAGGCACCGAGAAGCGGTGGGGTATTGTATTCAAATGCATGACCACCAGAGCGATACATATCGAGCTCCTTCCGACCATGAGCGCAGACTCATTCCTTATGGCCTTCCGAAGATTCACATCACGGAAAGGAAAACCGTCTACATTATTGTCCGATCACGGGACAAACTTCAAAGGCGGAGAAAGAGAGCTGAGGGAGAGCTTCCAAGCTATGGGCCCAGAACTTAAGACCCACCTCGCTCCAGCCCAGATTGACTTCCAATTCAACCCCCCAAACGCACCCCACTTCGGTGGAACTTGGGAACGAGAAGTACGTTCTATAAAGACAGCCCTGTACGCAGTACTTGGGGCCCAGACTGTGGCGGAAGAAGTCCTAATGACAGTCCTCACGGAGATTGAGGGAGTATTGAACTCAAAGCCCCTCGGTTACGTCTCCAGTGATGTAGCAGATGTCGACCCAGTCACCCCCAACACCCTCCTGATGGGGCGGCTAGATCCCGCGTTACCCCAGACAATGTACCGGCCTGAAGAAGCGAACGGCCGACGAATGTGGAGGTACAGCCAAGTATTAGCCGACAAGTTTTGGAGCAGTTTCCTACTGCACTACCTACCGTCTCTACAGACCCGCCAGAAGTGGGTAAAAGAGAGAGACAATTTGACGGAAGGAACAGTCGTCATGATTATTGACCAGTCACTACCCAGAGCTATGTGGCCGGCTGGCCGCGTAAGCAAAGTGATCACCGGGGCCGATGGCAAGGTCCGAGCAGCTGAAGTACTCGTCCAGGGGCGCATTTACACCCGTCCTGTGGCGAGGCTCATAGAACTGCCCCGACTCCCAGACACAATCGATGATGACCATGACCCTATGACTTTGTGAGTTGACTGACCCTTACAGCGAACCCTTGAGTGGTAGACAGTGCGGTTAATCTGTCTCTGCTTAACTAATTGGGTTGGGACCAATTAGGGGGCGGCTGTTCTGAAGGATCAGATTAAACCGAATATATATATTTATTTATATATATATATTTAATTGTATTTGTATATCCCCTGATATCCCTTGTATATTCCTTGTACAATATGCATTGAATATCCCTTCTAGTCTACTGAACATCCCATAATAGTCTCCATTCTACCATTGGACGAGACCTTGGTGCCAGGTCGCCATACCCCTCAGACCAGGTTCAATCGTACCGCTCAACATGTATGGACAAGTCCTAGTTCCGCGTAGGAATATGTCTACCGCACCACTAATGGTACTATTTGTTCATAGTGCGTATATATACTGCGCTATTAAAGTAGAGCTTTCTTTTAGTCCAATTCCTTACCCTCCAACAGAGTGACGGACGCAAAAGCCTCCCCGCGAACCACGTGTGGGCAGTAAGGCCAATTCGGCCCAGTATCGGCATTGAGACATCGTGTATATTAATATTTGAATAGTCATATTTGGCACTATATCGTCGAGTTGGACGTATTCTATTAAGCTAATAATAGTCTATTCATATGTAGTGCCTCGTGCGGTAAGAGTTCTATAGTAATCAGCACCCCCATCGTTTCGGGCATCAGCTGGACGCTTATCCAGGGTGGTTGACCCCACGTGAAGCTGCACCCGAGGAGCTCCAGGCCAAAGAGCGAGTGGACCTGTATATTGGATTATTCTACCGACGACGGCTAGCCTTCCCCGGCTTGGATTATGCTTTGAGTACTTTGATTATTCTATGGATAAAGGCCAACACTGCGGTGTGTTGGAAATACCCCCCCCCGGAGAGGACGACAGGTGAGAAGACGCTCTACACGACGAGGTCGCCTCACGTCTCTCCATCGTGGACCGGAGGACGCCGGCCACAGAGAGTCCAACTGCTTTCATCTGTGGATCGAGGATCGCTGGGCACCGGGTCGCACGACTGTGGGCTCTCCCAGGATACCCTCGGCCAGACGGGATACAGCCAGACTCTACCCCCCCCCCCCTCCAGCTGTCCTACAAGCAGTCGGAACCTTCCCCTAGTGTATCCAGCTATATAATCATTCAAGTATCATTGCTATTGTTCCCTAAATATTCCAGGTTGTATATTTGCTTCCTGCGCAATCAGAGATTGGACATTCGATATTGATCTACCTACGAATACTCATTTGCCATAAAAGTGCATACTATTTCAAATACTACGGCACGGTGGTGTAGTGGTTAACACTGTCGCCTCACAGCAAGAAGGTCCAGGGTTCGATTCCCGCTTGGGGACCAGGTTTCCATGATGCCAGTTACCCAGGTGGGGTATCTCCCAGGCCTTTCTGTGTGGAGTTTGCATGTTCTCCCCATGCTCGCAAGGGTTTCCCCCCCCCGATAAGATAAACCCAATGGAAAAACATGCACAACAATAGATCGCTAACGCTGTGGCGTCCTTGACGAAGACGGACAGGAGCACTTGGATTGGTCCCCTGGCGCGGCTCACGTTGACGCCTGTCTGCTCCCGGCTGCCCTTGGGGGGGAAGGACGACGGGATGGGTTAATCGCAGATACGAATTGCATGCATGCATCGCATGTGTGCCGATTGATGACCTCGGAGCAGGTCCTAAATTATTAAATTATTATTATTATATCATAAATGTAATTAAGTGATCGTTGTACATACCTTTTGCTATGTATTATTATTAAAACTCAAACTTTCGATTTGGTACATTTGTGTTGGATCCGTTTCATCAGGTGGGAGTGTTTATCATAATTATTTATACCTAGTACTGGGTGGCCAGAGTCTAAAGTACAAGAGGTAGTGGTAGTAAGTATCATATCTAACCATACAGTCAGGGAATTGTACCCCTCAGTTACAGTAGTACTTCCGGGCGCTCGCTATAGGTCATGGGACTCTGGCTCGTCACGCTACACGGTGATCGATTGGCAATAACTCGATAAACAACATGATTTGGACGTATATACCATTATACAAGCTGGAGATGGACCGGGTACAAATATATCCCATAATGATAAGATTTCTACTCGACGATGATCGCCCAACGGCGCGCGGAGACTGGGGTGAGTTTCAGCGTGTAACGTTACCGTCTTCGATACTAACTGCTATTATCAACATTTGACCCACATTAGATGATTGGTATAACGCTGCCCACGGAATTATAAACGCCCCCTCGCCCATCCGGTCAACATCAGATGACGTGTAGTAACTTCTAGAAGTACGTCTAGTTGGAATTTTTTATATCGCGCTGATTGCCATCAAACTGTATTTCATCATCAATATAATGCATTTGGGGCTATATATCACGTTCTGGAGAAAGCTGCAGAAAGAGATGAAAACATACTTATACATTAGACCATACTTTACTATGAATATGTGAATGAAAAAGTTTAACGTTGCTACACAATGAACAATACATATAGGACTTTGAATGGGCCCTAATAATGGCAATGTAGCAATAGAATTTAAAAAGTTATAGCCCTGCAAAGAAGGGGACTTTCTCCATAGACAAATAGCGCTGGCAATCTATGGTATATCATGAATTTAACCTTAGGCAGCCAAAGTGTTAACAAATTGTTCTAAATAAATAATGATAATAAATAATTTGAAGTTTGGACAAATAAAAAAAAGATTTACAACTGAGGTAGGTAGGTAGGTAGATACAATTTTTAGAGACTAAAGTACCGGAAAAGGGTACCGTTGTGTACCGGTATCGGTTCAAACGTGAACGAGTACACAATGTGCATGGAAGTCCTTATGGTGACGCCTGTGTTGTACCGTGCAGTCCCTGTGCCAGGAGGCCAGGATGAGGTTACGCAGGGCCAGGTACATGGTGGGGTCGCGGGAGAACTCCGGGAACTCGTACAGCTCGTCCAGCTCCATCATGTCGGGCCTCACGCACAGGGCCTTCCCACACTCGTTAGGCTGGTAGAAGGGCTGGAAGTACGGACATAGCCCTGGAACTGAGGGGGGGGGGGGGGGGGTGATCACATACAAATACACATTTTATACAGTGTTTGAAATTGCACAAGACTGCAGAGCTGTGTGTATGTTTGAAATACAACCTATTGATATGATAGTGATTGTGAAAATGTGCCTGGAAGTATGATTGGATGGGCAGACTCCATGTTCCGTCAGTGAAGGGTGTAACAAAATAGTTAAATAATCTTTTTTCTTTTTTTTTAAGATTTTATTTATATTTTCAGCTTTTTTGGTCAACGCAGGACCTTTTGGCCACGCAGGACCGACAGCGGCCACGCAGGACAGATAGAGGAGAGGGTGAAACGGGAGGAGAAGAGGGGAAGACATGCGGCACATGGCCACCGGGTCGGGGAATCGAACCCGGGGCGACCGCGGTTTGCTGTGGTGTGCTACTGGAGCGCCAAATATATATATTTTTTTATATAATTTGGAAAATAATTCAGGGGGGTGGATGGAGGGTGGGTTCTTCTCAGTGGATTATTTATTTATTAAAAGTGAACTACATTTTTTTATGTAATTTTGCTACAATAAATAAAGAAAATGTGATCACAAAAAAAACGTGTGACGTGTTAAACGTGTACCGTAAGTGGCACAGATGCCTCGCCGCGGGTAGCGCCGCTAGTGCCGAAAGCCATGGCAAGACCTATGTGCGGCTGACCAAAAAATCTAACTGTGTGTCGGGCAACGCAGACAACGTCTAGGTACGATGGCCAGCCGACACAGAAGCATTAGCTTGGCCTGGACGGCACGATGGTGTTAACACTGTCGCCTCACAGCTAGAAGGTCCTGGGTTCGATTCCCACTGGGGGACCAGGTTGCCGCGTTGCCAGGTACCCAGGTGGGGTATTTCCTGGGCCTTTCTGTGTGGAGTTGGCATGTTCTCCCCCCGTGCTTTCCCCTCCAAAAAGAGATAAACCCAATGGGAAAACATGCTGAACAGATCGCTAACACTGACGTCCCTAGAAGACGGACAGGAGCACTTGTGATTGGTCCCCGGGCGCGGCCTACGCCGGAGCCCATGTCTGCTCCCGGCTGCCCTTGGGGGGGGGGGAAGGACAACGGGATGGTAAAAGTGCAGAGAGACATTTAATCTGCAACTCAGTGCATGTGTGTGTGTGTGTTCCTATGTGTCGCCCATCTCGCATGTGTGTGTGTTAATCTGCATGACAATTAAAGACTTTTTCTTTATACGTGCGATCAACACCACACACAGTCAGACATTCAATTAAATGCAATTCAATTCAAAAAACTTTATTAGTCCCGCAAGGGGCACTTTAGAGCATGATACAGGCATGACATAGACTCACTTTGAGGCTGGACGGCTCGGCCGGGATCTGCCCTCAGCTCCACCAGAGACTGGCTGCTGGGGCAACCGGAGGGACTCATGCCGACACAGTCAGGGTAGTAGGCGGCGAGGAACGGGTTGGCCGGACTGTCTTTAAACAGCGGTGGCAAGATCAGCATGGAGTGCCACCAGCTGTCAATCACCTCCGCCACTCTCTGGGCGGGACATACAACAGGGTTCCCACAGTGCAAAATGAAATTCAAGGACGTTCAAGTACTTTTCCAAGCACTATTTTCCATTATAAAAGGGCATTTAAAAGGATACAATTCACTTTTAAATGCGTTTTTTGTTTTTGGAAAAAAAAAGTCTGATCCAATATGTATGGCTTAAAACCAATTTCCGACAATTAGTTACACTTTAAATTAAAAACGATTATTTCTTGACTCAGAAATGTTTTATCATGGATGAACAACACTTTCAATGCGAATGGTTGGTTTGAATTTCAAGGACTTTTGAAGCACCTTGTTAAAGAAATTGGCTGTTTTCAAGGAATTCCAGGCATTGACTTTTTTTTAATCAAAAATCAAGCACTTTAAGCACTTCAAGGACCTTGTGCGAACCCCGATACAAATACATACAACGCAGAGCATGAGCGTCAGAGCAATATTTTGCAGAGTTATGGATACATTATCATCAGCTAAAATGGCCAGAGGTGCAGATATTGATGACAAAAGGATAGTGGAATCAGATGCCGACTTCTTTAGCTTATACCGTTAACTCACCAAGTCCTCTGGTTGGGAGCACTGGTCCGGTCCTTCACTCTGTGGGTACAAAGACATTATGACAAACACAAAACTGTCTTTTGATGAATAGCGGGTTGATTTTCTTTTCTTTTTAACCTCGCCTATGCACCTGTATAATTCTACATTATGCACTCCAAATCTGAACCTAGTGACCGATTGGTTTGCAGATACTTCACTCAGACTCGCCGACTGAAGGGGCGGGACACACACACACACAACAGGGGCGAGGTAGAGCAGTCATCTGGTAATCCGGAGGTTCCCGGTTCGGTTCAACTCCCGGGCAGCGTGTCGAAGTGTCCTTGAGCAAGACACTTAACCCCTAACTGCTGCAGGTTGGCACCCTGCATGGTTGCCTCCACCGTCGGTGTGTGAATGTGTGAGTGAATGGGTAAAATGTGAGGAACAAATTGTAAAGCGCTTTGGATACAAGTGCTATATACGTAAATGCACCATTTACCACAGTGAGAAGTTCTACGCGACTGCTCTGGCACACCAGAATCTTTAACCACAATCTTTAACCACAATCTTTAACATCCTAACGCACAGCGGGTCGTATACGACCCGTTTCGCACTTGCACACATGTTGGGGGCACTTTGCCCTAGTCTGCCGGCTCGGGGCTGCATTTCTCGCTGATCATGTAATATACCGTTCGAACGTTTAATTTGCCGCCTTTCGAACGCCACCTCACTCGACCAATTGCGTGCCTCGGTTCTCGAGTTACATGACAATATGTCAGGCGAGCGTCTTTTTACAGGCCGCGCGTCAAATAACCACGTCTGACTGTATACGCTCTAGATCTGACCAATAACTGCTGATGGCGAAAATGATTGGTCAGCGGTATAGCCAACGAGCGTCCACTTCCAACGATACCCCACGTGGTGGGGGGGGGGGGGGGGGGTGTGAGTGGGGGTAGTAGGTGAAAGTTGGCAAAAAAAAATTGTGACTGAAGCTTCAGAACGCACAGAGGTGGATAGCCATTTTGGATTTCCACACTTCTTTTTTTGGTACACGGTTTACTAAAACCTTTATCAAGCACTCATTTTTGAATGGATTTTTATAAAATTTGGACCTGTACTACATAAGACTTCAGGATAGGGCTGGGCGATATGACGATATTATATAAATATCGGGTACAGTTCATTAACGATACACTTTTTCAACGTATCGTGGATATCGTGATGTTTTGCCCAAGAGGATTGTGTCGCGTCAATCTGTCCACACGTTACTCGTTCATATCTCAGCCCGTGCTGAAATATGCCCATTCCGCGGTCTGTTAATAAAGTTTTCAATCAGACAGATGTATGGAAAGGCTTTTATTATAACATTCGTTGTAGTAAAATCATTATGCCTCATTTAGTCATCCTGTGGAGCACTGGTCTCCTACTCGACGGCCGCGGGGAGCTAACGTTAGTAGCTTTGTTGTTGTTCAGCACACAGGACATTCAGGAAGTCAAAACTAATAGCGCTTGCCGATTGGTGCTAAGAACAGCAGGGCGGGTGCAAGCGGTGTGACGTCATTGGCAGACTCGACTGTCAATCAAAATGATTATGTTTCCGTCAGAATTAATGAATGAAAACTGTATTAAAAGGTTGCAGAATGGGTACAATACAGTACAGGAGGATGAAGACCAGAAAAAGACTTTCGGCTTTTTTACACAAGGGTCCTCCATTTTCAATTCATCAAAACATTTAGAGACATACATATATACAGTAGTTTCATAAAAATGCTAAAATGCTATTGATTGATTGATTTAAAACTTTATTAACACATTGCAGAATGGGTACAGTACAGCTCAATACATACAATTGTTAAGGGGATGCAGACCAGAGAAAGACTTTAGTCTTGTTTACATCCGGGTCCCCCATTTTCAATTCATCATATTTCATATCTAAATCATATAATATCTCATATGCAATATATAATCTAATAATCTAAATCTAATATATAATATAAAAATGCTAAATGCATGGGTATTTTATTTTGTCTTTAATGTTAGCTTGCAAACTCAAATACTGTCTTGGTAAGCCTCATAATGAATTGTTTGGGGTAAAAAAGAAAAACATTGTGATGTGTATCGTGTATCGCCGAAAGGTCAGAAAATATCGTGATATCATATTTAGGCCATATCGCCCAGCCCTACTTCAGGATATGGAACCGCAGTGTTTTCCAGCTCATACCTCTAAAAACAGGAATCTGGCAACCACTAAATAGAAATGAGTACACAAGTTCAAGTTCAAACCTCTGTTACTCTATTTCATTAGCACTAAAAGTGATTCTCCTTTTTTGCTTTAGTAACTTCAGAATGTTACCTTTTAAAAGAGACCAGGCTCATGCAGGTGCTATAAGTATAAAGTATAAAGCTAACCTTTGCAAAAGAAATGTATGCAGTCCTCAAAAACAAAAACTGATCTTTTCGGCCCACCTGTTAAGAGGTTAACCACAATCTTTACCACAGTCTTTACCCTGTTTGAATCCCAGTGAAAAGGTTAGTTCACCTTGATGTTGTTGAACTTCATGCCACAGCGGTAGGTCGCAGCGAGGGAAGCAGTGAGCTGGATCTCCTTGGTCAGCTGCCGCCATTTTATACAGTCCGGCTTCGTGCACTGAACCTGTAGAGCACAGAGGTTACAAACAACACACTGAACCTGTAGAGCACAGAGGTTACAAACAACACACTGAACCTGTAGAGCACAGAGGTTACAAACAACACACTGAACCTGTAGAGCACAGAGGTTACAAACAACACACTGAACCTGTAGAGCACAGAGGTTCCAAACAACACACTGAACCTGTAGAGCACAGAGGTTACAAACAACACACTGAACCTGTAGAGCACAGAGGTTACAAACAACACACTGAACCTGTAGAGCACAGAGGTTACAAACAACACACTGAACCTGTAGAGCACAGAGGTTACAAACAACACACTGAACCTGTAGAGCACAGAGGTTACAAACAACACACTGAACCTGTAGAGCACAGAGGTTACAAACAACACCTCCTCTGGAGACAGATACTGTTCAAGTTCAAGTTCTTTATTGTCAAATACACAACAATACAGGGGCATTGCAGGTAATTATTTTGTAATGAGAATCAAATCCAGCGGTTCTTGTGAGATGGCCAGCTGTATGTAGGCAAGAAGGTAATTATTCATTTCAAACAATCAGATTCAGTTATTGTAGTAGTAGTAGTAGTTGTTGTAGTCGATTATTTTCTAAGGACCCCATTGTCATATCAAGGCTAACCCCAAGGTTGGGAAAGCCTTATTTTGAACCAAAGAAAAAAAAATAAACATGACTTAAAAAAGTGTCGACTGTTGGGCTTACCCAGTATGGTAGCTGCTGATCTGCCATGAAGGCCTTCAGACTAGGCTCACTCTTCCCATTACTAGTCCACACCTTCTTCCAGGAGGCGTAGGTCTCATACCCGTCTTTGTGACTGCCAGGAGAACAGGAATCAAATGGTTAGCGTTAGTGATGCACGATATATCGGCCGTCGATATTATATCGGCCGATTTGGGAGTTTTTTTTTTACATGTTTTGGCCTTAAATAGTTTCAAAATATCAGTCATTTTTGAAAATAGGTTACAAAAGTAAAAAGAAAATGCGTTTTGGAAAATAGCTCTTTATTTGATTACCGGTATCATAAAAAAGTGTTTTCTATACAGAGATATCGACATCGGTAAATATAAATATCGGTATCGGCCAGAACAGCAATATTAATATCGGTTATCGGTATCGGCCACAATTTTCACATCGGTGCATCACTAGCATTACAGACCCTAATGGATGTGTTCGTATGGGAGAAACAAAATATTTAGATTCACACGTATTTCACAAGATATCTTTACCTTCTGTAGTAGTGGTCAAAACACTCGTTGCAGAAGTGTTCCCCACAGGACAGATGGTACCAGCGAGATGTGTATCCATTTTTGGCACACCTAGGAGATAAATAGATAAATGTATTCATGATGGGAGAGTTAGCAGAGAGTCTGATCTGGGATCGGTTTCAGCAAAGCCCTACTATGCACTCATACAGTTCTATGCATTCACAACCGGTACCTGCCCGTGTTACCAAATGGGTAGAGGGATTGACACTCCCGAGCATGGCACAAACATTACCAGGGTTAGGGGTTTGATTCCCAAATACGGCGTGCAGTAATTTCACCGCAAAGTGCTTTGAGTAGTACAGTGGGGCGACAGTGGCTCAGGAGGTAGAGCGGTCGTCTGGTTATCGGAAGGTTCCCGGTTCGATTCCTGCTCCTCCCAGGCAGCGGGTTAAAGTGTCCTTGAGCGAGACACTTAACCCCTAACTGCTCATCAGGAACAGGTTGGCACCTTGCATGGTGGCCTCTGCCGTCGGTGTGTGAATGTGTGAGTGAATGGGTGAATGTGAGGAACAAAATTGTAAAGTGCAAAAAAAAAAAAAAAAAAGCCCTATAATAAATAAATAAATGCACCATTTCATACTAGTAGTGCTATATAAATGCACCATTTAATCAAATAAATTTGATTTGATTTACCATTTAGTACTAGTAGTGCTTAGCATAAGGGCAGGGAGACGGCATTTCAGTGGACCATAGAACTGGACAAGTTAAACAGCACTCCTGTCCTAAGATACTCGTACGTACGGCCCCTGGGTCAACTGGATTTCTGCGAGAACAGGAAACGTGATACCTATCGGACGCGCTGGCGAAGCACACGGGGTACGTGGCAGAACATCCGGCTTTCTCACATTTCCTGTACTTCTTCTCCGACTGGTCTTCTTCTTCCTCAGTCTCGGCG
The DNA here is from genome assembly GCF_963971535.1 of Notolepis coatsorum. Lineage (NCBI taxonomy): Eukaryota > Metazoa > Chordata > Actinopteri > Aulopiformes > Paralepididae > Notolepis > Notolepis coatsorum. The sequence continues at coordinate 21,083,030 of NC_140168.1, read as the reverse complement.
GCTTTCCTTTTCGCCTGGGACCCAGAGGGAGACGCCGTTAGATCCCCCCTGCCCCAGATAAGCCACAACAACAGAGCAGCACATGACATGTACATGATGTTGCACAAGGTTGTAGTTCACCTGTCCAGGTGGAGGGTTGTTGGTGCGCTTCACTCGGACGTTGACTTGCCTCCCGGAGGAGCGGACGGACTGGCCGTCTCCTGGGGACTCGGCCGCACTCCTCTTCTTGCCCCTCCGAGCACTGGAGGAGTTCCCAGTATAATCTAGAAGTTGATCACAACATACTGTTCTTAAGATTGAGAGTGTTGTTTTAGTAGTAGCCCTCGGGCCTTCCTGCCATATGTTGCACACTTCCATCTCATTTTAGACATGCACAAATAATAAAAGAAATAAGATGGTGGGTAATGCAATGCAGGCTTTTAAATGGGTCTTTGGTGGGGTCATTTCAGAGAGACAGCATTTCAGACAGACAGCAGAGTACAAGACAAGTATTTCCCATCTACCATTAAACATTACAATTGTTAAACTAGCTAAAAGGGCCAGGGGTGAAATAACTAATTAATTTAGCGTAGCTAACGTTTAATAGCTAAATGAGATAGTAGCAGTTTATTATTGCCCACTTCTTGACCAGTCAGCCAAACAATGTCAGACAGATAGAGCAGATTATGGAAAACAGTAGCAGCATGCAATGAAAAAACAAACCTGCGTCCGTCAGCATAGCTGACTGGGTTCTCTCTTTGCGACTCAGGATGTACGTTATTTCGTAATAATTTAAAGGGAGATATTTGTGTATACTATAGTCGCCCCTTTTGTTGTTGTTGGGTAAATCAATGCGATCTTGTCGCCAGAAGACCACTTCCGGTTTTGGAGAGGAAATAGGCGTTTCGTTTCTGATTAATTCTGACGTCCACTGCTCTCCGTACACTACTGTATTAGATCACCATAGTAACGGAGACGCGTTTGCAGTTGTCCAACACGTCGCAGGGGCAAAGGGAAGATTGGACTTGGACCGTCTAGTTGCAATGATTTGTAATGTACGTTTGCGCCTTTTTAATGAACGTTATTATCTGTTTTATCAGCAACCCCTGAATTCATTGACGTAGAAATTATAATTCCTTTAAAAGACAAGACAAACATTTTGCAATGCTTGCGTCTGAGGCTGCCACAACAAAAAGTTATTTGACAGCTGCAAAAGGATCCAAAGTTGTGCGACGAAGAAAACCTGAGATACCTGTGATCAGGCAAACAGCACCAAACAAGGATCATCACATCCGTGGGGTAAAACAAACCTCTGCCTTTACCATTGCTGTTTGTTTGGGATGTTTTATTTTTGTTGTCCTTAGCTGCTGTTGTGTTTCTTGTAACGGATACATAACATCAACGACTAACGACTAGCCTGTAGTATGTTAAAGGAAAATACCAGTATTTTTGTTGTCATATTCTTACTATGTACCACTGTGTTATTTTTTTTCATAATCTTTAAAATGTTGATGGTAATTGGCTTACAGTGTGTCTTAACACCAAATAAACCCATGAAAGTCACCACATTTCACTAAAATGGAAAATAAATGCACCTCAGATGATTGAAATGGCAGATGTGGTGGAGACTTTCATGAGTTTATATGGTGTTTATTTTATTTATGTGGTGAATCAGCAGAAAATAACTTTCAAAATATTTTTTTTCTCCAGTAATGTAATTGAAAAAGGAACGACAGTGATTTTTGTATCAAGGCAAGAATGACTTGGAACCCACATGTCAAAAAGACTGGTACAGTCCTTTAAGGAAAAGTCCCACAGATAATGTTTCTGTTAGAGATAGAAACACAATAGTTGCTGTGAGAACTGTCAAGACATATGGCTATAGAACACAAAAAGATGTCACATATTTATCATGCCTTAATTGGTAGACAAAGTTGAATGTTTATATACAATATGCTAAACAATCCTTTGATCAAAGCACATATTATTTTCCAACGGTACAACGCATTTGATTTTATCTTGTATTGACATTTCTCACAGCTAATTTTGTGTTTCTAACTAAAAAGTCAAGTTTCTAAAAAGTCAGTGGGGCTTTTCCCATGAAACCCATAGAAAATCCAAAAAGGATGTTTTCTATGAGGACGCTGTAGCTTCATAACATTGACTGATTTGAAAATGTTCAACAGATTTTTGCTCAGCTCAGCTATACTGTATGTGCTATAAAGGAAATTATAAAATTCCACTGTGGTCACTAATTAATTATAATTTCCAACAGGCTGCCACTAATTCTCTTGAACTAAGTCGGGTGATCAATCTGCTTGAGGATCATTTGACGGTGAGTGTCAGTGTCATCAAAATTACCTTCCTTGTGGTGTGTTTCTCTGTAGGCTAATAAAATATTCTCTTTTTTCAAGGCCCCCTTCAAAGAGAGACACATCTTTGTACTGCAAAAACTATTGAAGAAGTTCCAAAATGGCTTTGTATCCTTTCTACCTAATTCAGTCTCTGCCGACATATTCCGATGAACGTTAATCTGAATGAATGGATGAATGAAAACTTTATTTGGGGAGAAAAGCATAGAAAATCCGGTGGAGAAAAAGAGGATTAAAAAAATTAAATAGAATAAAAACTTTATTTAACAGATTGCAGAATGGGTACAATACAGTACGGCTCAATACCCACAATTGTTAAGGGGATGCAGATCAGAGAAAGACGTTTGTCTTGTTTACATCAGGGTCCCCCATTTTCAATTCATAGTGACTCCAGTATAATAATCTCCATTATAATATAATATAATATAATATAATATAATATAATATAATATAATATAATATAATATAATATAATATAATATAATAATGAAATATGATAGCCTATATTAATACCTAAATCAGCCTATACTGCATTTCTGGTGAGATGTATACTGTCCAGTATAACAGAATAGAATATAGGCTTTATATGTGCCAGGTTGTGAAATGTTCCTCTCTCGATAGAGTTATGGAAATAGATTAGCTGTTAGGTCCTTGGAGACCTGGGAGCGTGAGTCCCAGGGTTCCAATTTACACCTGCATTGCTTCGTTCTGTCAGCATTTTCCTCTCTCAGAAATAGCTATGATTAATATGATGACTCATAATTAACCATCATCACACTCTCACTATCCCAGTGGGGACAATCAATGTATTTTCCAAAAACGTCGATGTTATTATTAGTTCCTGAAACAACCCTTTTCCCCCAAGCTTTTGAAAGAACTGAATGGCATCGCCAGAATTCTAAATATCTGCGCAGAGAGAACGAAGGATCACCCGGAATATGTGTCCGTTTTGTGTGACTTGCTCCAAATCTGTAGGTAAGAGCCAGTATTTCTATAAAGTAATTTAGAACTCAACTTAGTAAAGAAACTAAGAGCTCCGTTGTGCCGCCTAAACTCATTACAACACTGTAAATGAAGACTATTTTATTTTATTGAACTATTTTATTGCACTGCACTATTGCACTATTTTACTCTGTCTATTTTAAAACTGCCATCGAATCAAACCGTAAACAAAGAGGCCTAGTGGGATGTTCGATCCTAATGTGAAAAACTATTTTATGCTTGTTTTATATGTCTGCACTTTATGCATTGATCTACCAATTTTGTGCTCATTTTATGCCTGTCTTTTTTTACTGCTGTGAAGCACTTTGAGCTGCAATTCTGGTATGAAAGGTGCTATACAAATAAAGTTTATTATTATTATTATTATTATTATTATTATTATTATTATTATTATTATTATTATTATTATTATTATTATTATTATTATTATTATTATTATTATTATTATTATTATTATTATTATTATTATTATTATTATTATTATTATTATTATTATTATTATTATTATTATTTACTAGCCCTGCAAACGACTTCTAAGATGACAGATTCATGTCCCACCACAGTATTCTTAAGGATTCCTCTGTTTCAACCTTAAGGCTTCCCTTCCTGAAGGAAAAGGCTTCTGATGAGGTGACCTATGCACATGATGTCACAGAATTCCTCTCTCACATGGGTAAGCATCACATTACAGTGTTCCTTAATGCTGTGTTGAAATAAGCAATCAACAAAAAAGTGACACTTAAAAACACTTTGTGTTTCTGTTTGCAGGTTGTTTGATGAGAATCTCAAACGCAGACGTCAGATACCAAATCTGTGACGCTATTAAGTCCTTCTATGTTGTGACGTTCAGACAGCTGCCAGATGGTACGGGCCGTCCCTCAAAGCCAGCGGCTACTACATCTCTCAAGTCTTTCAACAGATTCTCTAGGCTTTCAATGAGTGAGACCCTCTCGTAGCGTAATGTGGTGGTGTTGTTGTTGTTGTTGTTGTTGTTGTTGTTGTTGTTGTTGTTGTTGTCTAGGCTTTCAATGAGTGAGACCCTCTCGTAGCGTAATGTGGTGGTGCTGTTGTTGTTGTTGTTGTTGTTGTTGTTGTTGTTGTTGTTGTTGTTGTCTAGGCTTTCAATGAGTGAGACCATCTCGTAGCGTAATGTGGTGGTGCTGTTGTTGTTGTTGTTGTTGTTGTTGTCTAGGCTTTCAATAAGGAGACCCTCTCATAGCGTAATGTGGTGGTGCTGTTGTTGTTGTCTAGGCTTTCAATAAGTGAGACCCTCTCATAGCGTAATATGGTGGTGCTGTTGTTGTTGTTGTTGTTGTTGTTGTTGTTGTTGTTGTTGTTGTTGTTGTTGTTGTTGTTGTTGTTGTTGTTGTTGTTGTTGTATCTTGATAAACCACACTTGGAATTATCATCAGCCATCAGCCAAATTCTGGTGAATTTTGGCTGACAGACAGGGAAAGGCAGTGATACACAGGAGAACCTTTGGGGCAGTTAATTGAATAATTACCTCCATGTACTGTTGTTTGAAATCAAATAGAACATTATTATTGCCAGGAAATATTAAAAAAAATTTAGAGTCACTTTGTTGCTTGTTTCCGGGAGCGCAAAGATGTCCAATGTATCACCGGCAAAGGCTCGTCCGTTCTACTAGCCACATTGGCATGACAACCAACCTGTGTTCAGTCAGTCTTTTCTGTTCACAAACTACTTTGGCTGCTAAGAAATGAGATTGTCTGGTAAAAAGGTTAGTTCCATGCCCTGTTGTTACATCTAGTAAATGTGATACATCTTATTAACCCTTTCACTACCACAGTACAGAAGGTTAACCCTTTCACTACCACACTACAGAAGGTTAACCCTTTCACTACCACACTACAAAAGGGTTAACCCTTTCACTACCTCACTACAACGGCTAAGTGGCGCAGTGGGCAAGGCGCTCGCCACTAACGCAGGAGATGCTGGGTTCGAGCCCAGCTCTCGGCGTTGCTACCAGCTTGGCTGGTCGTTCATACTAACACAATTGGCAGTGTTACGGGTGGGAAAGCTGGTGGGTGGGGATTGGACGTTGTGGACAGCGACTCCTACAGGTCGGTTGGTGTGCCTGTACAGCAGAATCAGGAAGTAACGGGGGCAGCGTGAGCCTCGCACGCGTTACTCCTCGCCGCTGAGAGATCGCGCTGTACAGGTGAAAAGATGCGACAGCTGCCTCCCCGTGTACCGGAGGGGACACGTGATGCAAGGCTTGGTCCTCACTGCAGCCGACCAGTGGGAGGCGTGGTCTAGCAGCGTTCGAGACAGGGGAGGGGAGAATTGAAGGGAGAATTGGCGAGAAAAAGTGGATTAAAAAAAATATATATATTAAATGACATCAAGAGGTATAGTACATAATACAAAAACAATATAGAAACAGAAAAGTAAATAAATTAAATAATTAAAACAACTACATACTGTGGTGAACTGGCTGGCAAGTATACCTTTAAACTGACCAATGGATACTAAAGTATTGATTTTTTAAAGTGCTTTGCTAAACATCCCACGTGTCGGGGGCACAGAAGCTAAAAGCAGATTTTCCTAATTCAGTGCAAACTCTGGGGACCTTAAGTGTATAAGCCAGTCACCAGAGCGGCGGAGCAAGTGTGATAAGGTCCAGAGTTCCAGTCCAGTAATGAAGTGATCGATAATGGCTTCAAACGGAAACAGATGCAGATGAAACATACCCAAAAACATGCATGCTAAGGCAGGCACTACGGATGAAAACTAGCTCATTAGCTAACTCTGGCACATTTACATTGATGTGGAAACTGAAAGTGTTGATTGATTTTCCTGGGTATAGGGAGGTGTAGTGGTTACGCCATTGCCGTTTTTCGTGTTCCACCCTCTGTCCAACGCAATGTATTTCCCCATTGCCCTTTTCTAAATCATCTTGTTTAAAACAAATAAAGCATTAACATTTGCATGGTGTGTGCTTATTCATCCACAATCTATAGCTCAACATGAAATTATTTGCAATTAATCATAAAAACAAAAATCGCCAAATTTTATTTCAACCAAAAATGCTTAAACAATAATGTTAAGGGAACTCATTTTGTGCAAAAATGGAAAGCTTTTAAATTTCCATGCGGCAAAAATTGTTCCAATAGCCGATAATCCATCTTCCAAATGATAAATCTCTATACGGGTGGAACAATCAGTGACGTCAGACTACACCTCCCTATTAAATAAATAAATAAAAGAAACGCCGTTCAATCGATCAATCAATCAATCTGTCTCCGTAGAGCTCCAGGGCACCAGGCCGGGCTACAAGCTGCTGCACGTGGAGCTGAGTGGCCTGGCGGAGACCATGGTCCTGTCCCTGGCCGTGCTGGAGAGCCAGCTGGCCGTGAGGCTTCAGGTCCTGCAAACACTCCAGATCCTCTCCGGTTCCTCTGGTTAAGTAACTGCCTCGTTGATGGCACCTCTGGCTTTTTCCGTCATGCATGTCAATCTCAACAGATGACCTCCTTCATTAGATAAAGTAGCTCGCTCTTGAGAGATTAAGCTTCTTATTACCAAAGGACAATCAGAGAAACGATCAAAACGGTGACCTTAAGTGTCCTTCTGTCAATGTCAATGGCTTTTTTTCCTTTTAGTAATCACATCTCTTTAATCATGCTTGATTTTCCATCGTATAGACGTGAACCGTCGTTTAATAGTGGACGCACACGGGGCGGACACGATCTGTTTGCATATGAATGAGCCGGACCCCTCCGGACAAGTCCTGTTCCGCTCCTCTAAGATCCTGTGGAACTTGTTGGAGGGACGATGCAAAGACGAGGTCACTTCTCAACTAAGCAGCATGGATTGTGTTGTGTAAGTGTCTCGTTGGCATAATGTGGTTTGAAACGTGAATGCTTAAGAGAATGTGCGAAGGAGGAATACACACTGGATACATAATTCACCGTTGTTTGCATCGCAGGTCTTTGAAAGAGGCATTCTTTCACCAACTGCTGAGCGGCTTCGGGCATCACGATCTCCAACTCAGAAACGATCTCCTTGTAATCACAACTCTCATTGCTGAAAATCCCAAATCCCATATGATTGTAAGTAGCCGGTGCCAATATGTTACTGATCAGTGGGCTTAGAGCAATGCATGACTAAAACACAACACAAAATTAAAAAATACATATTCAGAAAGTCAAAAAGATATTTTTGGTTTCTCATCTACCTATGGGCAGTAAGCATGTTGATGTGTTGTTCTCTTATCGTGTTTTTCCATCCATGTTTGACATCTGCTTTTTAATTTACAGGAGAGTTTATTCGCCAAGCAAATCATTCCCTTTGTCACATTTCCAGAGCGTGAGCCTCTTATTCTCTTAATAATTTCAGCAATTATGATTTATTCCAAAATAATTATGGACAAATGTATCTTTTTGCTAATTATCTTCACTCCTCTTTTCTCTTCAGTCAAAAGTAAAAACCCACTGGTCCGCAACCTCAAGCTGACCCGTAACAGTGAAGACTTTGAGCTGAAGAGGCTGCTGTTAAGCCTGGTCGTCGTCCTGTCGAAGGACCTGTCTGCACTGCAGGTCGGTCGGTCGGTCGGTCGGTCACCGTGTGGTCACTGCGCATCACGTCACCGGGTTGAATCCGTGGCTCGGGTCGTGACATTATCGTAAACGTCCTCCGCGCAACACGTGTGTTTGTGTTCCTCAGCTCTTCCGAGAGGCCCACGTGATGCTGGCGCTGTTGACGCTCGCAAGGCCCCCCCCGGCCCCCGCCGGCGAGAGGCACCACTCGGGTAGTGGTGGTGTGGTGGACCACTGGTCCCCGGCGCAGCGGGAGGAGCTGCAGCTCCACGCCTTGGCCACTCTGGCCACCGTAGCGCGGCTCCTGCTGGAAGACTACGTGGCCTGTCAGGGCAACACGTGCCTGCTGCTGCTGCTGGAGTGGTGCGCTGAGCAAGGTGAGGGCAAGACACACGAGGTGAGGGCAAGACACAGGAGGTGAGGGCAAGAACACACGAGGTGAGGGCAAGAACACACAAGGTGAGGGCAAGAACACACGAGGTGAGGGCAAGAACACACGAGGTGAGGGCAGAACACACGAGGTGAGGGCAAGAACACACGAGGTGAGGGCAAGACACACAAGGTGAGGGCAAGAACACACGAGGTGAGGGCAAGACACACAAGGTGAGGGCAAGACACACAAGGTGAGGGCAAGAACACACAAGGTGAGGGCAAGAACACACGAGGTGAGGGCAAGACACACAAGGTGAGGGCAAGAACACTGAGGGCAAGAACACACAAGGTGAGGGCAAGACACACGAGGTGAGGGCAAGACACACAAGGTGAGGGCAAGACACACAAGGTGAGGGCAAGACACACAAGGTGAGGGCAAGACACAAGGTGAGGGCAAGACACACGAGGTGAGGGCAAGACACACAAGGTGAGGGCAAGAACACACAAGGTGAGGGCAAGAACACACAAGGTGAGGGCAAGAACACACGAGGTGAGGGCAAGAACACACAAGGTGAGGGCAAGAACACACAAGGTGAAGGCAAGAACACACAAGGTGAGGGCAAGACACACGAGGTGAGGGCAAGAACACACGAGGTGAGGGCAAGAACACACGAGGTGAGGGCAAGACACACAAGGTGAAGGCAAGAACACTGAGGGCAAGAACACACAAGGTGAGGGCAAGACACACAAGGTGAGGGCAAGACACACGAGGTGAGGGCAAGACACACAAGGTGAGGGCAAGACACACAAGGTGAGGGCAAGACACACGAGGTGAGGGCAAGACACACAAGGTGAGGGCAAGAACACTGAGGGCAAGAACACACAAGGTGAGGGCAAGACACACAAGGTGAGGGCAAGACACACGAGGTGAGGGCAAGACACACAAGGTGAGGGCAAGACACACAAGGTGAGGGCAAGACACACAAGGTGAGGGCAAGACACAAGGTGAGGGCAAGACACACGAGGTGAGGGCAAGACACACAAGGTGAGGGCAAGAACACACAAGGTGAGGGCAAGAACACACAAGGTGAGGGCAAGAACACACGAGGTGAGGGCAAGAACACACAAGGTGAGGGCAAGAACACACAAGGTGAAGGCAAGAACACACAAGGTGAGGGCAAGACACACGAGGTGAGGGCAAGAACACACGAGGTGAGGGCAAGAACACACGAGGTGAGGGCAAGAACACACGAGGTGAGGGCAAGAACACATAAGGTGAGGGCAAGAACACACGAGGTGAGGGCAAGAACACTGAGGGCAAGAACACACAAGGTGAGGGCAAGACACACAAGGTGAGGGCAAGACACACAAGGTGAGGGCAAGAACACACAAGGTGAGGGCAAGAACACACAAGGTGAGGGCAAGAACACACAAGGTGAGGGCAAGACACACAAGGTGAGGGCAAGACACACAAGGTGAGGGCAAGAACACACAAGGTGAGAGCAAGAACACATGAGGTGAGGGCAATAACACACAAGGTGAGGGCAAGAACACAAGGTGAGGGCAAGAACACACAAGGTGAGGGCAAGAACACATGAGGTGAGGGCAAGACACACAAGGTGAGGGCAAGAACACACAAGGTGAGGGCAAGAACACACAAGGTGAGGGCAAGACACACAAGGTGAGGGCAAGACACACAAGGTGAGGGCAAGAACACACAAGGTGAGGGCAAGAACACAAGGTGAGGGCAAGAACACACAAGGTGAGGGCAAGAACACACAAGGTGAGGGCAAGAACACACAAGGTGAGGGCAAGAACACACAAGGTGAGGGCAAGACACACAAGGTGAGGGCAAGAACACACAAGGTGAGGGCAAGAACACACGAGGTGAGGGCAAGAACACATGAGGTGAGGGCAAGACACACAAGGTGAGGGCAAGAACACACAAGGTGAGGGCAAGAACACACAAGGTGAGGGCAAGAACACATGAGGTGAGGGCAATAACACAAGGTGAGGGCAAGACACACAAGGTGAGGGCAAGAACACAAGGTGAGGGCAAGACACACAAGGTGAGGGCAAGACACACAAGGTGAGGGCAAGACACACAAGGTGAGGGCAAGAACACAAGGTGAGGGCAAGACACACAAGGTGAGGGCAAGAACACACAAGGTGAGGGCAAGAACACAAGGTGAGGGCAAGACACACAAGGTGAGGGCAAGACACACAAGGTGAGGGCAAGAACACACAAGGTGAGGGCAAGAACACACGAGGTGAGGGCAAGAACACACAAGGTGAGGGCAAGACACACAAGGTGAGGGCAAGAACACACAAGGTGAGGGCAAGACACACAAGGTGAGGGCAAGAACACACAAGGTGAGGGCAAGAACACAAGGTGAGGGCAAGAACACACAAGGTGAGGGCAAGAACACACAAGGTGAGGGCAAGAACACACAAGGTGAGGGCAAGACACACAAGGTGAGGGCAGAACACACGAGGTGAGGGCAAGACACACAAGGTGAGGGCAAGACACACAAGGTGAGGGCAAGAACACACAAGGTGAGGGCAAGAACACATGAGGTGAGGGCAATAACACACAAGGTGAGGGCAAGAACACAAGGTGAGGGCAAGAACACATGAGGTGAGGGCAAGACACACAAGGTAAGGGCAAGAACACACAAGGTGAGGGCAAGAACACACAAGGTGAGGGCAAGACACACAAGGTGAGGGCAAGACACACAAGGTGAGGGCAAGAACACACAAGGTGAGGGCAAGAACACACAAGGTGAGGGCAAGACACACAAGGTGAGGGCAAGAACACACAAGGTGAGGGCAAGAACACACGAGGTGAGGGCAAGAACACATGAGGTGAGGGCAAGACACACAAGGTGAGGGCAAGAACACACAATGTGAGGGCAAGAACACACAAGGTGAGGGCAAGACACACAAGGTGAGGGCAAGAACACAAGGTGAGGGCAAGACACACAAGGTGAGGGCAAGAACACACAAGGTGAGGGCAAGAACACAAGGTGAGGGCAAGACACACAAGGTGAGGGCAAGAACACACAAGGTGAGGGCAAGAACACACAAGGTGAGGGCAAGACACACAAGGTGAGGGCAAGAACACACAAGGTGAGGGCAAGAACACAAGGTGAGGGCAAGAACACACAAGGTGAGGGCAAGAACACACAATGTGAGGGCAAGAACACACAAGGTGAGGGCAAGACACACAAGGTGAGGGCAGAACACACGAGGTGAGGGCAAGACACACGAGGTGAGGGCAAGAACACACAAGGTGAGGGCAAGAACACACAAGGTGAGTGCAAGAACACACAAGGTGAGGGCAAGAACACAAGGTGAGGGCAAGAACACAAGGTGAGGGCAAGACACACAAGGTGAGGGCAAGAACACACAAGGTGAGGGCAAGAACACACAAGGTGAGGGCAAGACACACAAGGTGAGGGCAAGAACACACAAGGTGAGGGCAAGAACACACGAGGTGAGGGCAAGAACACACAAGGTGAGGGCAAGACACACAAGGTGAGGGCAAGAACACAAGGTGAGGGCAAGAACACACAAGGTGAGGGCAAGAACACAAGGTGAGGGCAAGACACACGAGGTGAGGGCAAGAACACACAAGGTGAGGGCAGAACACACAAGGTGAGGGCAAGACACACAAGGTGAGGGCAAGAACACACAAGGTGAGGGCAAGAACACACAAGGTGAGGGCAGAACACACGAGGTGAGGGCAAGACACACAAGGTGAGGGCAAGAACACACGAGGTGAGGGCAAGACACACAAGGTGAGGGCAATAACACACAAGGTGAGGGCAATAACACACAAGGTGAGGGCAAGACACACAAGGTGAGGGCAAGAACACACAAGGTGAGGGCAAGAACACACAAGGTGAGGGCAAGAACACACAAGGTGAGGGCAAGAACACAAGGTGAGGGCAAGACACACAAGGTGAGGGCAAGACACACAAGGTGAGGGCAAGACACACAAGGTGAGGGCAAGAACACAAGGTGAGGGCAAGAACACAAGGTGAGGGCAAGACACACAAGGTGAGGGCAAGAACACAAGGTGAGGGCAAGACACACAAGGTGAGGGCAAGAACACACAAGGTGAGGGCAAGAACACAAGGTGAGGGCAAGACACACAAGGTGAGGGCAAGAACACACAAGGTGAGGGCAAGAACACACAAGGTGAGGGCAAGAACACACAAGGTGAGGGCAAGACACACAAGGTGAGGGCAGAACACACGAGGTGAGGGCAAGACACACGAGGTGAGGGCAAGAACACACAAGGTGAGGGCAAGAACACACAAGGTGAGGGCAAGAACACACAAGGTGAGGGCAAGAACACACAAGGTGAGGGCAAGAACACACAAGGTGAGGGCAAGAACACAAGGTGAGGGCAAGAACACAAGGTGAGGGCAAGAACACACAAGGTGAGGGCAAGAACACACGAGGTGAGGGCAAGAACACACAAGGTGAGGGCAAGAACACACAAGGTGAGGGCAAGAACACACAAGGTGAGGGCAAGAACACACGAGGTGAGGGCAAGACACACAAGGTGAGGGCAAGACACACAAGGTGAGGGCAAGACACACGAGGTGAGGGCAAGAACACACGAGGTGAGGGCAAGACACACGAGGTGAGGGCAAGACACACGAGGTGAGGGCAAGACACACGAGGTGAGGGCAAGAACACACAAGGTGAGGGCAAGACACACAAGGTGAGGGCAAGAACACACAAGGTGAGGGCAAGAACACACAAGGTGAGGGCAAGAACACACAAGGTGAGGGCAAGACACACAAGGTGAGGGCAAGACACACGAGGTGAGGGCAAGAACACACGAGGTGAGGGCAAGACACACAAGGTGAGGGCAAGACACACGAGGTGAGGGCAAGACACACGAGGTGAGGGCAAGAACACACAAGGTGAGGGCAAGACACACAAGGTGAGGGCAAGAACACACGAGGTGAGGGCAAGAACACACAAGGTGAGGGCAAGAACACACGAGGTGAGGGCAAGACACACGAGGTGAGGGCAAGAACACATGAGGTGTGGGCAAGAACACACAAGGTGAGGGCAAGAACACACAAGGTGAGGGCAAGAACACACGAGGTGAGGGCAAGACACACAAGGTGAGGGCAAGACACACGAGGTGAGGGCAGAACACACGAGGTGAGGGCAAGAACACACGAGGTGAGGGTAAGAACACACGAGGTGAGGGCAGAACACACGAGGTGAGGGCAAGACACACAAGGTGAGGGCAAGACACACAAGGTGAGGGCAGAACACACGAGGTGAGGGCAAGAACACACGAGGTGAGGGCAAGAACACACAAGGTGAGGGCAAGAACACACGAGGTGAGGGCAAGACACACAAGGTGAGGGCAAGAACACACGAGGTGAGGGCAAGAACACACGAGGTGAGGGCAAGACACACAAGGTGAGGGCAAGAACACACGAGGTGAGGGCAGAACACACGAGGTGAGGGCAGAACACACAAGGTGAGGGCAAGACACACAAGGTGAAGGCAAGAACACACAAGCGATGTAGGACAGGAAGGCTAAATGCAAGCAATGTATTCAAAGCAATTGCAGCTTGTCTTGGGGGGGGGGGGGGGGGGCGACAGTGGCTCAGGAGGTACAGCGGTCGTCTGGTAGTCGGAAGGTTCCCCGGTTCGATTCCCGCTCCTCTCGGGCAGCGTGTCGATGTGTCCTTGAGCAAGACACTGCACCCCTAATTGCTCTTGATGTGTAGGTTGGCACCTTGCATGGTTGCCTCCGCCATCGTTGTGTGAATGTCGTGAGTGAATGGGTGAATATGAGGAACAAAGATTGTAAGGATTCATGGAGCGCACCATCTCCGGATGGGTGCTTTGATATAAATGAACAGGTCTTGAATTGCCCCTAGAGGGGGCTGGCTGGATAAGAGGGGTGATGGCTGATGCTTTTAGACGTTTGGGCCATGCTCTTGAGGTATAGCGACGACCACACAGACGGTAAAGGAGCAACCAGTTAATGACACGCCGCCGGATCACCTTTTCATGTCCGCTCTATATTGCAGATGGCTACTTTGGCCGGGGTCATAGTCTCCATGGCGCTGGAGGGAGGGGCAGCAAGAGGGCCCAGGTGCGCTACTGCATGATGCTGCTGCGGTCCGTGACGTCCCTAGGCAACGAGACAATCAACCAGGACCTGTGTGATCAAGGGGCCATCAGCCAGCTTCTAGGTAATGACGACGGGGAGATCCTCCACCGCTGAAGGCTCACGAGAGGTGGTTCCTCAATCTGCAACGTGTTCGTGCTGATTGTCATTTCCCACAGGAATCCTAATGCAAATGGGGGGCAGCCCCGACGAGGGGGACGCCGTCACCTTGGAGATCAAGGCTGACATTCAGCTGATCCTCTCTGCGTTGTGCGAGAACGACCTGCACAGAAAGGTAGGGCCGAGTCGAGCTCTATTGGTGAGCTTTGTGTATATATATACAAATGATCATGTGTTTTCAAAGGGATCAACAGAAAGCTCAAAGAGTCTCGACAAAGGCTGGTGGGGTGAAAACACAAGCCGCTGCTGAAATACAGAATAAAATTACTAGGTTAAGTTAGTCGACTATCGGTCGACAAAAAAATATATATATATAATTTTTTTTTATCATTCCATTTGGGCTGTGGGGGGTGCTTAATGTCTGAAGGAGTCGACTGAAGGCTTCGTGTCCTCTGCAAAAGCATGCAATTGGTCCACTGATGGATACATCTTGATATTTGTCTAGTGTGTTCATTAGATGGGTGAAATCCTCTTTCAGTGCCTCTGTGCCTGTTTTCTTAGGCAGTTAGCCTCTGGTATGCGTGCCATTAGCGTTAGCCACGCTTCTAGACCTATTTTCTTTTGGAAAGAATGATAATCTTTAATTTTTTTAAGTATACTTATTTTATTTTTTATTTTATTTTCTCGACTAAGAGGTTGGCAGTCGACTACGGCTCCTTTCGACCGAATGGTCGACTACTCGACTAATAGGGGTCAGCCCTAAAAATTACCCTCCCACCCTCCAGCCAAGATGTTCTTCTGTGGTTTTCTAGGAAAGCTCGACCAACACTCACTTACTATCACTGTTAACCTGTCAGGTCAAGGTGCTGATCTTATTGGCAACCAGTGGTGGCAGCACCAAGCTTTTGCCGATTGGAGAATTTGAAAAGACACTTCCGAGAGAAAAGGGCCATTTTATTCTGTATTTCAGCAGTGGCTTGTGTTTTCACCCCACCAGCCTTCGTCGAGACTCTTTGAGCTTTCTGTTGATCCCTTCGAAAAACACAAGGCAAACTTGCAAATGTTGTCCTACTGTCCTATTCTCTGAATGTACTGTCTTGTCCTGCTGTGCCTTTTTGTATTTTTGTATTTGTGTATTTTATATTAGGACATTGATTTTAAGCTTTGATTGTACAGCACTTTGGTTGGCTCTTGTGCTTTTAAACGTGCTATATAAATAAATTACTTGACTTGACTTGACTTGCAATTATTAGTTAGGACGAGTTTTTACTTAACCCTCAGAATCCAGGGTGGTTCGTTACAGAGCTTTGTATATAATGTGTATGTAATGCATACAAAGCTTGTCAATAGGGAGGTGTAGTGGTTACGTCATTGCTGTTTCCGGCTGGTCCACCTCGCTAAATCGTCTCGTTTAAAACAAATAAAGCATGAACATTTGCATGGTGTACCTTTCTGTGCGTATTCATCCACAATCTATAGCTCAGCATGAAAATATTCGCAATTAATCGTAAAATTAAATCGCCGAATTTTATTTCAACCAAAAAAGCTTAAACAATAATGTTAGTGATAGAAGGGAACTCATTTTGTGCAAAAATGGAAAGCTTTTAAATGTTCATGAGGCAGAAAGAACTTAACTAGCCCTTTATTAGTTGAATCAGGTGTGCTGGTGGTGGAATTTAATAAATACATGGAACGGCTGGGGTGTCTCGAGGAGAGGTTTGGGAACCACTGGTACTGTAACTAGAGCATACATTTGAGCCATCAAAGAAATGAAGCAAAAGTGGTTACCTGTGTTGAACTGGTTTATTTTTTAGAAAATAAAAAAATATACTGGATTACTATTACGACTACTACCACTGCCAATACTACTGATACATCCCTATTGGCAAACTTTATATTTAAAAAAAAAATATATATATATATATATTATTACATTTTATTTTGGTTCATTATAAAACTGTGGCGGGCCGCCACAGTCTAGGTAATTAATGGGAAACACTGACTTAAGTATCTAAAGTAAAAGTACACATTCTACATGACGTATTCCAGTGCTTGGTCAATCTTTGATCCATTGACCTCTAAAGGTTATGTTAAAGTGGTATGTGGTCCAGTTATGCTGCTCTGGTTAAAGGTGATGTTAAAGTGGACGTGGTATGTGGTCCAGTTATGCTGCTCTGAAATGTAGTGGAGTAAAAAGTACAATATTTCCCTTGAAATGTAGTGGAGTAAAAATATAAAGTTCCCTAAAATAAAAATACTCACAAAGTAGTTCGAAATTGTACTTAAGTACAGAACTTGAGTACAAATTCTTTCCACCACTGATAAGGAGTACAGCTCGTCCAGAGTAAGAGTCTCTGTAACCTATAACATATATTATTATTATTATTATTATTATTATTATTATTATTATTATTATTATTATTATTATTATTATTATTATTATTATTATTATTATTATTATTATTATTATTATTATTATTATTATTATTATTATTATTATTATTATTATTATTATTATTATTATTATTATTATTATTATTATTATTATTATATATAGTATTATTGTTGCGCTTCAGGAGCTGTTTGGGACTGAAGGAGTTGAGATGGCGGTGCACTTCCTGAAGATGAGTCCCGAGAAGTTCTACAGCGGTCTGGGACACAACAGGCTCATTCTCTCCACAGTCGACTGTGTCTGGTTGGTTCACGTAGCACTATTGAGGTCTCTGTGGTAAATAGAGGCCTTTCACTGAATGTTTAGAATATCCATTTGTCCTCCATGTTGGAAGAAACAATGTATGTATTGATACAGTATATCGTCGCTGGCGGAAGAAAACCTCGTAACTCCATTTTCTTAATTTTTTTTTTTTATATAAATCAACTCTGTACTAGATCATCCTCCATATGTGTGTGTGTGTGGTTTTACAAAGTTTCGCCCTCAAATATTTTCTCCTGAAAAGTTGGGTTTCGAGGTTTTCTTCCGCCAGCGACGATATGAGAAACACATCAGTGGATCTTGTACCAGTGTTTCTCAACTGGTGGGTCGTGAGACTCGCGACCCAAAAGTGGGCCGCGGGGCCATTTTGAGTGGGTCGCAGATGTGTGTAAAATTATTATTTTATTTCATTGTGTTTTTAGCCCTAGTTGCACTTTTGTTGCAACCCCAATTATTAGTTCCCCCGGCCCCAAACTTAGGTATGTTATGTTAAGCTAAGAAATCTGCTAAGAAGCATATTATTTATTATTATTCTATTTCATTGGGTTTTTAGCCCTAGTTGCACTTTTGTTGCACTTTTTTGTGTTTATTTCATGTTTTTAACAGTGCATGAACGATTGTGTATTACTGCAAAAAGAATATTTGGAAATAAATCATAGTGGTTAAAAAAATTTGGGTCGCGACTTAATGACTACGGAAAATGTTGGGTCCCGAGGCTAGACCAGTTGAGAACCACTGTTGTAGACAAGTCGCAGTAGAACAGTAATATCGTGCTTTCCCGGTGTTTCACCTGCTCTACTACCACTGCACAGAAATGTGGCATTTTCTTGCAGAAGTTGTTTCCAATGGTTAGTACAGGCAGCCATGTCGGAAGAAGAAGAACTACACTAAACATAATTTGTTTGTGTGATAACAGGTCCTGCATCGTGGGATGCTACACTACCGAAGATTACTTCTTAGCCAAAGAAGGAGCATTTCTTCTGCTCGACTTACTCCGTGTGAGTAACTGTGGCTCAAACACTCTGGCCATAAAGCACGAGGTCCTCCTGCGCTTTGTGTATAGAAGGTTAATCAAGTTGGGTCTTTTTGTAGAATAGAATAGAATAGAATAGAATAGAATAGAATAGAATAGAATAGAAGTACTTTATTGATCCCGAGGGAAATTCAGCACTACAGATCGCTCACAATAAACATTTGGGTAGTTAAAAATCTAAAATAAGAGTAAAAATACAGTCAAGGATATACATTCTAAAATATGTATATACATTCTAAAATATACAGCCAAAAGTATGCTGTAATATACAGTAAGATTGTAAAAATACAAATGTCAAATGTAGATGTGAAATGTCCAGGAAGATATGAGTTTATACTGTTACTCTGCGCTCAGTGAGGCACAGTGAGGCGTGTTATAAAGTCTGATGGCTGTCGGTAATGAAGGGACTTCCTGTGACGTTCAGTGTTGCATCTTGGGAGTCTGAGTCTGACACTGAACCTTGTTTGCGTGTCAGTCGAGCCCCAGGAGCATGCACAGCGTGGTGCTCGGGACCCTGCTGGAGCTGAGCGACAACCCCAAGACCCTCTCTCACATCCTGTCCTGGAGGGATGAAGAGAGCCAGACGGCCCCCCACCTGCTGCTGGAGCTCTGGAGGCAGGAGGAGGCGGAGCTGGGGGTCCGCAGAGACCTGCGGGGGAAGATCACAGGTTAGTCCACGAGGAGGCGGAGCTGGGGGTCCGCAGAGACCTGCGGGGGAAGAACACAGGTTAGTCCATGAGGAGGCGGAGCTGGGGGTCCGCAGAGACCTGCGGGGGAAGATCACAGGTGAGTCCACGAGGAGGCGGAGCTGGGGGTCCGCAGAGACCTGCGGGGGAAGATCACAGGTTAGTCCATGAGGAGGCGGAGCTGGGGGTCCGCAGAGACCTGCAGGGGAAGATCACAGGTGAGTCCACGAGGAGGCGGAGCTGGGGAGGCAGAGCTGGGGGTCCGCAGAGACCTGCAGGGCAAGATCACAGGTGAGTCCACGAGGAGGCGGAGCTGGGGAGGCAGAGCTGGGGGTCCGCAGAGACCTGCAGGGCAAGATCACAGGTGAGTCCACGAGGAGGCGGAGCTGGGGAGGCGGAGCTGGGGGTCCGCAGAGACCTGCAGGGGAAGATCACAGGTGAGTCCACGAGGAGGCGGAGCTGGGGGTCCGCAGAGACCTGCGGGGGAAGATCACAGGTGAGTCCACGAGGAGGCGGAGCTGGGGAGGCGGAGCTGGGGGTCCGCAGAGACCTGCAGGGGAAGATCACAGGTTAGTCCACGATGGGTTAACATCCTAAATTATGTTCAACCATGACTCGGATACTAGGTGGCTGCTTGAAAGTCATCTTGATCAGTACTTTTCAGGTCTTTACACTTTAGTAATCCTGTTGTTTTTGGTTATTCGGTTATTAAAAAAAAAACAAAAAAAACAGTGTTATTACCTTACTAACAATACAACATATTATTGATATACACTAATAAACATTGTTATTACTGTGGATACATTTTAATAGCGTTAGGTGTAAGAGCACACGTGCAGCCCAATCTATACGTTCCACGTGCCACTTCTTCTGATATATTTTTTCTTTATCCACTTTTTCTCCCATTTTCTATATTTTTCTCCCATCCCAATTTTCGTATCATCCAATTCAACCCTCCCCTGTCACGAACGCTGTTTCTTGCCTCCCACAAGCCGGCTGCAATGTGGACTAAGTCATACATAGCACAAGTCCCCTCCGGTACTTGAGGTAACAGCAGTCGCATCTTTTCACCTGCGCAGCTCGATCTCTCAGTGGCAAGGAGTAACGCGTGGGAGGCTCACGCTGCCCCCGACACTTCCTGATTCTACTGCGCAGGCGCACCAACCGACCTGTAGGAGTCGCTGTCCACAACGCCCGATCCCCACCCATCAGTTTCCCACCCCCTAATACGGCCAATGTGTATTAGTATGAACGACCAGCTAAACTGAAAGCAATGTGGAGCGCTGGGCTCGAACAGGCAAGCCCAGCGTCTCCGTCATTCGTGGCGAGCGCCTTGCCCACTACGCCACGTAGCCGCCCCACTTCTTCTGATATATATACATATTTATTTATTTGATTTTCCCTCATATTGGATGGTCAGACCTGAAGAAGCCCATCCTGTGTCGTCACCAAGAGGAGGACAGCCAAGTGTCCCTCCCTGCCAGCGGGCCCAGCGGAGCAGTCATGGATGTGTCGGAGAACCCGCGCGCCAACATCTACTCCATCTTCTGCAAACTTGGTAAAGGGACAAAGTGCCGTGGATGTCGGAGGCAATAATTCGCTGGTCAGATTGTGTGCTTTACAACTTGGGAACCTCACATTCACTCATTCACTCACTCAGTCACACACCGACGACGGAGGCAACCATGCAAGGTGCCAACCTGCTCATCGGGAGCAGTTAGGGGTTAAGTGCCTTGCTGAAGGACACTTCGACACGCTGCCCGGGATGCTATTAAAGAGAAAAAGGAAATAAAGAAGGATTCTTTAGGACTACTACACAATGGCAAGAGATGTTTATGAATCACTTTTATGCTTTTACGAGGTCAAATTGAATGAGCTGGACTAATTCCATTGGAGTGCAGATGGAGCCGCTCTAATGACCATGTCTCCTGTAGGGGCTCTGGAATAATTGACCCATCTCAAGCCCCGCCCTCCTTTCTTGATCCTCCAATCACAACAAGTTTGTCAGAGGAAAGTACAGTACAGTACAGTACAGCGTGCCGCTGCTCTATTTTCAATTGCTGTATGTCCGCTATTGTAATAACTGCCAGGGTCATGTTGACCATTGAAAACCACCACAAAAGCAACAGTTGTGATAGGAGGATCAAGAAAAGAGGGCAGGGTTTAAAATAAGTCAATTTCTTGGCCCTTAGAAGGGGCCTTGGGGGCAGAAAGGTTGAGAACTAGTGATCTCTAGGGGACATCTTGTGGTGTGATTAGGATTAACTTGCAAGGCTACATTATTGAACGTTATCTGTAATGTAAATGTAAATGACTTTCCTCAGGTTATGAAGACCTTCCTGGATTGTCGACAAAGGATTTCATCACCCTGAGCATTGTCAACAGATATCTGGACTTTAAGGTAGACATTGTGTTCATTAATGTGGACATGCATGTTAGGTGTATATAAGTCTATGAATCACTTAAACGGGTCAGGTCCTGGATACATCTTCTACAATATGAACCCTCTAGACCAGGGGTTCCCAAACTTTTCAGGCCGGGGCCCAGAAAATAAGGCGTCAGAGAGCCGCGGCCCAATGCACATCGTCTGGCTTTTTTTTTTTTTTTTTTTTTGCCAGCTGACCGATTTTTTAAGCCAAATATCACTTCAATCCTATTAAGTTAGTTCAAGTTAGTTATTCATTTATATGTGCTATTTATGAGAGGGCTAACTTGTTGCAAAATAATAATGATAATAATAATAGCCTCATTAAAATACTATTGTTGCTTCGGTTGTTTTCAGCGTTTTATGTGCATAATCTGTTATTTAGTTTGAAATGTTCGTTGAAATAAGTAGATTTTTCGTTTTTGTTTATTTATTAAGTTAATATAAAACCATATAGTCACATTTTAGAATACAATAGAATAGAATTTTAGAATACAACTAGAAACACTGTCCTGGCCTGCTTCTAAGTTCAGTGGCCTGACAAAAAATTAAAAAATAAAAAAATTAAAAATGATTTTTTTTTTTTTTTTTTTTTTTTAATCATCTCGCGGCCCATCCGTGGCTGCTCGCGGCCCACCTTTGGGTCGCGACCCCGACTTTGGGAACCACTGCTCTAGACCTCTTAGGTCATCAGGGGCTGGTCTGCTAACTGTTCCTAGGACCAGAACAAAACATGGTGAAGCCGCATTCTGCTACTGTGCCACACATAGCTGGAATAAACTGCCAGAAGGTCTTAGATCTGCCCCAACTCTGCCTATTTTTAAGAATAGGCTAAAAATCTCATGTTTGTTTCAGCTTTTAACTGCTGCTGCTAAACCACTGCACTTTCTTTTTGCACTTTACTGCACTTTCTTTTTTATATTTATATTTTTTAAATGTACTGAAAATCTATTTATAAGAATGTACTACTTTTATATTGTACCCCTCTGTGTTCCTTTTATATGTTCTTTAATTCCAGAGAATCATTCCTTATAGTCCAATCATTATAGTTTTTGTTGTTTGTGTAACAGCCCTTTGGATTCCCTCCGTGTATGAATTGTGCTTTAGGAAAAAAATGTACTTGACTTGTGTATATCACATCTTCGAAAAGCTACGAACATCTTCACTATTCCAAAATGACTATGAATAAATGAAATGACAAAACGCTGACACCCGAGACTGCTTGTTGAATACGGAACATGCACACGTCTGCCACCGCCGCAGGTTGGAGAAGTGTGGGACGAGGTCACCAGAGAGTTGGCCCTGGACGGCGTGAGGCCTGTCACCCCCGACGTGGAGGCCCTGGAGACCATCGCTAAGATCACAGAGGACACGGCCAGGAGGGTCTCCGAGGCCCAGAGCAGCATGGTGGAGCGGCAGGAGACGGAGGAGCTCAGCGAAGAGAAGCTCATGTACACAGAGGTGTGTGTGTGTGTGTGTGTGTGTCTGTGCGCACGTGCGCATATTTGTGTGAGAGGAAATTGCAGTTACATTTCGTACTAGCTCTTCCTCTGCTCTAGTGGGATGACCTCACTAGAGCAGAGCGCTCGCTAGAACTCATGTAACTAGGGTTATAGGATAACCTTCGTCATGTAACAGGTAGGCTGAGAAACACCCCAAACAATATGCCATACAGTGCTTCCAGCTAAGCCATCTGATTGTTCAGATATTTCAACCTACAATCTAGGTCACACATTTCCATAATCACAATTAAGCACACCCACTCTGATATTATTTCTATGATAAGTTAGTTTAAAAAGATGTACGACGTAGGCCCGATGTCTTTAACAGTGGTAGTCTTGTACTGTATATGTTAGTCCATACAAGGGGTATGGCCACTAGAAAGAATTTATTTAATGTTAGCTGCTTCGTTTTAAGAGTTTTGTAGTTTTCCTCCTACTAATTAATCTTGCTAATCCAATGTTAACAAGCTTCATTTGCTTGATATAACCAGCTAGGACACTATAGCAGACTTCTTATCACTTCACAAAAAATGGATTAAACCCATTTGATACATTGCTTGCTGGCTGCCTACACCATTGTTAGATGCTAGATCTGTCTTGTTTTTTTTCGCAGTGGATATTTCGGTAAAAAAAAAAATTGGTTTAATCCATGTCTGCAAAGTATATCCATTGTTTGTCTGAGTGTGATTTAAATCTGATGGCTGTATCTTTGCATCACAGATAAAGTCCCGTTGGAAGCAACAGGAGCTTGTAGCCAAGTCATGGGATCAGTACGTTGCCAAGACATCGGATTACAAGACTCTGAAGGTAGTACGGCACACAGATCACAACACATACACTATATAACCATGGATCCCAACTGTCCTCTCAAAGTGTCAATTTGAATCTTCCTCTTCTTCTTTTTCTTTCGGCTTTTCCTGTCAGGGGTCGCCACAGCGGATCATCTGTTTCCATCTCTTTCTGTCATCTGCATCGTCCTCCGTCACTCCCACTGCCCGCATGTCCTCCTTCACTGTGTCCATGAACCTCCTCTTGGGCCTTCACCTCTTCCTCTTTCCTGGCAGCTCCATCTCCAGCATCCTCCTCCCGATGTACCCCACCTCCCTCCTCCGCACATGTCCTCCAAACCATCTCAGTCTTGCCTCTCTCACTTTCTGCCCGAACTGCTCAACATTGGCCGTTCCTCTGATGTAGACATTTTCGATTTTGTCCAACCTTGTTACTCCCAGAGAGAACCTTAGCATCTTCATCTCTGCCACCTCCAGCTCCACCACCTGCTTGTTGGTCAGTGCCACTGTTTCTAGACCATACAGCATAGCTGGTCTCACTACCGTGCTGTAGACCTTTCCCTTAACTCTGGCTGGTACCTTTCTATCGCAGATCACCCCTGTCATCCTTCTCCACCCGCACCACCCGGCCTGCACTCTCTTCTTCACCTCCCTACCACAGTCCCCATTACTTTTGACAGTTGACCCCAAGTACTTAAACTCGTCCACTTTTGGTACCTCTATTCCTTGCATCATCATCACCCCTCCGTCTTCCTTCCCATTCACACACATATACTCGGTCTTGCTTCTGCTCACTTTCATCCCTCTTCTCTCCAGTCTCAAAAAGTGTCAATTTGAATAACTGATTTAATTAATTTTCGGCTGCTATTCCAGGAGGTAAAAGCACAGCGGGAGAAATGCATTGAATCTTCCAGACGACCCCATGCAAAGCACGAGGACGCTATATTTCACCCTACAGAGGTCTCTATTCTTATATATTGCAGTAGTTAGGCAATTTCACAAATGTATTCAGTTGTACAGTTATTGATTGATTGATAAAACAATAAGGAAATCCATAAGTCAATTGTTAAAACACACTGTGTTCAAAGAGGCTTTTCAATATTTCTTGTATTTCTGTATTCCCCCCCATCTTCCTCCTGTCCTTGACATTAGATGTGTTGTGTCATGTTGTCTTTCAGGAGTTCCATGGGAGAGTTAAGGCCATAGAGAGCTCTCCCGCCCAGCTGACAGGGGGGGCACCGGCCAACGCTAGGGTGGTCGTGGAGAGGGTGCCCGTCCACGGAGAGGCCCCGAAGAGAGACTCCTTCCCCTCAGCCCAGGACCCCCCCCAGGAGTACTTCAGCACGGTCTCGGTCCAATGAATCGGCACCACATATGCCTATAAGCTTTTTAGCCTGCTGTCGGTTCACGAAATAGACAATCAGTTACTGTTGCATGGAGTAGCTTTAAGATTGGTTCAGCATAATCTAAGGAATAATTAAATTGCATCTTGGCATGATTAAACCGCTCCCTGAACTGAACTGATCTCATTCGAGTGAGTGTTGTTGTTACATTGATTGAATGATCTTAGGTCTCCAGATTTAAGAAAGATCTGTCGTCCCGGTACCTTTTTTCCCACCTGGGTTGAAAGAACAAATATCCGTGGCTTGAAAGAACTAAAGATCTTGAACCGATCTCTTCATGACCTGCGGCTGAATTAAGTTATATAGGTTATTCATGACTTCTCTCTAGGTATCAAATCTCACCAATGAAGGACAGAGATGTAACATACAGTACTATAGAGAGTTCATTCACAGGTGTTTCTGGAATATCATGGAATTTTGAGAGGTGTACAGTCGGCTATCTGGTCGGTATTCCAGACAGGGAACGTCAGGGAATTTAATATCTTCTCTGGTAAGAGAGAGAGAGAGAGAGAGAGACTACAGATACAGTTGGAGATAGAGAGAGAGTGTAACTGAGGGGTACAATTCCCTGACTGTATTGATAAGTATGGTATCATTAAACCACTACCGCTTTATGTACTTTAATTACTGGCCATACAGTACACGATATATGAATATGATGAACACTTCCCACAATGAAATCGGTTCCAGTCAAAGGTATTAATCAAGTATTTAATGGAGCAAAAGGTACATAGGATACTTTACATTATTCTTTGAATGCACTTGTAAGGCAAAGGAGTATGCGTAGGCAAATCAATAACGAATGTCCATTCTCTGGTTACGCAGGAGGTAATTATACAACCTGAATCTTAGGGAATTATATCTATGGTGCACTAGTG